>NC_052500.1:48977308-49322320 GCF_016617805.1 Bactrocera tryoni | reverse complement strand
TTTTGAGGTTTCGATGAAACTACTTATGTCCGATAGGCTTTTGGTGGAAATCCATTCAAGGTTTGGTGCTTGGCGGATTCCGAGTGTTTTGTGTCGGATCTGTGCTAGAGCTGGGCATTCGCAGAGAAAGCGGAAGATTGTTTCCTTGTTCCCTGCTACTCCGCAGCCACGGCAGATTTCGTTGTAGGGCATACCCATTTTGGACGCATGTTCCCTAAATGGCCAGTGCCCTGTTGTGGTAGCTGTTATTCTGTAAATACTTTTTCTTGACCTATTTAATAAGTCGTTGGTTCTTTTCCTGTCATATGTTGGCCATAATTGTTTAGTTATGACGCATTTTGTAATGTTTTTCCACCTGTTGTTTGCAATTTGTTAAAATTGTCTATTGATCTCTACTTTGATCGATCCCAGCGGGCTTGGTATTCGCTCCGCCTCGGATTCATTGAGGAAAGCTCCTGCCTTTGCCAACTCATCTGCTTTTACGTTACCGAAAATGTTCCTGTGGCCGGGAACCCAGATCAAGTTTAGTTGGAGCTTGGCTTTTATTGAGCTTAGTGCTCTCTTGCAGTTGTGAACTATACTGGAATTTGTCATGGGTGAAGACAGTGCTTGGCTATCCGTAAATATAGTTGCTTTATGTATATTCCCGTGGTTATCTAATAGAACTTCGAAGGCTTTTTCTATGCCTAGTACTTCTGCTTGGAAGATATGCCTAGATCAGCGGAGAATACCCCCGCGCCTACTCCGCAGTCCATTTTGGACCCGTCGGTATAGACTGAGGTGGTATCTTCCTCTACTATTGAACCTCTTCTCCATTCTCGTCTAGATGGTATCCTCACCTGGAAGTGTCTATTGAAATCCAGCTTTGGGAGAATGTAGTATGATTTATTAATGGTGAGCTTTTTTAGGATTACACTATGTCCGTAGTTCTGCTGATTCCAACAGACGCCATATAACTTATACTTATGTACCTGCAGGTTCTTGGCTCTGAATCTGAAAAGTTGCAAAAGTATGAGATATTCAGTTACCGCCGAACGTTTTATTTTTATTATATTTCTTTTTATGTCTTATTTATCTTTTAAGGATATCTATTGCGAAATCTACTCGACGGCATTTTTAAAAATATTCCGGACTTATATAAAAAACATCTTGCATCGATCCATAAGAGTTATTGACATGCCCTGCCATCTCTTTGTTGCCAACACAACGATTTTTGAGTACTATTTTTTTAACTCCTTCAATGCTATTGTCGTTAACGGAGGTGCATGGACGGCTTGCAAAAGGCATGTTTTCAATATCTTCTTGCTCTTCATTGAAACTGCATTAAAACAAGTGTGTTCTTAATAAATTAAACTGCTCAAAGCACTTCTGCAACATTTTCAACTATTACGTAGCCGAGACTCCATTGAAAACATACAGTTTCAAAATACTCGTTTTGTTTAATTTTATTACAAAAACTTTTGAAGCCTATAGGCTGATTATTATTGAACACCTTGGTTTTGTTTGTGGAAACTAGAAAAGTATTGTGTTTTTGCTATAGTTTATTACTAGGTCTGAAATCGAAAATATTAATGTTCAACATATTTTCATTAGACTGGTCTGGGCTTCAGTTCTTTTTGTTAGAATCTTTTTGCTTTTTTTCTTCATCATTTCGATGATTTTTGCTGCTTGAATTTTTTGTCGCTTAAGTAATAATTGAACTATTATTTATTTTAGGTTTATTAAATATCATTTTTACTGATCATTATAATACTCTTAGATAAAGAAATACGGAACTCGATTTTTTCTATTTATATCTGCTCGACATTGATTTTTGACTTAAATCATTACCCCATATCTTCATCATTAGAGTGGTTAAGTGGCTTCAAGCATTTGCTGATATGAAAGATACTTATTTAGCTACATTTTACCCTGTTGAATATAGAATTTGCCTGCTACCTCAACGGTTCAGTATTAAACCCTTTATTCGGAACTCCAAAGTCACATATTCGATCAGAAGTTAGTTAGAATCGTTATATAATTGCAAGCATGTCAACATAGTGGATGACTAATATATTTTCCCAGAACATGGATTTTATATTCTCTATTACAAAATATAAAGGTAGACTCAAGAATAGTTTATATCTATAATCAAATTTCAATAAATACGAAATTGTTAATGTTTTTAAAAGATATAAGCCAGAAGTAATGAGCAATAAGAACACAATTTTTTTTAATGAATTTATGATATACTTCTGTCTATTGTTCATTTTACTAAGCTAAACCAAAGTTTAATAGTAAACAACAACTGCTATATAATATGCAGCAACTAAACTATTCACGATTCACAATTTGTGCAAAGAAGACTTAACATTATATATTTATAAGCAGGTTAAACTAGTAGAAGAAGAAAAGTACCAAAAACGATTAGATGTGGAATTCAATTGAAGCTGCAATAAACTACATACTTTGTACAGAACTACTAAATTAAGTGAGAATCAAAACTAATACTTACAAATGAAATATGTGCGTGTGTATTTGTGTTCTGCTATAGCATTAGTTTGATATTATGAAACCGATATATACCATATATATAAATAAATATATATAATATAATATATATATTTACGTTTAATATTAAGTAGTGTATGTATGTACTGATAGTATGTACAGCAGAAACCGTTAATTCTCCGATTTGTTGTTAAATATTTGTATATACATAAATACATACATATATACATATATGTCGGTATGCATTGTTTGTGTACCTTTTTATTCATTTCACAAAATATTTATGAATACTATCGATTTAAGTAAGCGGAAAATATATTGTATAAATATTTACATTTAATTTAAAAAGCTGGCAAATAAAAAACCTGACATAATAAAAACCTAAATAAATTGCATAAAATTGTTGAGAATGCTTGTTTGTGTGTACTTTTTTCATTTCTGAATGAATATACCGGGTTTTCCAATAGGGATCATATGAATTCTCATTATCTATTTTTATACTCTCGTAACAAAGTTGCTAAGGAGAGTATTATAGTTTTGTTCACATAACGGTTGTTTGTAAGTCCGAAAACTAAAAGAGTAAGATATAGGGTTATATATACCAAAGTGATCAGGGTGACGAGTAGAGTTGAAATCCGGATGTCTGTCTGCCCATCTATCCGTCCGTCCGTCCGTGCCAGCTGTAACTTGAGTAAAAGTTGAGATATCATGATGAAACTTGGTACACGTATTTCTTGGCTCCATAAGAAGGTTAAGTTCGAAGATGGGCAAAATCGGCCTACTGTCACGCCCACAAAATGGCGAAAACCGAAAACCTATAAAGTGTCATAACTAAGCCATAAATAAAGATATTAATGTGAAGTAAAGATTTGGCACAAAGGATCGCATTAGCGAGGGGCATATTTGTACGTAGTTTTTTTTGGAAAAGTGGGCGTGGCCTCGCCCCCCACTAAGTTTTTTGCACATATCTCGGAAGCTACTATAGCTATGTCATCCAAACTCTATATAGTCGTTTCCTTCAGGCATTTCCATATACAGTTCAAAAATGAAAGAATTCGGATAAAAACCACGCCCACCTCCCATACAAAGGTTATGTTGAAAATCACTAAAAGTACGTTAACCGACTAACAAGAAACGTCAGAAACACTAAATTTTACGGAAGAAATGGCAGAAGGAAGCTGCATCCAGGCCTTTTTTAAAAATTGAAAATGGGCGTGGCGTCGCCCACTTATGGACCAAAAACCATATCTCAGGAACAACTTGACCGATTTCAAGGAAATTCGGTATATAATTTTGTTTTAACACCCTGATGAAATGTACGAAATATGGGTGAAATCGGTTCACAACCACGCCTTCTTCCAATATAAAGCTAATTTGAATTCCAGAGAAGGCATCACTCTGTATAATATATACATACATTAGGAACCAATGATGATAGCGGAATAAAACTTTACACAAATACGGTATTTGAAAAATATGTAAATGAAGCATAATGAAATCTCCATTATCACTTTGTCATGCGAGAGTATAAAATGTTCGGTGACATCCGAACTTAGCCCTTCCTTACTTGTTTTTTTTCATTGTATTCAAAAGATATTAGCAAGAACAACGTTTACAAATTATTCAATTTTATTGTCAAAATAATTTTTCTCCAATTGCAACTTCTGCCATTTTATGGTCTTGAACAAATTGAAAAGGATAACGATTTTTTTAAGAAAATCATCCTCTCCGAAGGGGAGTGGTTCGGTATACAAACAAGCTTGTCGGTTCTGGTGCGAAGAAAATAAACAAATTATTCATGAACAACCAGTATACGTACAATCACCAAAATTGCCCGTTTGGTTTGGGTTTTGCTCGGGTGGTATCATCGGTCCCTATGCCGAAACTGTCAATGGGGCGTGGTATAACGTCCAGTGTGTTTAACGTGAATATCTGCTGACGACAGCCTCACGGCGCTCAAGAACACAGTGGATTAAATCAATGCGTTGATCTGCAAAGCCTTGCATTTCCAGTACCAATAAGAAGTATGAAATGGACACACTAACTACTTTGGTTGGGTTCGTTGCCAATTTAAAAGCTCTGCCGTACTTTGGCTCCGGCATTCGATTCCAATGCCACTCCATATTCAACTAACAAAGTATCAGTTCTTACCGCATTACCACAAACACCACGATACTCCCCGGGGCCAAGTTGGAGCGAACCAAGGGCTTCTGCTTTCGTGGCACCAGAATTAATTCTTCGGCCGGACCTCGTAACCGAAGCTACCAACAGTTGAACTTCCATACTGCTTTGGACTGATGACCAGGGGTTGGACCCCATACGCACATTACACGAACACCCCATTCATACAAGAAGCTAACCCTAACTCCCAGTTAAACACCCCTATCAGATAGGTGCTAATGCAAAATTGCATTCAGAGGCGCACACCCCTTATGCAGAAAACCAAGACTAGGACAGATCCGTTGAGAAGTTGCGACATACAGGCAAGCATCATTCAACGCTTTATGGAGAAGAGTTGGAGAGCGGTATAGATCGATGATAATCAACTTTTGAAGAAGAAAAGAAGTTGGTCTTGACAACATGTGGTTCCAACAAGGCGGGGCTACGTGCCACACAGCACGTACATCAAATGAATTATTGCGAGAAAAGTTTGGAGAATCGATTATTTCAAGAAATTATGACATTGACCATTAGACTACTACTTCTGGGATTCTTTTGAAGTCATTGGTACTTATCACACAGACTATCTTCAAGCTTTAGAAGTCAATGACAAACGACTTGATTTATTGCAAAAAGACTCGAAAATTGAGTTCATCGCATTCGTTCCTGCAAAAGAAATAGTGGCGACCATATGAATGATGTTTAAATTCAGAACTTAATTGTTTCGATTGTGCTTCAAATTAAATAAAAATGAATTGATATTCCTTAACAATTTTTGTTTTTTTTTAAGGAATCATATCACTCTTATTGGCGAACCTTGTATATACAATTTTGCGCATTGTAGCTAATATTTTTCAACAACACCTTTGCAATAACACCTTCTGTTGAAATATAAATAAATGCTTATTTATGTAATGATTTTTTGCAATCTTAAATAATATTGCATGTTGCCATCACTTGCAGAACAACAGCAACATCGGCGTAACATTCCAATTAATTTAAGAATTTATTTGCAATTTAATTTTATTTCTATTCAGTTTTGTTGTACAACTCAACTTTAAGTTGGAACGAAGTGCGCAACTTTAATCCGCTAAACCTAACTTATTCTCAACTCCAGACTCTCCCACTGAACCACCTGATTAGGTATTACTTCGTGGGAGTGATAAGACATTTAAGTCTCCTCTATGGCACGGACTGACGGACGCCTATTCTGCTCTATATGTCTAAGTTTTGTCATGATTGAGTCTGCCGCTTCGCTGACAGCTTTCCAGTTCTCAGTGGACTGACACATAAGTGTCGTCAAATTTTCCAACGTAAAACTACCACCGAGTGTAGTTTTAAGTTTCCCCTTGTACTTAAAAAGCGTGGGCAATAAAAGAATACATGCTCAGAGTCTTCAAAGCACTCTGAACACGTGGACAATTTGGATTAATGTCGTGCTGGAATCTGTACAGGTAGCTTCTATAGCACACATGCTCACTTAGTATTTGGGTTAGGTAGAAATCCAGGTTCCCATGTCGCCTGTCAATCCAAGAATGGATCAGTCCGGTATCAGTCTGCAGGTGCACCGTCTTTTGAGTGAGGTTCGCCACCGCTGCTGCCATTTTCCATTAAGCTTTCCATTTTCTCTTCTCTTTTGACTCCCATAGATGGCTCTGGTAATTTGTATACTAGTTCGTATTCATCACCCTGGCTGTCAATGGGCATCACATACTGGCTATTACTTCAGCAGCTTCACTGGAAATTGTTCGGAAAGCACTGATAACTCTTAGTGCCGACAGCCTGTGCACAGTGTTTATTTGTCTGGCATATGCTTTGATGCCTAACGCCTGGATCCATATTGGAGCCGCATATAACATAACCGATCTCATTACCTTTGCGAGTAAAAAATGCCAGTTGGAACGCACACAACCTTTATTTGCTATCATTCTTGATAAAACATTCAGGATTTTATTCGCTTTATCTGCGTGTATTCTAGGTGATCCTTAAATTTGAGCCTTGAGTCTACTACAAGTATTACTCCCAGATATTTAAGGTGTGGTTGTGAATGAATATCGCACTCCTCTATGGTAAGAGATATACTTTCCTCTACTTTTCTTGTACTTATGAGCAAGACTTCTGTGTTTTTCTCAGCCAGTTCTAAACTCATTTATGCTCTTATTGCATTTGCTCCGGAGGTCGTCGAGGTGTTTAGCCACTGCTACCACAATAAGCTCGTCTGCGTATGCAACTAATTTAATAGCTTTCGATTGGTGTCTTCTTAGCACCCCCTCATACATTATGTGCCATAGAAAGCGGCCTAGTACCGAGCCTTGCGGTACTCCACTCGAAATCGAGGAGCTTTTGGTGCCTTGATTATGTTTGCCCACTTTGTTGAGTTAGAGGCATTCTTCACATCCAGGGTGACCATCGCACAATATTCTTTTGTTCCGCCTTTGTATCGCTTGCCACTTAGTGCGTATTTCGCGGAGTAAACGACATCGTATACTGCGTCAATGGTGCACCTCTTTTTCATAAAGCCTTGTTGTCTTTCTGATAATCCGCCGGCTTTCTGTATTGCGAACTCCAAGCGGTTTCATATACTTTGCCAATAGTGTCAAGCATTCACAGAGGTCGATATGAAGATGGTTTCTCCGGAGGCTTTTTTGGTTTAGGAAGTAAAACCAGTTGCTGGACTTTCCATGGGTCGGGAAATATCCCTTCTTTTAAGCACACATTGTACATTTTTACGAATAATTTTGGTTTCAGAGTCATGGCTTCCTTTAGGGCTCTGTGTGGAATTCCATCTAATCCAGGCGCTTTTCTGCTTTTAACTTTTCCGGCTATGGCCAATATTTATTCTTCACTAACTAGCAATGGTGGCTCTATGACTTCGGTTCGAGGCTTAGCATAAGTAATAATGTGATGTTTTGGAAACAAAGTTTCGAAGACACTTCTCATAAAGGATACATTTTTGGATAGTTGCGCCTTAGTTTTGAATTTCGGCAGACATATTTTATATGCTGTTCCCCAGGGGTCTTCGTTTGCTTCATCACACAGTTTTTCAAAACATTTATTTTCACTGCGGCCAATGGCTGACTTTAGAAGCTTCTTTTGACTTTAAAATACTTTTCTGAGACTTCTTTCATTTTCTTCACGTTGATTACGTTGTAGGTGGCGTCTAGCTGAATTGCAGAGTGCTCTGAGCCCAGCTATTTCTTCATTCCACCAATACGCTGGCCTTCGGATGTGCGGTGTACTGTCCTACGCATGGTTGCATTGCAAGCTGTGGACAATTCTTTTCGCACTGCGGATACCAAGTGTATGGCTTCTTCATCTTGTATATTTACTGAACTCCAGACCATCTCAAAAAGTTCGGCATCAAAATCTCTTTGTTTCCACGAATAATTTGTCTGGAAAAACGACTTTGCTTGTAATTATACCCTGAACGGGGTATATTAAGTTTGTCACGAAGTTTGTAACACCCAGAAGGAAGCTTCGGAGACCCTATAAAGCATATATATAAATGATCAGTATGTTGAGCTGAGTCGATTTAGCCATCTCCGTCTGTCTGTCCGTCCGTCTGTCCGTCCGTCTGTCTGTATATATACGAACTAGTCCCTCAGTTTTTAACATTTCCTTTTGAAATTTTGCAAACGTCATTTTCTCTTCAAGAAGCTGCTCATTTGTCGAAACGGCCGATATCGGACCACTATAACATATAGCTACCATACAAACTGAACGATCGGAATCAAGTTCTTGTATGGAAAACTTACACATTTGACAATGTATCTTCACCAAATTTGGTATAGATTATTTTTTAAGGCAACAATGTAATCTCTGAAGAAATTGTTCAGATGGGCTTACTATAGCAAATAGCTGCCATACAAACTGAATGATCGGAATCAAATGATAGTATGGAAAACTTTTGCATTTGACAAGATATATTTACGAAATTTGGTATAAATTATTTTCTAAGGCACCAATGTAATCTGTGAAGGGTATATTAGCTTCGGTGCAGCCGAAGTTAACGTTTTTTCTTGTTTTGTGTTTACAATGAAACTGCGTTTACGATATCGGGGGGATTTTAGGGAGTTCATTTTATCATGAACAAAAACATTTGAGTGGCACAAGGTATTCAGTGAAGGTCGTGAACTCATTGAAAACTTGAGTCATGTGATTCGTTCATTCTCCTCTGTAAATGATGACAACATCGAAAAAGTTAAAGAACCAGTGCTTCAAGATGATTGCGTTGCCATCAGATATCGACTAAACATATTTTAATTTAATTAAAGTTTTGGGTATGAAGCGTTTCAATGTTGGACTCTTACCAAAAGACCAGAATACATATTTTGTAAAATATGACGTCGAAACTGTGACCGAAATATCCAGCCGAGGTTGGCATGCTTGTATTCGCTCAGGAGCCTACTTTGAAGACGATAACACAGATTTGTATTAAAATACGAGAAAATGTAGTTGTTTGTCAGCCCGAAGAAATCCGTTTTGTGCTTACAACTTATCTACGTATTCTTAGAAAAAAAGAGTTGCCACAATCATGTTCACTACTGAAAAAAAGGGTATGAGCTTAATTTGATTACAAAAATTTAATTTGTGTTTAATTTGTGATATCCATTTCTATAAATGGGTTCATAATTCGGGAGCGACTATTGCTTCTGCAATTTTTGGAAAGAAGCCATAATAGCAAGTATTCTAGAGTTGAAAGGGGAACGGTTGGTTTACCTTGTCCGTTACAATGCTGGTATGGGTAGAGTTTTGTTTCAGTTTGTATGGTAGAGTTTTAGAGTTTTTTTTTTGGGTAGAGTTTTGTCCTTTTTGTTATCCTTGGAATGTATGTTTTCACTACAAATTTTTTGTTGTAGACCCTTTGAATACCGAATTGCTACTTTCTCCACCACAGAACAAGTTAAGTCGCTATGATTTCGTCTTGGATAGCGACTTCTTCACTTCATCTTTCTCTAACGTGATTTCGGTGACGAAGTCGCTTTTCTTGAGGCGAAAGAAGACGCTTCCACACTCCATGCCATCGTCTGCTGCCTTACTAATCCGTAGGATGTAGCTTGGCCTCCAACTTCATTTCGTAACGCTTAACGCAAGTCCAGTCGATCCATCCGAAATCTGGCGTTGTAGTAGTGGCAGCGTATCCTGTGGGTCCACCACGTGAGTAAAGATTACCATCACCTTAGACACCGATGGAATGTTGCTGTGGTCCACCGCCTCCAGTTTTTCAACTTCAATTTTTAAAATATGAAACGTGTTACTTTCTTTCTTTCTCCTATAAAAATCGTATACCAAACATGGCATTGTAAAATAATTAAGAACAAGATACATATGTCATTAAGGCTTTTATATAAGACCTAGTTTTACAATTCGGATTTCATTAAGCCTTCGAATCCAATAATTGGATAGGTTCGGTTTTGATATGGCGTTTAACTTTGAAAATTAATGAACATTAGAGAAATCGGAATATATGTATATCATTTCGATATGGCCTTTGCAGTTCTAAAAATATTTCATATCGACGTCCCTGGAATCATCACAAATATTACACAAACTAACTAACATGAAGAATAGCTAACGAACCTGTCGTTCAAATTGGTTAGAATCACTTCAACTGTTCCGGGCTTACGAGATGAATCTTATTGAATTTCTGATGTACTATACACGTTTATGATAGGAAGCCGCTTTTTCGATATATGAGAACCAACTCTGGCAGTTTTCTGGCATTGCAAAGGGCGTACTCGATTGTGTTTGCTTATTTGGAGACACCTAGGATCTAAACTAGCCTAGACTTCAAGCTCATATATAATATATATACATTTCTATAAATGGCATTGAACTTTAAAGATGCGCTCAACCAATCCTGATATATATAGTCTGCAGATGAAACAGTCCAGTCCATCTTGTTGAAAGCAAATATCGGCGAGATCACAAGCTTCAATTTCAGGTATCAAATAGGCGGTTATCATGGCGCGATAAAGGTCGCTATTGACGGTTACGTTTGCGCTGACATCATTTTGGAAGAAATATGAAGCGAATTGGCCCACAAATCACAACTAACCTTTGTTTTTTTCTGAATTAAGTTTCTCTTCGTCCCAAATGCGGCAATTTACTACTCAGTCAGAAATGGGCATCGTCGCTGAACAAAATTTGGCACAAAAACGCCGTATCGGAGGTCTATTCGGTCGATTATTATTCAATAACTAGCTGACCCCGCAGCCGTTGTCCTGCGTGAAATTATGTGTTTTGAAATGAAAAAAAAAATCTAAACTGTATTGTGTCGAAAATGATTTATTTTCTATTTTTCTACATTTTTTTTAATGTAGCTCAACTTAATAAACATAATTTTTTGATTTCTGTTCTGGTGCATAAATATACAGAGAAGATGGGTTTCCAACTCGTCAACACGCCACATATATCTGGCTGTGTGAAAAACATAGCATTTCCCGATTTCCTTGTGTCCTGTTGATTGTCAACGCAAAGGCAATTTTCCCTGGTAATTGAATACGTTTGAACTGAAATGGCTGTCCCTTGTATTCGATAACTGCGTCATAATCAGTCGGGTTCCATTACACAGTTTCGGCGCATGAAGATTGTGAAACATAATAATGACAGATCCAAACTTGAGCCTCTCCAAAGAAAGAATTTGGAAATTCCACTGGATAATTTACGTTTTCGTCTTCCTTGTCAAGACGATCGATCGGGTTATATGAGCGCAAACCTCCCGGAATTTGACTTTGAATCTTCCAGTTTAAGTCATTAACATCGGTATTTTTGGCAGCTAATATTGCGCGTGCACTCAAGCAATTGCAGTTACGATACTTTGACCAATGCTCGGATAAACATTCGTGATGAATTCATCTTCCGTTGAAGTGAATTGACAAAAGGGAGGTGGAATTGATATCAAACCACTGGCAGTATCAACCGATATTTGCCAATTCTTAACGAATACGATGTAAAATGTCTTCGGCAATGTACTTTTGTTCGTGTTCCATAATTGACGCGAATTTGAAGATATCGAAACGATCTTCGCGAAAAGTATGCGAACTTCAGTGGCATGCGAAGTAACTATCGCACTTGTCCTTCGTTTGTTTGCAGCATTACTGCTGTTCCAGCAAATGGCAACGCTTTTGACATGCTTCCTCAAAATGTTGCAACACACTGTACCATTCACAATACGCGATGACTTAAATGAAGTTGAACCGCGAGACGCACAACAGTCGGAAAACTTTCATGAATTGCAAAAGTAAATATCCTACAAAGCGCTTTATTGCAGTTCACATATCGACCCATTTGATACTGCTGATCTCATATCGTTCAAGGCCAATAACCGCTATGTTGCTTTCTTTGGTGACGTACTTGCAAACGTATTTGATCGATTTCACCAATCTGCAATATTCAACATTGACATGAGTTTTGAATGTGAATTAGACAAAAGGGGCGAATATGGTTGTCAACTTCGATGTGTTGTTAACGTCGATATTCACGCCTCTAAATGCTAAATGTTCTGCCATTGTCGTCTGGTGAGTGACGCCGATACAGTTAATATCCATCATTTCCCATTCCCGTTTCCGAAAGAAAAGCACATGAGTAGTGTTTCGTGCATTTATTGTCAAACATACAAACCAAAGTGGGATTGTAAGGTTCGCAAGGTCCATGAATCATATTGGCTTTCACCACTTCGTATAATTCTGGATCTATCTTTGAATCAGGAATTTCCGCTGAAATTATTTAATCAATTTGATCTGGTGTAATCACCATCCGCATCAAAAGAAGAATGTGTGCGTGCGGCAAACCTCTTTTTTGCTACTCAACAGAACACATTCAGCAATTAACAGCACCATACTATATACCATAGGTTGCTTCAAGATAAAGACCATCAAACATCGCAGCTAGTGTTTAAAAAATCGTGCTGTAACATCGTTACGATCGCTAGCTGATTGACCGCGATCCATAATTCCGCACGTATGTCATCGCATTTTGGGAGTACTTCTTGCCTTTCTTTGGGCTGCCATACGTTGATGGCAAAAAGAACGCCGACCAATATTAGCGTCACCTCTTCGTGGCTTTGTAACAAATTTCACTCTGTAATTGATCACTTCGTCTGAAACACACATAAAGTTTTCACTGAATAATTTTCAATAATTTTTCCTTTGGATAGCCGGAATAAAAAAGCAAGCGACCGCAATTGAACGATTCAAATAATTTACATACAAATCAAAATATTGAAAAACAAAACAAACAAAAATTGGAAAAAAATGTGTATGAAAAATGTTACTTTTTGGAATTGTCCAATTTTTCGACTTCTCCTCATGAAAAGTATAAGGTATTTGTTTCTAAACCTTTCCCGATCCACAACAAACAACCTTTAAAAATTTCATCAACCGTTCTCTTAGTGTTACTAACAAACAAACATTCATTTTTATACATATGTATGTATACATACATATGTATTTATGTATAACGTTTGTATGGGGAAAAGAAAAGGGCTGTTTTTAGGGGTTTTCCGGAAACTATTCGAATTTTTCTCGCCGTAAAAACCATCCTTGAACTTCAACAAACATTTAAGAAAAAGAATTGGCCAAATTGGTCCAGGCGTTATTGAGTTATGCGCGTACATACATTTTTGGTATTCATTTTTATTTATATACATAGATGAATGCTGGATCTCAAGATGGGTAATGGTGTTGCGAAAAGTATGCTCTGTAGGTGGATTATGTTGACCCTAATTTGCGTTATAAAGTTGAACGATTCGAAAACGTTGTTCTGCCGTAAGTCATTCCATGATGCAATGCCAAACAATACTGAAAACAAATAATATGACAGACTTACACGACTAACTCATGGTGTGTCAAAAATTGGTTAATGCAAAAATTACTAGAGGATCACCCGTTAAATGTGTATTCTATGATCGATGGATCCTACTTTATTGTATAAAATAAAACGCTATTGAACCTAATATAAGTTTAATAGCCGCCTTCTTCAAAAAAATAATTTTCGCAATACTAGAAGGCTAAATTCTGATTCCTTTACAATTTATCAAATTTCCGTATGTACTTATGGTATATCCAATATGCGTGCTTTTTGGAAACCAGCATTATTTTGCATGGCTTGCGTACGCGGTTCTCCAACATCCTAGTATACTTTCAGGCGCTTGATATGCAAATGTGTAGGCACGTTGCAATGTTTCTTCCAAAGATATGCGAGTTTTGTCATAATTTGTCAAAAACAATTAAATTTTGCTTATAATTTTGAGCTCATAACACCAGCAGCCTGTAAGCGTAGCCATCACAGCTCGATTTGCCACGCTGCCCCTTCCGTTCCAGGGTTAATGTGGCTGCATTTGTGCATTAGTCGAGAGTGCGCCAGAATCGGTGTAGCTGCGCCAAGTGTGTACAGGCTTCAATTTCGGCAAACGGGCTAGCGGGCGCGGTACTCATACATATAAGTTTTTTATGTGGGTGTCGAGAGCGTATGCTTTTAATTTGTGCGGTTTAAACTGTTTGCAGCTTCTGTTTCTGCATCTGCTGCGCTTTCGGCTGCAGTCGCTGCTCTGGATTGCCGCTTTGTGTAGTTTTGCAAAATATTTACGTTTTTGTTATTGTAATTGCTGCCAAAACTGTTCAGTGCTGATATCAATGTGTATGGTTGTGTTGCAGCCTGCCATCGTTGTTATTGTTTTTTCTTATTATTGTTTTTAATGTTGCCAGTGTTGCTGCAGTTTTGACTACGGGCAAAATGTGTTAAGCATGTATTTCACACTACAATTTCTCGTTTAAAATATTATATAAGGTTCCATGAGTGCACTAACCCATTGATACACATGACAACACCATATTCATGTGCCTGCAAATATACATATACATATGTATATGTATATGTATGGCATGTCATAAGTATGCACACACATTTTCAGAGATTAGTTACAAAATCATCGCCTGAATGAGACAGAATTCGGTCGCAGAGTCAGCCTAAAACCCCTTTAAATATGTATGCAGGAAAAGCACTTAGAAAACTAAAGCCTTATACAGATTTATAAATAGGCTTGAAGGTGGAAAAAAATTTACTAAATACTCGAAAACCGTTTCAAGCCTGATACATTCTAGTAGATTTCCCCGAATTACAAAATAAGTTAATGAAAAATTACTTAAAAATTTAGAAAGGCGATTTTATCACATCCGCATACTCTCTTATATCCGATTCAATATGTTTTGAAGATGACTTGACGGTCACGAAATACTGAGTGGATGCACCCATAGAATGCCTAATGTGTTCTGCGAGAATCTCAATCGAACTCCACAGATTCTGAATGTTCAAATAAACTCTTAGCACTGAAAGCAATTGGCAGGAATGTGGGACAACTTTAACAGAAAACATGAAGGAGATTCAGAGTGCTAAACGAGAGAGCTTCAAAAAATTCAATGAATCCATTTTGTTGATCACAAAAGTAACCAGACTACACAAAACTGCGTAATAGATTATATACAATATCTACTCCAACAAGTATAAACTTTCTGGAAGCAGTCTCATTTGCTCCAAGAAGCACTTTAAAGAACGAATTCAATAGCTTAGAAAGCAGGTAGACGAATCTACTCTTTTCTTCGGTGGTCGTTGGGAACTTTTGAGCAATAGACAGCTACTAGAGACAGGCCTGGCATTCTACTCTAGCAGGTTGAGAGAGACACTCATAGTTAGCATAATGAAGTACAGCCAAGCGCAGGTACTTAGACCTTTACTAGAACCATTAAAATCACTGTGTGATGCATTATAATGTCAGCGCATTTCTCGACTAAACTGTTAATCCTGACCTTCTTGAACCGTGTGCAAAATGGAGCGTCATAAGCAAAATTAAGCAGTAGTTTAACAAAAATGGGAATTAGCTGATCAAAAGATCTTCGATATAAGAGCATGTTGCAGTGTTACTAGCACAAAAAATCGCTATTCAGTTATACTCAACCGGCACAAGGGCAATTTCCTGCAATACAATCGACAAAAGCTGTGCAAAATATAAGGATACTCAAGAGGTTATATCCACTTGCAAGCCAGAAAACTGCGTATTTTTGTGATTTTTTTGAAGACTCTTTTTATTTAAATTTGGAAAATTAAAAAATATTCAAGATAACTTCCAAAAATAGGTGTGTGGCGTTTAAGATAATTTCTATGTTTGAATTATTTCAAATTCTCTTTCTCTCCGCCTACCGAACTCAGCTAGAAATATACATGGATAGCCAGGGGGCTCTCCTGGCGTTGCCGTTGCCCATTACTAATTCCAGCATAGTCCTTAACTGCAAGAAAGCACTGAGCTCACTCGAATACAAATTCCACCTTGACTTGATCTGTGTTCCCGGTCACAGGAACATTTTCGGCAACGAAAAAGCAGACGAGTTAGCAAGGGCAGGAGCTTTTCTAAATGAATCCGAGGCAGAGCCAATACCAAGCCCGCTAGGATCGATCAGGTGAGAGCTCAATACACAATTTCAACAAGTTGCAAATAACAGATGAAAAAGTACAACAAAATGCAATATAACTAAACAGTTATGGCCAAAATATAACAAGAAAAGAACCAACGACTTATTAAATCGGTCCAGGAAAATTATCTTCAGACTAACTGCTAACTGCTTCAAACTAACTGTCCATTTAGAGAACAATGCCCTACAATAACATCTGCCGAGGCTGCGAACTAGTATGGAATAAGGAAGCAATTTCAGTTTCTCTGTGAATGCCCAGCCCTATCGCAGATCCGACACAGAACACTTGGAATCCATCAAGCACCAGGCCTTGAATGGATGTCTACAAAAAGCATATCGGACAATAGTAGCTTCATCGAAACCACAAAATGGTTTGAAAGAGAAACGTGAAACGTGAGAGAAATAACAAAAAGGTCAACGTCTAGTGCATCAAAATGGCACAGCTAGTGCTAGTTGAGCCCAAAATACCTACTTTCCAAATTCAAAAACCAAAAATATTAATTTTTACTACAGATAATACAGGTATATTAAGACCAAGTCAGATACAAGTAAGACTGGTAGTAATTTTTCATTTCCCTATTTCTGATATATTTTTTTGTAATAATTTGTTTATTTGCAATCTATCTTAAAAATAATAAGCAAATTAAATAACCTGTTTACAATATAACTTATATTATTGATCTCCAGTGAGGTCAATAATAATATACCAATATGTTTTTCAAACATATATATGTGGGAACGAATAAAGGACAGACTAGAAGTGGGCGAACGTACGGACAGTAACATGCAACACTGATCGCAATAGAGAACGAGTAGCGACGAAGACAACGAGTAGCGATAAAGAAACAAGTAACGAAGACTTTGAAAACGACAGTCAGTCGACACGCGGACGAGCACGGTGCCAGTTGAAATTAAAACTAAGACATTTTTAAGAACATTTCATGTAAAATAAAATAAGAGCATTTTATGTAAAATAAAATAAGAACACTTTTGTAAAATAAACACTTTTCTTATAATAAATACGAATCCACCCCTACAAATTGGGGGCTCAACCGGTGGAATTGTGAAAGAAAAAAAAAAAGTTTTAAAAATCATTTGTTGGTAGTGCGTTGAAAAATTGCGTCGTCAAACGCTATAAAAACATTCAATATTAAATCGTCCGTTATTTTGTAATTGTCAGTGTCGTCAAACGCAGTGCAATACACAAACATATTTCAAGTGTCGGCCAGTAAAAAAAAAAGCGTCTTCAAACGCTATAAAAATTTCTTAATTTTCAAACATACTAAAATTCTGGAAAGTTCGGGAAGCGTCATTAATTGTGCGTCGTTATACGAAGTCGCCATTTCAAAATTAACGGCGAAAAAGCAGCTAATGTACTCCATTCGTATGAAATACAAATCCAGCGATAAGTGGTAGCAGCGAATTCGAGTACGAGAAAAAACGACGATCGTGTGGCAAACAAAAGAAGTAAGCAATAGAAACCAATTGGTGGCATCGACCAGTAATTTGAAAGTAATGAAAGGTGAACACGTTGAACGAAGAAGCAGAGAAGTTAAAAGCGAGAAGCAGAGAAGTTGAATAAGCTGAAGGAAGAAGCAGACAAGTCGAATACGTTGAACGAAGTAGCAGAGAAGTTAAAAGCGAGAAGCAGAGAAGTTGAATAAGCTGAAGGAAGAAACATACAAGTCGAATACGTTGAACGAAGTAGCAGAGAAGTTAAAAGCGAGAAACAGACAAGCTGAATACGTTGAACGAAGTAGCAGAGAAGTTAAAAGCGAGAAGCAGAGAAGTTGAACGAAGAAGCAGAGAAGTTGGACGCAGAAAGCAGATAAGTTGAACAGAATATCGATATATTTATATACATATATATTTTTCATTATTTTTACATTCCTAGTAGTTTGTTTAGAAATACTTTTTAATTATAAGTACAAATTTAAATTGTAACAGTGCATTGCGACAATGGACAGACAAGCAATACTGACACTAAATATTAGGGAATTGCAACAAGCACTACGTGAACTAAATATTTCCACTACTGGACGTAAAGCAGAGTTGCAAAAGAGACTGTTGTTGCATCATGGACATGAGACACATGAGGATGATGAAAATGCTGAATCAGTTAGTTCTTACGACGATGTACCAAATACAAATTTTACTGCCACTGTGGCACCGATAGGTAGATCTGTTTTTACGTTTAATGATATCCAAGAAAGCCTTACACAATTTAGCGGTGACGATAATATCGATATTCAACAATGGATAAATGACTTTGAGGAAAATGCATTAGTAGTAGGGTGGAATAGTGTGCAGAAATTTATTTACAGTAAGCAGTTGCTGAAAGGAGCTGCTAAATTGTTTATTAGAAGTCAACGAGGCTTGGTCAGTTGGGAATCACTGAAAGAAGAATTGGTCAGTGAATTTGGGAAAAAGGTGTCGTCATCAGAAGTGCATAGTCAGTTGAGAAGTCGTAAGAAGAGGGTAAACGAAACGTTTCGCGAGTATTTGTATGTTCTTACAGAAATTGGAAAGCCAGTAAATATCGATACTGAAAGTTTAATATCATATTTCATTGAGGGTATAATAGATACGAAATTAAACAAAGCGGTTCTGTATGAAGCAAAAACAATTAGTGAGTTAAAAGATAAGATAAAAGTTTACGAAAAAATCCATAGTAAAGCAGACAAGTCAATACAGAAAGTTGTAAATACAGCTTATAATCAGAAAGTCTCAAAATCGTGTTTTAGGTGTGGAAGCTCCACACATCTCATTCGGGACTGCAGCAGTCAACAAACCAAATGTTTCAAATGTAATGGTATAGGACACAAGTCTTTTGAATGCAATAGTACTGCGGGTATAAAGGTAAAGAAGGAATCAGATAAGATTAATGTTGTGAATTTTGACAAATCAAAAATAAGTTTACCGGTGAAAATAGTGAAGGTGAGAGGACTAAAAGTTGATGCATTGGTTGATACTGGGTGTTGTTTGTGCTTAATAAGGAGCGACGTTTTCAAAAAAATTAAATTTGACGGTGAAGTGGTCGATGACAAGCGCACTTTATATGGCGAATGCGCTAAAGAATTTTCAACATATGGTAGTTTTGTCGCAGAATTGGAGGTTGATGGTTTAAAATTCTTACAACAGTTTCACATCACCAGCGAAACCGATATTCCGTGTTCAGTATTCATAGGCACATCAGTGCTAGATAAAGTCAATATTAATATAAAGTCAGAAGGTGCAGAATTCATAGAGAGGAGTAATGTTGAACAAGAAGTGGAAGAAAGATGCAAAGAAAAAAGAATAGAGTTATTAAAACAGTTTCAGGAGTTATGTTTGAGTGCAGGGGAATATAGTGACAACGTAGTTATTCAGGAATTGATAAACAGTTATAAATCAAACGTAAGGAATTTGGCCGATCTATTGGATCAGTTGGTGAGGGGTAGAAACAACTCACCACCTGGCTACAGTAGAGGGAGATTAGGAGGTAATCAAGGTGGAAGTGGAGGTGGTGGGGGTTTAGGCTCTTGGGACGTAAATGCACCGAATGATCGGAATCAAGGAAGTAGTGGTAGTGGTGACTACGGAAATAGTGAAAGTGGAGGTGGTGGTAGTGGAAGTATGATGTCATTAATGCAACGTGGTAAGGGTATAAACATGAATAATGGTGGGGGTGATAGTGTTGGCTTTGGTAGTATGCCACAAGTAGGTGGCATGAACGATGGCTACGTTGGCATGCCACAAGGCGGTGGGATGAACAGCAACTTTGGTGGCATGCGACAGGGCAACAATTATATGGGTATGTCAGGAGGTAATCAAGGTGGTTACGGCGGGATGTCATCAAATAGGGGAATGAACAATCCAGATCAGTGGTATAAAAAGGTTGATAATATACAAAAAAGTTTAAACAATAATCCAAATCGTAGCACAATGGTGTCCCCATTCAAGCTGTTAACAGGGCTTGACTTGCATGTAGAAGATCAGATAGGCTTCAGTGAGTACATTGAAAATGAAGTAATGAAAGAGCTAGAAACAGAACGTGACCAGGTTAGAGAGATGGCTAAGAAAAATATTAAAATAACACACGAAGAAAATCGAAAAAATTTTAATATAACAAGAAAAGCCGAACAAACATATGAAGAAAATGAGTTAGTAGCTATAAAGCGTACACAATATAGTCCCGCATCAAAGGTTAAGAACAAGTTGTTAGGACCGTACAAAATTGTTAAGAAATTGAACCACGGTAGGTGTGATGTCGAAAAAATAAGCGAACACGAAGGACCGTATCCAACAACAACAGCTGCTGAGTTCATGAAAAAATGGTGCACGTCGTTCGAGGACGAACGAATGTCAGGACGGCCGAATGTGGGAACGAATAAAGGACAGACTAGAAGTGGGCGAACGTACGGACAGTAACATGCAACACTGATCGCAATAGAGAACGAGTAGCGACGAAGACAACGAGTAGCGATGAAGAAACAAGTAACGAAGACTTTGAAAACGACAGTCAGTCGATACGCGGACGAGCACGGTGCCAGTTGAAATTAAAACTAAGACATTTTTAAGAACATTTCATGTAAAATAAAATAAGAACACTTTTGTAAAATAAAAACTTTTCTTATAATAAATACGAATCCACCCCTACATATATTCAGAATATTAAGTTATCTTTTAATTCATAGTTTATTGTTCTTACATTTATTTCCTGAACGGAAGCTCTAATACATGATATCGTTTGAGTCTATTAATTTCGTTAGTTTCATCTAGTAGCGTAATTGCCAAGGGATTAGTATGATAACTGATCCTGCGTAAGTAATTTGAGCTAAGTTTATTTACTTCGTTTTTAACAAATGGTATGTTAAGGTCTGAATGAATGGCTTTATTAGTGATAAACCAGGGAGCATTTGTAATTAGCCTTAAGGTTTTTGACTGGTATCTTTGTAAAATTTCTAAATTTGAATTACAAGCAGTACCCCAAAGTTGCACCCCATAAGTCCATATAGGTTTTAATATAGCTTTGTATAAAAGTAGTTTTGTTTCAAGGTATAGCGGGGATTTATGTCCGAGTAGCCAATATAATTGATTATTTTTGGCTTGAATATGACATTTCCATGTTAAACGTTTATCCAAGTGCATGCCGAGGTATTTAACTCTATCACATTTTGGAATGATATTGGCATTAGGGCGAAGGGGGGGGCAATCACCTCGTCTTAGTGTAAATACAATATGCACAGATTTATTTGTGTTTACTTTAATTTTCCAGCGGTCTAGCCAAGTCTGTATTGCGTTTAGTTCTCTTTGAACTAAATTTGATGCCTCAGTTGGAGAATGATTTGAAGCAAGTAGAGCAGTGTCATCAGCATATGTGGCAATGAGCACGTTTTCAGTTACGGGTATATCGGATGTAAAAATGGTATATATTTCTGATATATGAAAACCTATATTTTCAAAGGAGGTGCAGAAGAGTTTGTATTGAAAAAGCAGCCCTTGGAAAACTACCAATATGTTATCGACGATTAATTCCTTTTGTCATCCCGAGCAACTCCCCATCAACCCAAGTAAAACAGAAATGGTTTTGTTCAGTAGAAGATATGTATAAGATCTCGGTGACACTGTAGCCGCAAGTGGGAGGTGTTCGCCTGCAACCGGCGGATGTAGTGAAATATTTAGTGACAGGAGCGGCAACAGCAACCACGAGTGACCGCAACAAAGAAACGGGCCCTAATAAGCACGTATAAAAGAATAAGTGAATCAGTGAATCGGCGAATGAATGCATAAATGCTTGGACGAGTGAGCGAGTGAATGACTGATGGCAACACGCGATATGTAAAGGACAGCAGGGACAGTGAAAGAGGCAACAAAAATTGACTACAAACGCATTAAGCATGAAAATGGCGACAACAGCATGCAACCAGCAACGAAAAGCACAAAAGCTCTTACATTCAGACAAGAAAAATCGCTGATGATGCAGCACATCGAAAGTGTTAAATGCACTGAAAGTCTTCCGACTGAATTCAATCACATAGAAGTCGCTTACCTTAGAGGCACTGAAAGGGGGTATGGGCGAAATCGTGGTGAAACAGCATTCACACACGCATCGTTTTACTAAAATTTTTTTTAACTTCAGGTTTTTATTTTCTGTTTCCAAAAATGTAAAGTAGCCACTCCGAATTGCATACTTCGATCCAAACCATCACTGTACAAAGTTCTCCTTTTGACCACATTCGAGAACTTATTGTCTTTTAGTTACAGATTTTTATGCAAAAATAACAAAAAAATGTTAAATTCGGTTACACCGAAGCCATACTACTCCGTAAAAACACAAAGATTCCATAAACGAACTTAATTTTTAGACTCTTGCAACCAGTTGCTACAGAGTATAATAGCTTTGTCCATTTAACGGTTGTATGTATCACCTAAAACTAATCGAGAGGGTTATACTTGTATCAAATTTGGCCCGTGACTTTTGCCTGAAATGTTTATGTTACAGTGTGCAAAGGGGCGAAGGTGGACTACAGCAACGCCTGCTACTCATATAACCAAATTAAACTCCATTTGAAACTTTCACTTTCCAGTGTATAGATCTATAATGAACAAAATTGTTCAAGCCTCTAGGCACTGAATATGTTGAACCCGTGCTTATAGTTGACTTTTTACCCAAAAAGTCGGTAAATGTATAAGGTATGTAATTGAAATTCAGAGAGAGTCCTTTCCTGAGAGTAGTATATCTGTGTACCAAAAATAATAAACATTTACTTGAAACATCAAATATATTATATTGAATATGGTAGTCTTTCTACACTTTAACATCATGGTGGAAAATTTTAAAATCGACCTCCTAATATCAAATCCTCTGGCAAAATGGGTATCAGCCTTCCCACTTCTGCCCATCAACACCATCCCACACATTCTGGTAGGCAACATTGGTACGCCACATTCCCCACACTCATCATCATTTTCTTCGCTACACATCACGCTTTAACCATCATCTACTTTCGCCGAACAAAAGTACAAAAGGACAGACAACTGATCAAAAAACATTCTGGCGCTACGACATCGACCCGATCGACACGATTCCGGTTTTGGCTACCTCTTTTCGCGAACATCTCGTTAACATTAAGTTTTTTTATACTTATCTTCATAAATAAATTTTAACGTTCCTTCCGCTTGCTAAATTCAAAGACATATATTTTATACCTTGTGAAATAATAAATTTCAAAACTAATAACCACTTGAAGTGAAGTGCAAACGAATTCTTTTTAATAACAATTTGGGTGAAATTATATGGTGAGTGCGAAAAAGGTGCCACATACAACAAAACACCTACTAAATTCAAAGAACTTATTATTCATCGTAGACGTGCGGGTGACATACTTTATTGCAATGTACAACATCGTGTACTGAATGGAAAAATTTTTACAAAACAAAACGATGTGGGACAAATTTCGAGAATCTTTCGACAACTTCTTCTGCAGTGAATTCAAGATTATGACGCGTGTGCAGGAGGAACGTCAAGCCAATCAATCTGTCTTAAAGAATTTTTAAAGCGCATACTTTTTCTGGAAGCAGGAAATCATCCAATAATTTTTTAGAAAAACGTGTGTTCAAATCTTCGCCGATTGTATCCAGCAGAAGATTTTACACTGAGGCCCTGTAGTACTCTTCGCAAGTTCTCTTCTTCTTTGATGCCTTTCCCAGATCGGTCGATATTTTCGGAAGAACCACACTGCGTGAATGAGTTAGAGAGAGAATATCTTCTTCTTTTTTATTGGCGTAGACATCGCTTACGCTATTATAGTCTAGTTAACAACAGCGCGCCAGTCGTTTCTTCTTTTCGCTACATGGAGATTCCAAGCGAAGTCAGGTTCTTCTCCACCTGGTCGCTACAAGGGAGTGGAGGTCTTCCTCTGCTTCCCCAGGCGGGTATTGCGTCGAATACTTTCAGAGCTGGAGTGTTTTCGTCTAAACGTACGACATGACCTAACCAGTGCAGCCGCTCTCTCTTGTTTCGCTGAACTATGTCAATGTCGTCGTATATCACATACAGCTCATCGTTCCATCGAATGCGATATTCACCGTGACCAACGCGCAGAGGATAATACATCTTTCGCAGAACCCTTTTCTCGAAAACTCCAAAGGCCGACTCATTAGATGTTGTCATCGTCCATGCCTCTGCACCATATAGCAGGACGGGAATAATAAATGACTTATAGAGTTTCGTTTCTGTTCGCCGAGAGAAGACTTTACTTCTCAATTGCCTACTTAATTCAAAGTAGCAGCTATTGGTAAGAGATATTCTGTGTTGGATTTCGAGGCTGACGTTGTTGTTTATGTTGATGCTGGTTCCAAGATAGACGAAATTATGATTCTCTGTTAAGCTATGGAGCTCGAATTATTTTCTCCAAAAGTAAGTTGAAGAAGTCACACGTAAGGGAGTCGCCTTGTCTGAAACCTCGTTTGGTACAATATAATATTATATTTATATATTTTTGTAAGAACTGTTAGGTTTTTGTCATACACTAGGTTCAGATTTCCGCAAATCTCCAAACGTGGATTCCCAATAATTTATAAGCGACGGTTAAAGAGTAGGAGAAAGCAAAGGTCGTAAGCATTTCAGCAACTATATGAAAAGAGACCACATGTGTTCAAAAAAGTCTATTGTTAAGTCTATTACTTAAACGGTATTATATGCAAACTTTAGAAATAACCTTATGTATTGATAAACTTTCTAGTATGTTTTGTGGTAATTTGTTCGATCATTATATGTAAAGCGCGATCATGTTTCGAAAAGCTTTCGAAAGCTTTCAAATGTTTTCATATTCATAAATGAAAGTTTTGAAGTACTTTAAAGCTTATTGTCCATAAATCGATTTTTATGTAGACTGATATTTCAATAGTTGTGACTTTAAGCGTATTTTCGTATTAAATTTTCTGGTAACAAAAAATTTCTTTGCTTTGTTCATAATTTTCTTTATAGCTCTCTTAATAATGAAGTGAACTTCATTAAGTTGTCAAGTACCGCCGCGACACAATAGCCACAAAAAACTCCGTTATGCGAGCTCATTTATGCTGATTTTCCTCAAGCCGTTAAAAGTATTGAACATATTTTTCATTAAATTCGCTTTAAATGTTGAATGAGCCCATGAATTTACTTACATACCCATGTATGAACATTTGTGTACTTGAAAGCCGGACGGCGTCAGCTTTACAAAAGGATTTTTGAATGAGCGAGTTTATACGTAAAGATTAACATCGGAAAAGTAGAGTTGCCAGAGGAATAACAACTTTATATTTAAAGATGCGTGTATTTGGGTGCGTGTCGCGGATAGTAATGTGCTTTCATTATTTCCAGATGGGATCTTTAGTGAATATCATGCTTGTCCACGTGTGCTGCCAATGTGTGATATATGTATATATATATTATACTACTAGCTGACCCGGCGAACTTCGCACCGCCTAATTATTGGAGGCATATTTAGTAAGTCACAAACACACGACACAATACTTTTTCAATTTTATTGAAATTTGCTGCTTTTAGATTTTTAGGAATATTAAAGAATAATAGTATAGATGCACAGCAAAGAGACGTTAACATTTCAAGTGACATTTTACCATAGACAATTTTTTTTGAGTGAATACTGACAAATATTTACACTATAACTATCAAACTACATCTGTCGTTTTTTTTTTTTTGACGATGGCCATGGTTAGGAAAAGAAGAAGAACTACATCTCTCATCGAGAAAATAAAGAATTCAAACAACTATAATATAGTTATAGTGAAGCTATACATATATCCCTCAACTCCTTAAAATGCATTGTCCGTTTTGTAAAAAGTGGATGGAACGGCAGAAAAAAAATAATAACTGTCCAGATTGTATTAAATTATTATTAAGATGCGACGAATGCTACAACATAATCGCTGTTACCTTCAGATTTTGTACCAAGTGTGGTAAGAATGTAGAACGAATAATACGCGTGAACAGGGCAGAAGTACAAAAATATATATTAAAGAAAAAGCTGCTATCTAAACCAAAAAACGTTTCTACAATGCCATCTTCATCATCTGAGGAGACATTCTGTGAATTAAATTTATCGGCCGAAGACATACAGGACATTCAAGTTATTGAAGACAGCCAAAAGCCCAACATCAAGAATGTTCTGGTAGATATTGATGTTATTGAAGACAGCCAGCAGCTCAACATTGATAATGTTCTGATCGAATCAGATTTGTCCGTGTCGCCTAGTACTTCCACCATATTATCATAGCCTGGCGAGCCAAGTGGTTCCCAAGTAGAGTTGATGGAAATAAAGAGTTACTAATACACGTTGACATTAAGGATCCAAATGCACATATTATATACATATTAAGTCATTTATTTATATTTATACACTTCATATACAAAAATTTAAAATTTTCTTGGATGTGCTCGTTTCTGGACTGTGAACATGATAAACAAATCTTTGCTTAAATTAAATACAACACAACTATGATCATATACAGTTAATTAATATAGTGTTTTCTGGTAGATAATATTTT
This sequence comes from Bactrocera tryoni, assembly GCF_016617805.1. NCBI lineage: Eukaryota > Metazoa > Arthropoda > Insecta > Diptera > Tephritidae > Bactrocera > Bactrocera tryoni. The sequence goes on along the minus strand of NC_052500.1, from coordinate 49,295,672 downwards.
TAGTTTTTTTTTGCGGTGCGTAAATAAATAAGGATGTTGGTTTTCCGACACGCGAACACGCAACGTATAATTGTCCATGTGCGAAACAGGGAAACTCTAAGTTTATTCCGCAAACTTGCCACGATTGGCCTTGCGATTTATTTATGGTCATCGCAAACGCCAGACGCACGGGAAATTGCAACCTCTTAAAATCAAATGGCAAATCCGTTGGAATCATAGGTATTCGTGGGATTAAGACATCCTCTCCTTTGTATTTTCCTTTGATTATTTTAGCTTCGATGATGTTATTCATGAGTTTCTTCACAACCAATCTCGTTCCATTGCAAAGTCGAGGTTGATTAATATTACGCAGCATGATGACAACTGACCCTACTTTTAATTTCAAATTTCAAGTCCAATGAATTTAAAAATTCTGTAGGATAGTTGACTACGTCATCCTGGTTTGTGGCCCTGTCAACTGATTTGTACGTAAACAACTCTCCTGGAAGGAAATTCTGAACGGTAGCATTGAGATCATCGACATCTTTGTTTTTTGCTGCCAATATTGCTCGTTCACTTAGCCAATCGTGGTTATTATATTGTTGTTTAATGTCCGGAAAAACACGCTGAATAAGCTCCTTTTTCGATTCTGTGAAGTGACGGAAATCTGTGGGAAAAGTCATTAATCCGGTCGAGCTGTCAACTGCGACTTAACCATTGCCAATATCCAGCAACTGCTTCGAAAACACAGTCGCAGTTTGATCTTGTTGCAAAAACACTCGCATGTTAGTAGTTAATTGTAGTGTCTTTACGTGCCGCCACAAATTTGATGATTTTAGACATGCGTTTATTTCGTCAGCAACAGTCGATCGAGGAATTACTGGAAGAGTCTGACGAAAATCACCTGACAACAGTATCATAGCTCCCCCAAAAATGTTTTGGTTATCACGTAAATCTTTTAATGTCCTATCTAGTGCCTCCAGCGACCTCTTGTGGGCCATTGTGCATTCGTCCCAAATTATCAATTTGCATACTTGGAGAGTCTTCGCCATAGCGCTATTTTTGGCAATGGTAATGGTAATTTTAAGGCTGAATGTGCAGTTCGTCCGCCTTCTAATAAAGTTGCTGCTATTCCAGATGAAGCCAACGCTAGGGCTACCTCAGATCCTTTTTTTACTAATGTATTTCTGGGAAAAATAAGAATTTATATTTTTGGACTACTATATAATAATTGTGGCATAACTTTTATATACCAATTAAAATAATAAATTTAAAATGATATTTTGATTTATGCTTGTATAAGTTTATTAAATTTAAGACTTCCCAACCCAATTTGCATAATATTTCTATAAATTAACAATATTATACTAAATATTAAATGTTATTTTGAAAATGTACTTTATTTTTATAATATAACACAACCGTCTTAATTCGCTCTTCTAATTTTCATATTACCAAAATTAAAATGCCGTCGGCATATGTGGAAATGGGATATGTTGCCTCTTCGAAATTTTCATATAAATGAAAACTGCGCTGTTAAACTGCTGAAGAGACAGCTTCTAGCTTACCATATACGGCAAACTATGTAGTATTCTATATCTAGTAAGCAATGAGCAATGTGGAGCCTGCACAGGCAGAGATGTTATAATAAAAGTATTTTTGAGAGTTGGTAACACTGTAAGGTTGGCACCATCAAACATGTCAACACATTAATTATATTTATATATTTTGAAATTTGAAATTGAAATTTAAATACACGATGTTATGAGCAAAGTTTATATTATGTTGTCGATTCAAAAGTCTTGTTTTAATGCGTTCTTCAATTCGAGTGGAACTGGGAGTACAAATACCGTCAAATGTTTGACAGCAAGTAAGTGGTCAACTTTTATATGGGAAAATGGAATTGTCGTTTTACTCTATTTTATTTGTAATTTTTCCTTATTTGCTCACCGTTTAGACCTACCCTGGACTACGACAAACATTTTAATACCAAAGTCAGCTCAATCGGCCCAGCCGTTCTCGAGTTTTAATTAGACTAACGAACAACAATTCATTTTTATTTATATAGATATAGATCAATATAAGACTATAATTGATGTTATTTTCGTTCAAAATTATGTTTAACTTTTATTTAAATGTGGTTAAGGCCTCGTCGCACCAGCTGTTCTTTTGCATTTTCCGTAAAACCAATGGCTTCGGTTGCAGCTGAACGTAAGGAGTTTGAGATGCCGTCCCACAGTTCCTTATACCGAGTTGTTGTTCTCTGAGAGCAGGAGTGCAAGCCGAGTAGAAAATCGTTCGGCTGTCTGTTGTGATTGCAATTTTTCGACGACAAACCTTCCCTGTGCTTGTTGACGTGCGTTTTTTGCTGCACAGAGGAGGGTGAGTATCTTCCCTGTAACAAGATAATAGTCAAAGTCTATGCTAGGGCATCGGAGCGTCCGCACGTCTAAAACACTGGAGATGTGTCTTCCGTCTATCACAACATATTCGATCGGTGATTTTTCGATCCCGAGACAGCCAGGTAGCTTGGTGAATTTTGCTATGCTAGAATCTAATGCTACAGATAACCATATTTGGGGCCGAACATTTTGCCAAATATACTTTCTTTAAAGTAAAATCTTTCAGAGAATAGTATTCTTTCGGTAAACCACTAATTCATGGGCGCTGAGTCGAACTCACGAAAAAAAAAATACATCTTATTTGAGTACACATCTTTATTATCAAATAGGCTCCTGATGGCTTTCAGCGTCTTCAGCGCATTTTGGGTTTTCCGACTCAAGCACATTTTGGAAGCTCTATTCAATAAGTTTCTGGTTTTTCACTACTCAAGTACTTGCGTTTGTGGTAAGATAGATTCTTCAAAACATTTCTGCCCATTTTTTAACAAAAATTTTATATCGATTTGATTTGATCGCACAGTTGAAATGTACAAGTCGGTTAAAATCTTTTCAGATAGAGTAAAAGGAAATTATTATCATCAATTTCGGTTAACCTTATAGTACGTAAGTTCGTAAACTACTACGTAAGTTATGGAAACTACTTCAACTTCGCTTACTTTGTTCAATGACCTCTTCAAATACGATTAAAATAACAATTTTCTTCGTAATGCTGTTAAATAATCGAATCGAAGATTTTAAGTCTTACTTAATAATTGGCTTTTTAACTTTTTCTTGCCTCAAACGAAGGTAGTATATATATTATATAGATCCTTTCTACCATTTGAAATTTTAAAAGCTTTCAGTACTGAATATATACCTTTTGGTGTGTCTGTATGCCCATAAATAGTTAACAACTGCTCATTTTATTTAAGGACATTAAGCGATTATATTTTTGACAGTAGAGTCTCTATTTATATTCAACAATATTTTAAACTTTGTGTATTTAAATCAATTAAAGTTTCTTTAAACTTATTCAAAAACACCTAATCACCCTCACCCCTTGCACGCTTGAAAACTGTTATTGTAAGAGAAATTATTTCAGTCGAATAGGTGTTTTTGTATGTGTTTGTATGTATGTCTGAACTGCACTTGAACTGAATGCATGAAAACACACTAATTATCGCCGTCAACTCCGCTATGTTAATTAAAAGTGTACGGCCCCAGCTGTAATGCTGGCTAATTGTCTGAGAAAAACAATTAACACCTATCCATTGTTTTCTTGCAATGCATAATTTAGAGACACGGTTTATTGGTAGGCAGTAAAATCTGTGGAATGAGTTTTAGTCTTTCGTTAATAATATTTTTCTTCTTATTAATGTGTACTGTTTTCATCTTCTCTTCTTCCAAATTTAGTTAACAAAGAAGTACGAATATGAAGCTGCAGAAAATTTTAAAATAAAAATTTTCTTTAAGCCATATCAAATAATTATTACTAAATAACGGGTGATACAAGTTGTGGCAGATTTGACAGATAAGGCCTGAATAATGTTTACAAAGCATTCAACTTTATTACAAAAATTTACGTTCTGTAAAGAATGTGTTTCGCATGCTTCGCTCAACTTATGGTCAACAAAATTAGTTCTCTGTGCGTGCTATCCGAAACACCATCACCGATCTTGAGACCCTGCATTCATTATTGAATAATGTTCTACCGCATAGACCACGCCGAGCACGCAGTGAAGAAAATATAGTAGCCGTAGCTGAAAGTATACACAAAGAACATGGAGAATCGATTCGGCGTCGTTTGCAGCAACTCGAACTGACGTATGGAATGACTCGGCGCTTTTTACGTCGAGATCTTTAATTAAAAGCGTACGAAATACTGCTTGTGCAAGATCTCAACCCGTTCGACCTATCCAAGTGACATTGCTTCGCTCTATGGGCTCTTGAAAGGTTCCAAGAAGAAGATTCATCGTTTTCGAATCAAATTTTTTTCAGCGATCATACCCATTTCTGGCTCAATAGGTTAGTAAACAAGCAAAAACCTGAAGAGATTAAAGAGCTCCCACTTCATCCAGAAATAACCAACGGTTTGGTGTGGTTTGTGGCCCGGTGGAATCATCGGTCTATATTTCTTCAAAAATGATGCCGTTGAGAACGCAACTGTCAATGGTGACCATAATCGCGGGATGATATCCGAATATTTGATGCCTGAAATTGAAGCCGGTAATCTCGGCGATATTTGGTTCAACAAGATGGCGCCACTTCCCACACATCGCATCAATCTACGGATATATTGAGATAATAGTTCGGTGAGCAGATAATTTCACTATTTTGGGCCGGTCGATGGGCCTCTAAGGCCGATATCACACCTTTATACTTTTTCCTGTGAGGATATGTAAAGTTTAAAGTCTATGCGGACAATCCCGCTTCGATTCAGTCCTTGGAGCAAAACATCACGCGTGTCATTCGAAAGAGTCATCGGAAATTGAACTCAACGGATAGAACCTGAGACGTTGTCGTGACCAAAATTTGAAGGAGATAATCTAAGAAAATAAATGCCAAAAAATGGTCTTTCGAATGGTAATAAACATTCCCCAATAAATTTGTATCTGAGTTTTTGTTTTTTTTTTTTTTTTAAGTAGAGAAGTTTGAAATGTATCACACGTTATAATTCCTTACATCAATTATTGATTAAGTGAAGAGTTAATTCCCCTATCCGACTTCCTAACAATATTTGGTCTCCATACAGCACTTCATAAAAAAAATCGTATGACTGGATTCAAAAAGTAATTGCCATCTAGGACTCGCTGTTAATATATTATATACAAAAACCAAAAAAACATCTGTTGCCCTAGATTTGTTAAAAAATTTATTCAAACGCCCAGATTAAGTATTTATTCGTGGAAGTATTGAAAGTGGTCTTGTTTTTAAGATTTTCATATGTTTTATTTTGATAAATTATCGACTTGTTGGCAATAAAATTATTTCTATCAATCGCAATTAGGTTTCTGCGCCCCATTTTCACACATATAAACATCACGTGATCTCCCTGTCCAGGCCCCTTACCAAATATATGCGAAAAGTTTACGTACATAGTTACATTCCAAAATTTGGAGCCTTAGTAAAGGAAAGTTGAAAGGAGAAATATTTCTTGAACTTGAGGATGATTTAAATAAGGTTATGACTGCTCCGGAAAGTGAAGCTTGGAATAGTTTTGTGTTGGCAATAAAATATTTCCAAGTTACCATATTATGAATAAATGGTGAAAAATACGTTGACAATTTTTCAGACTCCAGGAGCAGATATGAGTACCCAGCTACATATTCCCCGCAATCATCTCTATAAAGTTGCAGATAATTAACGAAATAATAGTGAGCAAAAGCGAGAAAAAGAAAAAATATCAAAGCCGATGTCATCGCGTCATGTCGGCAGATTTCTGCTGGTCCTTAGAAAGAGTTTGTTAACTAAAAATTATGAATGAAACGCTAATTAATTCAAATATTACTTATGTGTTTGTTATTTTTCTCTCTGTTTACTGCATTTTAAATTTCCAAAACAAAACTATTTTGTTCATGTTTTTTGACTGTTCTGATGTGAAATGAAAATAAGGATTGATCTTATACCCATGGCAACAAAACCATTCTAGTGTAACTTGTAAGTCATATTAAGAACCTATTTTAAATCTTTGATACTATATTACAACAATTTTCTATACTTCAACTTTCAAATTCCGTCATCTTTTTGAATTTCGATCTCGAAATCTTTATTAATACTTAGGAATATCGATATAATAATACGAGTATAATTGACATTTACAGAGGACACGACAAATTAAGTCAAACGGATGATTAAATATCCTTATATTAGGTATATTAGCTAAGAGAAGTATTGCCTTAATTTTATCAGATATATAGTACAGTATGAAGTCATCCTGAAGTTCGAAAATATATGAGGTATAGGTAGACTAGGGGAAGTTTTGACTTGCTTGTATCCGCTTTTGGTTCAAATCAAGCTGATATCAGGAAGAGATGCGCTCTAAATTGTACTAATACTTGTATATCTAAGAGAATATGACACACTCATTATTTACCTTTATTCATAGATTGGAAAGTGGAATTTAAAATTGTGATATTTGGGTAGTGGGCGTGCTTGTTGTCCGATTTGGTTAATTTTTTCGTGAAAACATAACATTAAGATAAATTTGAGCAACAAATTAGATGGAAAATTTCTAGCAGTTTTCAGCATAACTGTTATATGGGAGTTGGGCGCGATTATCTACTGATTTCATAGATTTTTCTGCTGTCGGAATTGATGATAAAAATATGAATCAAGTGTATTTGGTTGATTTAGCTTTATCAGCTCCGGAGATTTTTAAATAAAACCCATTAGGGGCGAGGTCGTGACCACGTTATTCGAATTCAACCTGTCTTGTCATCGCGATCAAATAAATACACATAAGTATGTGTACTTGTATAACTCTATATCTATCTCGATTGGTTGATCTTTAAACACTTTCGCTTTTTTCATTTAATATTTAGTTTCACACTTTTTCATAATAACGCCTTCTTATTCTTTACTGGCATAGTTACCTCTTACGCGGTTATAGCCTAGTTATATCGTACAGCTCATTGTCTGCGGAATTCGCTGTTACGTACGAATACTCTTAAGAGAGGCACATTAAATGGTGTCATTGTCCTTGCCTCCTCACCATATAGCCATACGGCAATGTTGAGGGGCTTGTAGAGTTAGATCTTTGTTCGGCAAGAGAGGACTGTACTTTTCACTTGCTATTTAGTCCAAAGTGCCGGTGAAGGCGGCTTTAAAATCGACAAAGAAACAGTGTGTGTCGATTTTTTCGCGACTGTTGTACAAAATGCCTTCCATGCCTCCTTTGCCCCGTTGCCATAAAAGGCATCTTTGAACACACATCGTCTTTCTCTTTCATCGGGGCTTGGGCGCCAATCAGCGATATGTTGAAGAACTTCGTCGGAGTCTCTTTCCCACCACGAATCCCACACTGAATTCGCGTTCACTTATTTGGCCGCTGTAGTAAACGTCAGAAGGATCTACACGTCTCCATCATTGTAACGTCCATCGCACCTTCCCAATTTATGGACCGAACATTCGAGATGATGCTCTTTAATAATATTCTTTATTAAGTTTGCTCTGGTCGTCATCAAAAATGAGGTCTTTTACTCGAGGCTGTGATTTCTTTTTTCATTGGAAGTGATTTCTACGTGGCAGGTTCTAAACCCTGAACATTTATATAGCGATCCGCTTGCTTCAAGACCGACGCCCGCTCGCAGCCGCACGTCTGGTGAACTGACGCTGCAATTAAATTTCAATGCATCTTTAAACTGAATATATTGGAGTGGCACCGCTGAAGCTTCCTTTCGTTTAGCCTTGACTTCAACCTCCACACGGGTTGGCTAACGCATCTTACACAAGGGTAACTCAAGTTTACAGGGTGCGCGGCGAGGATGCAAGAGTAGGAATTAGGATAGCCCTACGACTGTACCTGCTTAACCAGAAGCATGACTATACCCCATTACTCCTCATAATAACAATTGTTTAATAATTTCCATTGTTTGTTGACTCATTAAGATGATTATCGCAAATTTATAATTGTATTAATTGTGCCTAAACGCTGCAACCTTTTAAATAACAACGAACGTAAAAATTAATTCAAATCTACTAAATAATTTTAAATACTAATGAAAGTGACTGATTTCTGTTTCTTTACATTTCATTTTACTATTTCTGTCATAAATTTGAGCAATGTTAAGAAAAAATACAAACAGTGCTGCCCAAAAATATAAAGTAAATTTTTTATTTGGGTTTTCAAGTTGTGGGACAATAATTTTAGATTTATTAAAATATAAAATACTGATACAAAGTTGATGATTAAAAAGGAAATGGAGAGCGAAAATGATGCAGCGTGCTAGCAGTCGGGATGATGCGCCAAGAAGAAGGAAAAATGGCGGTCGTCAAGCTGACAGCTTATGCAGTTTTTGGGTTGCCTTTTGCAGAGTTGCATTTGTGGTTGCCACATTAATTTGGAGTTGCCACATCACTCCCCCCCATTGGGACTTCGATTACCATTGGCCAGGTAATCGAAGTGTATTTCCATAAACCATCTCTGCGGGTGTCGCCTTCAAATCATCTCTCCATGAGGAACGAAAACTTAGGAGGATGAGTGGGAGAACTTCGACCCAGTTGTCTGTCATGTAGCATTTTATCGCTGCTTTTAATGATCTGTGCCATCGCTCTATAATTCCGTTTGACGCGGGGTGATACGCAGTGGTACGTAAGTGCTTGATGCCTCAAAGTCTGGATAGTTCTCGGAATAGTGTAGATTCAAATTGTCTGCCTTGATCCGTTGTTACTCTACTCGGTACTCCCAATCTAGTGATCCAGTGCGTGTAGAAATTGAAAGCAATGGTCTCTGTCGTCATGTCTTCGAGGACTTCGCTGGTGCTTACGTCACAGAAGATGTCTACAGCGGTGCCTGGAATCGTGAAAGGTTTGATTAATAGGCTGATATTCGAGTCTTGTAAGTTTTTGAGCTCTGAGTCAGACTTTTGACTCTCCGCAAGTTTGGCGAAATCGTTGGTGCTTGGAGTATGAATAGCGTCAATACGTGACATTGCATCAGCTACTACGATTTCTCTTCCAGGGATGTACCGAATGTCTGCTGTGAATTGTGCGATAAATTCCGAATGACGCATTTGACGCGGAGATGCCTTTTCAAGCTTTTGCTGGAACACGTACTGCAATGGCTTGTGGTCAGTGAGGATGAAAAATTCTCTTCCTTCTAGCATATGTTGAAAATATTTGACTGCTTTGTATGCCGCTAATAGTTCACGATCGTAAGTGCTGTATCTTGTTTGTGTTTCAGTAAGGCGTTCGGAATAAAAACCTAGTGGTTGCCACTGGTCGTTGTCGAGTTGTTGTAGTACAGCTCCTACCGCAGCTCCAGATGCATCAACCGTTAAACTGAGTTGCGCCCTATGTTTTGGGTAAGCGAGTAAAGTTGCTTTGCATAAGTCGTTTTTGCATTGTTGAAAGCCTCCTCTGCTTCAACTGTCCAATCAACTGGCGATGTGTCGTTTTTCTTGTTCCCTTTTATGAGGTTGAATAGTGTCATCTGCCTTTCTGCGGCGCAAGGCAAGAATCTGCGAAAAAAGTTTACCATACCGAGAAAGAAATTGCCCGTACTCGTTTTTCTGTGGGTGAAACTCCACTGCTGTTTATTTGGAAACCTAAAAATTCAACTTGCGGCTGACTAAGTGTGCATTTCGAACGGTTGATAACAAGGTCGTACTCGCGTAGCTTTTTAAATACTAACTGATGTTGATTCATATCCTTCGATGATATCAAAATATCATCGAGGTATGGCCAGGCGAAGTCGTATTCACGGAAGATGTGATCCATGAATCTTTGGAACGTTTGACTGGCATTCCTCAAACCAAAGCACATGAACGGAAATTCAAACATGCCGAATGGCGTTGTAATTGCAGTCTTTGGTATGTCGTTTGGCTCCACAGGAATCTGGTGGTAGGCCCGAGGCAGATCAAGTGTGGAAAAAATTTTGCAACCATGCAGGGAATGAGTGAAATCGTGCAGGTGTGGCAGGGGGTACCTGTCAGGCTCGGTGACGACGTTTAGTCGCCTGAAATCCCCACAAGACCTCCATTCGCCGTTTTTCTTCTTTGTCATGTGCAGCGGGCTTGCCCATGGGCTGCGCGATGGACGACAGATGCCTGCGTTCAGCAAGAGTTGTATCTCGGCTTTTGCGGCTTCAAACTTCTCGGGAGATAAGCGTCTAGGTTTAGAGAAGACTGGTGGTCCTTTGGTGACGATATGGTGAGTGACAAAGTGTTGTGGTTTTTTGACTGTAGACTTATCCATCGTGATGTCTTCGAATTCCCTCAATAAATCGTGGAACGGCTGATAATCTTTGGTGTAAGATAAATTGGAAACTACTTTTTTATTTGTTGATATTGAACATAGTTTGCTGGTGTTTGTGACGTCGTCGATGAGTTTGCGTTGTCGTAGGTTGACTGCTAAGTTGAAATGCGATAGAAAATCAGCTCCGATGATGGCTTGTGACACATCGGCAATGATGAAATTCAAGGAATATTGGCGGCGTAGACCCAGATTGAGGAACATAGTTTTTTCGCCGTAAGTTTTTATGGTGGGCTTGCTTACTGCGTAGAGGTATCGGGTGATTTTTTAAGAGCTTGATAACTTTTTTTAAAAAAAAAACGCATAAAATTTGCAAAATCTCATCGGTTCTTTATTTGAAACTTTAGATTGGTTCATGACATTTACTTTTTGAAGATAATTTCATTTAAATGTTGACCGCGGCTGCGTCTTAGGTGGTCCATTCGGAAAGTCAAATTTTGGGCAACTTTTTCGAGCATTTCGGCCGGAATAGCCCGAATTTCTTCGGAAATGTTGTCTTCCAAAGCTGGAATAGTTGCTGGCTTATTTCTGTAGACTTTAGACTTGACGTAGCCCCACAAAAAATAGTCTAAAGGCGTTAAATCGCATGATCTTGGTGGCCAACTTACGGGTCCATTTCTTGAGATGAATTGTTCTCCGAAGTTTTCCCTCAAAATGGCCATAGAATCGCGAGCTGTGTGGCATGTAGCGCCATCTTGTTGAAACCACATGTCAACCAAGTTCAGTTCTTCCATTTTTTTCAACAAAAAGTTTGTTAGCATCGAACGATAGCGATCGCCATTCACCGTAACGTTGCGTCCAACAGCATCTTTGAAAAAATACGGTCCAATGATTCCACCAGCGTACAAACCACACCAAACAGTGCATTTTTCGGGATGCATGGGCAGTTCTTGAACGGCTTCTGGTTGCTCTTCACCCCAAATGCGGCAATTTTGCTTATTTACGTAGCCATTCAACCAGAAATGAGCCTCATCGCTGAACAAAATTTGTCGATAAAAGAGCGGATTTTCTGCCAATTCGAACTTCGAACCGAACACTGATTTTGGTAATAAAATTCAATGATTTGCAAGCGTTGCTCGTTAGTAAGTCTATTCATGATGAAATGTCAAAGCATACTGAGCATCTTTCTCTTTGACACCATGTCTGAAATCCCACGTGATCTGTCAAATACTAATGCATGAAAATCCTAACCTCAAAAAAATCACCCGATAGTTGTTTTTGTCCGGGCATCTACGTTTTTGTTGCGTCGGTGGAATTACGTTGACTTCAGCTCCCGTGTCGATGAGAAAGTTTATTGTGGATTTTTTATCTCGAACGATTAAGCGGCGGTTTTTGTCGTTGAGCCTGTCGTCGATCGCCATTGACGACAGACTAGTTAGTTTAACTTTTTTGCGCAAGGGCTACGACATTTTTTGGCATCGTCACCAAATTTGTGATGCTACCAGCACAAAACCATTCGAATTGTTGTTTTGCATACCGGAACGTGACGGAGGACGGCTTCTGCTGCGACTTCTAGGCCGACAATTTATGTTCGCCTTATTGATGCTATCTCTTTCGTGATTTCGGTTAGCTGCTGCTCGATGCTAGATTGATTGGGTTTTGCTGTGTTTGGAGTTTCGACCACGTGTACTTGTGGGAAGGCGCTAAACTCACATATTTTGTCCGCGAGCAGGGCAACTTTGTCGAGCGGTTCGTTGCCAATGGAAATTATTAGTCGCATGCTGGAAGGTAACCGACTCATTCAAATGGACTTTAGTATATTATCGTTGATCTCGCTGCCGGCTAGACTTCGCATTTCGCGCAAGAGCTGTGATGGACGCATATCACCAAGCTCTTGTTCCTGCAGTAGCTTTTTTACACGTTTTTGCTCCGAGTCCGCGAATTGTGTTATTATACGATTTTTTAGCGTGGTATACAGTTCACTGTTCGGTGAATTAAGAATTATGTCGCTTATTTGAGGTAGCACGTTGCTTTCGATCGCGGCCACGACGGTGTGGTACTTTGTTTTGTCGCTCGTTATACCTGCAACGATGACTTGTGACTCGACCTGCGCCATCCACAGTTCTGGATTTGCGTGCCAGAATGGTGGGATCCTGATGGAAAGTTTGGCCACTTCCACGTTGCGGGTTTGGATGTCCTCTGCCAATTGGCCTCGATGCTGCAAATTTTGTATTACCTGGTTTACCGCTTCTTTTTGCGTAATTTTTCGATCACGTCGGGGTCACCAATATGTGGGATGTCCACAATAATTTTAGATTTATTAAAATATAAAATACTGATACAAAGTTGATGATTGAAAATGAAAATGAAATGGAGAGCGAAAATGATGAAGCGTGCTAGCAGTCGGGACTATGCGCCAAGAAGAAGGAGAAATGGCGGTTCGTCAAGCTGACAGCTTATCCAGTTTTTGGGTTGCCATATCTATGCTTTTTGCAGAGTTGCATTTGTGGTTGCCACATTACTTTGGGGTTGCCACAAAGTAAACTGGCAAAGCTCTGCTACTGTATACAAAGCAAATATGACTATTCCAACAACTGTAATTCAGATTCAGTAGTATTCCACAATTAGGGTGTAGAATAGCATTTGTATAATTTAACATCATCTTCACTAATTCTTCCGTCCATCTAGTTCCGTCATGGTTTGGTGACTAACTCCCATTTTCTGGGCGATATCACGAGAGCTACATGCCGGTCTAACTCGATGTTTTCCATGATTTGATCGGTATTCGTCCTCACAGCTCTTCCGCCGGCTGTCTTATCAATGGCGTCGTGTCCGCTCTGAGTCGTCGAAACCATTCCTCCGCAGTTCAAAGTGATACAGTACCACCCCCCAAAACACCATTAATCTCACGGACCGTTTCTCTAGCGCATTTGCCTTTAACGAAGGAAAACTTTAAAATGGCACGAATTTCGGCGTTAGTGAACTCCAAGTTTACACGTATATAACTGTTACACGCTATATCCAAAGTAATCATGCACAGCGGAGTTTTGTAGGTTATGTCAAGACCTTTCAAAGATGTATAGTATTGCCAGATACGAGCTCTGTAGCGCTTTATACATAGCCGCGAAATTCAAAAGACAAAAAGACGGAAGGGAGAAATAATACACAATTTCGCTGGTGAGAGTAGTCCATCGTCAATATTAAAAGCTCACAGTTTGTTGCTGTTCATGAATTATTGGCTAAAAACAAGAGCTGCCGTTTAACAAGAAGCTGAAATCCTTGAAACATCTAAAGTTTATTCCAAAGATCAAGTTTGAGAGATGTTTCGTCAATTGGAAGAAGCGCTGGCATAAGTGCATGATATCGAACGGGGACTATTTTGAAGGTGACAACATTAATGTTGGCTAAATAAGAAATGAAAATTCCCGTTATTTTTTAAACACACCCGTATACTTATTATATCTATATGTATGTGTATCCAAAACTGAACGTGCCCGCAGAAACATTCAATTCGTATGACCTAATTTCCGAAGAATTGGTCAAAAGATATTTCAATAATAAAAGAAATGCAGAATTGTGACTGAACTTCGTTCAATGACCGATATCTATAGCTAAATACGCCTAAGTACATACACTCACAAACGAGTGGAGGAACAATCAAAATAACTTTCATGCAACAATACGCCTCGTGCTTGTTACCACGTCGAACGAGTGCTACCTTCGCATTGAAGTAATAATGGAGCGAAAGAGCGAGTGCCGATCACATGTAGCGGAACGTCGATTACATAGCAGGTAAACGATCAGCTTAGCCGGCAGTAGGTGAATAAGGCTGTGGCGGCACGCTCTGGTAAATGAGCAGCTCAAAAACAAAAGTAAACTTAATTTAATGCTAACATCTAAGGTAAGCTGGTAGACTGCTCGCACTGAGCGGTAGCAATAAAGTGAGTCGCATAATAAACTGTTGGTCGTGCTTTTAGCGCAAATGAATTGGCGTAGCACTGCGTTCAAAACTAAAGCGAAGGTGTGGTGTGTCATTCAAAGATCTGAGAATCGGAGAGCGCGCACAAAAGAGGCTTGCGAGCGTGGCGGCACTTCCAATGCCCATGTAAATGTAAATATTAAACTTGTGACGATTCGGTGAGCTTCTGAGCGCTTGGCTGGAATGGCAGAGCAACGCTTTTGACTTTGTGTGCGCTGGGTGTGCCGCTTTACGGCCACATTTGTCGCGCTCAGTTGTGCTTCAGCTTTGTTGGCTTAAACGCGTACCACTTTTCGGAAAAGCGTTTTGTCTAGCGGTTTTTGGCGGCGTGTGCGTACGTCACTTAACGTCTATCACTTTTTGAATATACCTTTATTTCATTTCCCTTTCGTGGCTTATTCTAATTGCTTTTTGTGCGAGTTTTCGTTTTTCATAAATTTATTTCGAAAATGCCACAAATGTCAGGCCACAAGGCAAGCTTATATAAGCAAGTATAACAAATTGTACAAGAAATATAAACGGGTAAAATATTATTCGAAAGTGTAAACTACAAAATACTAGTAGTTGAGTTCGAAGCGCCTACGTGGATGTGAAAATATTGATAATCTGTGGAAGCAAAACGTGTATAAACAGCGTGAATATATGCAAAAGCGTATAGAAATATTACAACAAAAAAAATACCAGATAGTTAGGTATGATGTGATCAAAGCGACAGTGCGCATGTGTTTAGTAAGGTCTGTGTATGGAAATGAAGGTTGAGAAAATAGTTAGATACAATGCTGCAAGCTCTACTAGCAATAAAATTAACAGGTAATAGCTTGAAAGAATTTCGATGAGTTTCAGAAAGTGAAATCTACTATTTTATTCACAAATGTATAATGAAAGTTGTGCACATAGGAAAATGGAGGGAAATGCGTGATTAAAAAAAGTATTGGAAATAATTTCTAAAAAGATTTAATTGTACATTAATTTGTATTAAAATTACATTTTACATTAAAAATGTTTCTTTTTTTATACAATAAATTAAGAAAAACTTAACCCAATCCTTTTCGAAATAATGATAATCAACAGTTTTTATTATCGATCGCCAAACTATGTCAGAACCCGGAGTGTTGGTATTCCCATCAAAAGGTTTTTTATATTAATGCCGCGGCTACAAAAGGAAGAAAGTCTCTGGCAAAGAGAATTTCTTGAAACATTAACTAAACAATTATTTTCTTACAATGTGTAGGTTTCAGACACATTGTTCTGCGAAACTTTTCATATTGCTTTAGGTAGCGAGCTGAATATTGTATTATAATAACTCATAACAATTTCAATATAGGAGATAAACATATGTACGTCCAATTATCGTTTGCGGTCAGCCGAAGAGAAGAAATTAACTATAACTGGCTAGCTTGCCAGAGTGTTTATGAATCGTATAGGGACTTCCCATACGTTTCTAATAAAGACTTCGTTAAGGGGTCAGTAGGGTAATCTGGCCTGTATTTTTTACATTTTTTATTTCATAGAAACTTTTATTCTACATACAATGGCACTTTTTGCACATATCATGAGGTGGAGTGTATAAAAAAATTTTTTCGGAATTTTTTGATGACATCTGTCGGAGAAATGGCTGGCTGAATGAGATGCGTCAAATGGTCGCAAAGCCAGCACTGACGCCTCAAAAAGTTATGCTGAGTGTTTGGTGGGATTGGGAAGGAATCAGCCACTATGAGCTACTGCAGCCTAGTTAAACGATTGATTCTACATTTTAGTGTCTACAACTGATGAGATTGAAACAAGAAATCGAAAAGACGGTCGGAACTGATCAACAGAAAGGACTTCGTCTTCCATCAGTACAACGCTAGACCACATATATCTTTGATGACTAGGCAAAAATTGGGAGAGCTTGGCTGAGAAGTTTTGATGCATCCACCATGATGGAATAATGTCTCCAGCGAAAAAATAGCAAAACGTGGTCGACCAAAATGGTACATATTTGGTACATTAAAGTTCATTATAAATATAAAGAAAAGTTGCAGTTTTATTAGAAAAACGAAAAGTCTTTTTCGACTACCTAATATGTCTGTACAGGGTATACAAGTAAAGACTTTTAAGAGATATTGCGTTTTTTTATAATTAGCTGATCTCATCTGAAGCCGCCAAATATACTAGTCTTTATGAAGTTATGCTATTGTTGTAAACATTACAATATTGTATAATTGAATGACGATAAATGAACGGTAAATGGAATGGACGTCCAAAAGAAGATGTTACCGAAGAAAACAAAAAAAAAAAACCAAGATCACAGGCGCTCTGAAGATATTAATTGAATGCGTACACCATAATATCCATGAATATTTAGGTAAGAGAAAGCTCTGTGCAAAGTGGATGCCGCGCGTGCTCGCTTTTGATCAAAAACTGCGATGAGTTAATGATTCAGAGCAGTGTTTGGAGATCTTCAAGCGTAATAAACCCGAGTTTTTGCGACTACATGTGACAAGGGATGAAATATGGCTCTATCATTTCACCCCGAAGTTCAATTGACAGTTATCCAAGTGAATTACTACACACCATGAACCCGCTCCAAAGCATAGACTACAGTCGGCTGCCAAGGTTATGTTGTCTGTATTTTGAAATGCGCACTATTTATTGACTACCTTAAAAAGGAAGAATCATACATGTCTTTATTGGACCTTTTGAAGAACGAAATCGCCGAAGAACAGCCGCATTTGTAGAATAAGGAAGTGCGGTTTCATCAAGCCAATATCACAAATCAGTGAAAACAATGGCACAAATGCATCTGTTGGGCTCCGAATTGCTTTCGCATTCACCGTATTTCCAAATCTGGTCTCCAGCGACTATTTTCTGTTTTCAGATCTCGAAGAAATGTTTTATGGAAAGAAATTTTCGTCGAATGAACGGGTGATCGCGGAAGCGACAAATCGTACAACAGAAATGGTAACGAAAATGGTCACTATGATCAGGGTACCATCGTTGAATTTTGCCAAAAAATGTGTTTTACTATGGCAAGACTAGGACTTTGCGATTAACCTGTTAAATAGTGCTGATTATTTCTAAATAGAAAGAATGAGAATATCAATTAGATTATGTTAATCTTAAATAGGCGTTGCTGCTTCATTTCGGTATATTTGTTTTCCTAAAAGCTTTAACAATAAAGTTCATAAAAATATGAATAATATGAATATAATTTTACGCCTTAATAAACATACTAATTGGCTAGAGAGATAATATATACACGTAATAACGAGTACAGTATGAGAAGTATCCACTTACATTTTTGCTTTCATTAAACTATGAAATGCTCCACCAGGCGTAATTACAAACTCTTCAAGTGTTAACTTGTAACTATATTCAGTTAAATTATTCAACTTTTTAAGTACATTAGTAAAGGATGCAGTTGCTTTTAGGTAGATAATTTCACCATGGGAAATCTGTCAAAACAATTGCGAAAGAGAAGACATCTTTTCGGCAAAGACAGTACCGAAACGCTGGCTGAAATTCAATGGAAATCTTCTTCTCTGTTGCAAACTTACGGAGCACTCCGAGCACGCCAGTGATAAAAAACCCTGTAGATCGTCTTGCATGCCGAAGTCAGTACTGTTCCATATTTTTTTGAAACTGAAGAGAGAGTCAACGTAACTCTCAATAGTTAACGATATGTAGTATATGAAGGATATAATTCTAAGCTTGTAAGGTTTGCCGCGTCAATATCAATCTTTTAAGAGAAACCGTGAATTATTTCAGCAGGCCGGTACAAGAAGTCGCACAGTACGTGAAACCATCGTTTTATTGAGAGTTGTCTACTGACCACGCAAGTAATTTGACTCCAGACTACTTTTTGTAGAAGATAACTTGGTTTTAAAGGTTTATGCTGAAACAACTGTAAGAGTGACTTGTTAGAATCCTAACAATTGGCTTGGTATTAGACGTCTTAATAAGTAATTGAAGAATCTCGAAATTATTATAAACTAGAATCGCTTGAATGTCTGCTGCGAGATATGATGTTTTTTATGCTTCTTCTATTCCTATATATTTAATAACTACAATTTCAAGGTTAAGTTCAGATTAGATCTGCAGTCTATTCACCAAGTATTTCATAACCTTTTATTCCTAATAGTTAGAACTCGTGAGTTTTCCATTTAATACTAGACGCCCGGGTAGATCACTAAAGGTTAATGGTTCTTTTAAAAGCAAAATAATGAAATTTAAATTATTCAAATAGTGGAATTAGAAACTGGCAATTTTTCTTTACACATTTTCTGTAGTTATTAGTGCGGAGAATAGAAACGAAGAAAGCAATTTAAAACAAAAAAAAAATAATTATCTCAGATGTCTATGCGCACATGCAGAGACAAATAAGATAAAACAATTATCTAGAAAAGAAAAGAAAAGGTTAAATAAATATTTCTGTGTATGAAATATTTCAGATAGCAAAAGCAAATAGAAGTGAAAAAATGAAATAGCACAAGTTGTTTTCGAATGCTATTATAACCGTAGTAGCTGCTTGAAACTGCGAAACCGAAGCGAATAAAAACAAGAAAAGAAAACAGTTCAAAACGCATAAACAACCAAAGCAACAATTAAGAAAATACGAAATAAGTACACAGCAAAACTATAAAAACATTCACCATACATTACACAACACAACCAACAAACTACCGAACATGTCCGATAACGGTGAACAACAAGCGCCCACACAACCGGCCGCCGTCTCACATCCCCTGCAGGATATCGCCTTGGATGTGCCGGACGATGCTGCCGGTGGCAAACAAAACTGGGTTAGATTCGACGATGACGAGGCGGCCCATAAAAATGCCAACAACAACAACAGAAACACCAACGGCGACGACAACATAGGAAATGCCACACGCATTAGCCCTACCACCGTCAGTAGCAGCGGCCGCGACGCGCTGGCTGCAGAACTAGCAACGACGACGCCAACACCGGCAAACCGGTCAGCCCCCGCCGCTCTACTACCAGCGCCGCCCAGTCGTAAGCAAACATCTGTGGCTACCGCGTCAATACCAATAACAACGGCAACAACAGCAGCCATAGCGCGACCGCGCTCACCACTCAGCGGCGCAGAGAGTGCAAGCGGTGCCGAAGCGATCGTGTCAGCACCAGCACCTGTTCAGGTGAGTAATCAAACAATGACAACTTTCATTTCGAAGTTTTCTTTTTCTGGCGCTTTATTCTCAACGTTACAGTGAGAACAGTTAGCTTGTCGTAAGCTCTTTTGTTGCACTGCCACGCGTAGAGCTTTCGGGAGCGCATAATCGCACAAATTCTCCTACGACGATAGTAGCTTGTTACCGGATTAGCGAGTGTGTGTCTCTCTATAATACATACACGCATCTTAATGTCAGTTAACCACTTTCGATTGCACCAAGTGTGACTCGTTCGTGCTTTTTGTATCGCGCCACTTGCATTTACATTTTTATGAATAAGTACATATACATATATTACTAATATTATATATGTAGAGACTTCCATGTGTTTTATCTTTCCTCAACTCATTATTTTATTTGCTTTTGTGTGATTTTTCGCATTCTAGTAAACTTACTCCGTTCATAGCAGGTAATTTGTTTAGAATTAAGAATGAATATTTTTTTTCTACTACATCGAGATATCGCACAATTTTTATTCATCTTTCAGTTGCCCAGCGGCATTTCATTCAGGCAAAAGATGCGTCTTTTGTTGTTTTGATGCTGGGAAATGAAAAAAACGACATCAAATCAGATAGCGAAATAACTACTATATATTGATCGGGTTACCAAGAAGACTTTTTATAATTTATTGCTATTTCTTGAGGCTAAGAAAAAAATATATTTTTTTTAAGACTTTAATATGTTTCCTAATATCTTTCATGAACTTTTATTGTTAGCTTCATATATAAATTAAAGAATCAAAAGGTTTGGACCATACATGACAGGTTTTCAGAAGTTGAAGAGATATATGTGGAACGCATTACCGTAAAAAGTTTCTTAATAAAAATGTGTACTGGTCATTCGATTTCTTCAAATACAAGAAAGCAATGTATTAAAAAATATCAATTAGAGTTCATAAGATTTGGGGTTACATATATGAAAGGATAGGAATAATAGACGAATAAGGATAAATAAAGATATCAATATTTATTTATAGAGAAATCCATTTTCAGGTTCTCTACTTTTTTAAAGAAAAAACATAGAAAATTAAAACTTAATGGGGAATGTTTATTATCATTCGAAAGGACATATTTTCGCATTCATTTTTTAAAGATTATATCTTTTAAATGTTGACGGCGGCTACGTCTCGCATAATCCATTCGTTGAGTTTAATTTTCGTTGACTCGTCCGAGAATTCTGACTACAAACTGCGAATGACACGTGTGCTGTTTTCCTCCGAGGCCTAAATCGAAGCGGGATTGACCGCATAGACTTTAGACTTTACATATTCCTACAGGAAGAAGTTTGCTGGGCGATATCACATCATCTTGTTAGACAATCAATAAATCCATTGATTTCAACGATGAGTGGGAAGTAGCGCCAGCTTGTTGAAACCAAATTTGGCCTAGATCACAAGCTTCAAGCTCAGGCACCAAATAGTCGGTTATCATGGCGCACTAACGGTCGCCATCGATGGTTACGTTCTCGCCGGCACACAAACCACACCAAACCGTTGTTTGTTTGGACGAAATGACAGCTCTTAAATCTTTTCAGATTGCGTGAGGGAAGCGATGTCGCTTGGAAATGTCGAGCGGCTTCAATTCTTGCACTAGCTGTATTTTGAACATTTTCAATTTAAGATCTCGACGTAAAATGCGCCAATTCCTTCCATATTTCAGTTCGAGTAGCTGCAAACAGCGCCGAATCGAGTACTCACCTTCCTGTAAACTGACAGCTACGGCAGCTATATTTTCTTCACTGCGTGCTGGATGTGGCTTATTCGGTGGAATATCCAATAATGAATACTGGGTCTCAAGTTGGAAAAAAAGGCTAATGAAAAAGTACCTGCTTGGATTACCTGTTAGTTAAGCTGAACTACTTTATAACCCTGTTAGGAGCATCAACATACCAATTTTTAAAACATCAGAGAACTTTTACTGATGGCATCTAATATATCATAGGCCACTAATATATCATAGGCCACATTAATAAGTTACAAATAGACCAGTTTTGGTTCTCAGCGATACTAGCTGGATTGCCCTTTCGTAGTCCATGACGATCCTTTAGGATGTTAGCGTTTGGCGCGAATTTAAACGGGATTGCGCATAATACCCGTACAACACTTAGTGCAAACTCGTCCAATATGTCATTACTCTAGATACCTTTGAGACTTGGCATCCTGTAAAAGTGAAATCAGTCTCTAACGCTGCTCTTCTGTTCAAGACAATTTTGACCGTATGCGAAACGAGACTTGAAATATCTAAAGGGATTTAATAGACTGCCTTTAGCCTTAATACGGACAGTATGCCAGTATATAGTATATTACTTTACAAAATGCGTTCCAAAGTAAACAGGACTCAAAAAAAAACAGAACAAATGGTTTTTTCGGCGAAATCAATTTATTTCATTCAAAATAGTCTCTTTCAGCTTCAATACAGCTTTTTGCACGGTCCAGAAGCATGTTGAATGAGTGTTTTAGCTCGTTGGCCGGTATGGCCGCCAGTATGCCGGTCCAAACTTTTTGAATGGCCTCTACGTCTGCATAAAGGTCTCCTTTCATGGGCAAATGCATTTTTTCGAAAAGGAAGAAGTCGCACGGTACCATATCAGGTGAATACGGGGAGTAGTTAATAGTTAAAATGTGATTTTTGGTCAAATAATCGGTCACAAGCGTCGAATCGAATGTTGGATTCTGAGCAATTTTTGGTCGTCAGTCACCTTTCGTAAGCCAAAATGTTCGGTCAAAATGCGATAAATCTATGTTTTGGAGATGTTCAATTCCATTCACATGAATTTCAATGATGATTTTGGCTGATTTTTGATGAATTCACGCACAATTTCGGTGGAATTTCCGGTGATCATGGATTTTGATTGGCCCTCATGCTGGTCGTCATTTATGTCCTCACGATCACTTTGAAAACGTTGAAACCACTCGTGTAATCTGCTATGGGATAGGCAATCATCGCCATAAACTTGTTTCATCAATTGAAACGTTTCAGTAAAAGTTTTACCAATTTAAAAAAAAAATTAATGTTGGCTCTTTGTTCGAAGCTCATTTTCACACCGATGACACAAACATACTGACACTTCAATTCCAATTTATGAAATGTCATGAAATTCTCACTAGACAATAGATAAAGACAGCAGATTCTAACGCACCCGTCGACATATAGATGGCGCCACCAGTGGGCGCTAAATTCAAAAAGTCCTGTTTACTTTGGAAAGCACCTTGTACATATAACGCATACGTCAATCAGCATTAAATAAGACCTTACTTCAGACAAGTATGGCATACTTACCATATAAATTATATTTTACCATTTAACTTGAGCTGAAATTTCTTAATATAGTCAATTTGACGACAATGTGAAGCGTAATTAAACTCATAAACAATATCAGATTTATTTATAAGCACATGGAGTTCAGAATATAATAAAAGTTTATTCAAAATGTCTGGTTTATAAAGTGGAAAAATATATTTTTGCAACAGCTGTGCTTTTAAGTAAGGTAAATTCGCTTTGTTGTACCTGTTTACAACGGATCATTGAAATGTGGATAATTTAACTGCCAGCAACATTGTAAATGATAATGTATACATGCAGCTAAAAATGTTGTTTTTAATTGTCGTAAAGAGATTTTGTTAGTTTTGAATTGTGTTCTAGACTTAAAGCTAGTTATAAAAGTCAAAGTTTGAGAGAAACCCAGATTTTAAGCTCCATCACAGATCTGAATTGTTTGCATACAAGTTGAATGTGGTTTGGCTCCTTTAGGTCAATGGGTTTAATCAAGCAGTTATTTAATGGGGAAAATATGCAAAGAAAGTGTTGCCAATATTTTGGTTCATAACCATACTTGTATACACTTATGGCCACGCAAACCTTACCACTATACTTTCTTAAATTTTTTTTTTGGAATTTTTCGTTCTTTCGGGATTTTCTTCACTTTTGTTTATTTTATGTTTTTAGTAAGCATAAGTAAACTAAATTATATTACCTAATTATAATTATAGTTTCTAATTTATTACGTTCAATGAGTAAAACAAAAATAAGCTTTTATGTGCCTATACAAAAGGGGCTAATTTTATTGTTTTTAAAGTGATACACCGACTAAACTTCGTGTTTCAATTAAAAAAAATTTAATAAAATATTTATTTCAATTATTGTGTAAATGAAGTTAAATTAAAAAAATAAAAAATAATATATTTTTATCGCATGTCAGTCTTTTACATTTCGAGCTCATTTTGTAAAGCTTACTATCTTTTAATTGTTTTATCTATTGCTAAATGTGTTTTGTTTTTAATTTTTAAAAATTTTGATTAATAACATGTTTTTATTTCTAAATAAGTCAAATACGCACAATACTTGAAAAATTTTAGTGGTAAGGTTTGCGTGGCCACGAGTGTAAATTATATTCCGAAATCAGCAAAAGTCACTTAACTTTAAAACTTTCTAAAGTTATTGTATTTATTTTATTAATGTACTTATATATAAGTAAAGCTAAATGCACTATTCGTCATATTACTCAATCCTTAAATGAACAAGTTGCGGCCATTTTTGTTATAAACGATTATTACATTACATAATATTTAAATGTTCCTCTTTATGTCTACTAAAATAAAATAACAAACAAATCTTCGTGTTTATCCAAGTCAAAAAACGTATTCTGCTTGGCTTTGAGAGTTCGCAACGCAGATTCGCGAGCAAAACTGGATATTAGATAAAATCGTAAAGAAAGCGCTAATATGGCGCTTAGTGCCCTCATGACCATAATTAATATGATTTATAAATATAAAGTTAATGAAAACACAAAAAACAATAAGCAGGTGCCATTTCAACATTTTTCACAATAACATGTTTTATAATACATACCATCAACGGGCAGATACTTATGTATAGTATATCATCTACAGCCTTTGTTGGCAGACCAATTTCATAAAATATTTTATTGTTTCCCTATTTGCATGGAGAGTTGCAGACTTTACTATATATTCCTTTAGACGAAAATCGGGGAATTAATAAAGTGTTATTTTGTCCGTTTAAAGTCTTGCTTACTTGTGACTATATTTATATTTATATAACGAATCATTTAAAAAAGACTGAAATAAATCCGTTATCACCCGTTATCTATAGTTATATACTCCTATATAATACTGAGAGCTCCTATTGTATAACTAAATAAGATCAAATCAATTTACTTAATAAGAAAAAAATATCTTTACATAGATCTTTATCTTTATTTTGATCGTTAAGTTTGTATGATAAATACATTCTATAAAGGCCCGATTTGAACAATTCGTTTGGAGATTGTCTCTTTACCTCGGACAATAATCTGTGCTAAATTTCGTGAAGATATATTGTTGAATAAAAAAGTTTTCCATACAAGGACTTGAGCTTAATCGATCAGTTTGAAGGTAGTTATAGGAGATAGTGGTTGGATAAGGGCGGTTCCGACAAATGAGCAGCTTCTCGGGGAAGAAAAGGCTGTTTGAAAAATTTCAGATCGATATCATAAAAAGTAAGTGCCTACGTGTGTACTTAATCGAGCAGATATAATCTTTTATAAGAGTGTACAGCTGCTGGCGTATGCTATTGATATCAACGGCCTCAACACCGCTTTCTGCTTTCTCCAGACTGGACAAGGAAGCAAAGCAGATGGGTCTGGTGGTGAACGAGGGCAAGAAGAAATATCTCCTGTCATCAAACAAACAGTCGTTGCACTCACGACTTGGCTCTCACGACACCGTTGACAGCCATAACTTTGAAGTTGTAGATAATTTCGTATATTTGGAAACCAGCGTAAACACCACCAACAAGTTCAGCCTGGAAATCCAACACAGGATAACTCTTGCCAACAGGTTCTACTTCGAACTGAGTAGGCAATTGAGAAGTAAGTCCTCTCTCGACGAACAAAAACCAAACTCTATAAGTCGCTCATAATTCCCGTCCTGCTATATGGTGCAGAGGCCTGGACGATGACATCAACTGATGAGTCGACGTTGCGAGTTTTCGAGAGAAAAGTTCTGCGAAAGATTTATGGTCCTTTGGGCGTTGGCCGCGGGGAATATCGCATTCGATGGAACGATGAGCTGTACGAGATATACGACGACATTGACATTAAAGACAGCGGCTACGCTGTCTAGGTCATGTTGTCCGGATGGACGAAAACACTCTAGCTCTGAAGGTATTCGATGCAGTACCCGCCGGTGGAAGCAGATGAAGAGGAAGAGCACCACTCCGTTGGAAGGACCAAGTGGAGAAGCACCTGGCTACGCTTGGAATATCCAATTGGCGCCACGTAGCGAAAAGAAAAGCGACGGGCGCGCTGTTGTTAACTCGGCTATAATCGCGTAAGCGGTGTCTACGCCAATTAAGAAGAAGAAGAAGTGTCTACTTTGTATATACACAGACAGACAAACATGGCTAAATAGACTCGGTTCGTTGCGCTTATACTTCATAAGGTCTCCGACGTTTCCCTCTGGATTTTGTGGCAAACTTATTACTTGTACACTTTGTTCACGGTATAATAAGAGAAGAGGAAGAGAAGAGGAGAAAAAGTTTTCAAATATATAATATACGATGGCATATATATATATCACACAATCTCTGCTACGGCTGCCATAAACTCCTCAGAACGCATCAAGTAATGACACTATATCGCAGAGTTGCTTATTAGTGTTACAGTGAAAACACAGTGAGTTCTTCATATTATATGAGTAATTTTCTTGCAGAGAGAATTGGTGAGTCTATTATTATTCGATATAGTGTTGGATCTCACCGAAATAGAGAAACCCTTAAATGGTAAAGCAAGCTTCCCTTACAGTAATTGTCTGTTGGCTATACTATTATTTCTCTTCTACCTTTTTGAGACGATAGCGAAACGGTAATTGCAAAGCTTAAGTTACGTAATACAGATCTCTTTGTTACAAATGGAAAATCAGGATGAGCTTCTGAACATTTAATGTGTTAGGTGATTAGACCAGGGTAGATAATTTTTGACAAAAAAAAATCTTTGTAGAATAAAAATCATCGGAACAGAAAGCTGAAATAACAAATATTAAGTTAAAACTAAACTGGCAAGAACTACTAAAAACTCGATAAATTAACAACTATGTAAAAGAGACATAAAAGTAGCCGGGGTCAAAATTGCACTAAGGACATGGCACCGCCT
Source organism: Bactrocera tryoni (assembly GCF_016617805.1). NCBI lineage: Eukaryota > Metazoa > Arthropoda > Insecta > Diptera > Tephritidae > Bactrocera > Bactrocera tryoni. Next base: position 49,269,102 of record NC_052500.1, on the reverse strand, counting down.
TTCTTTAGGCTGATCTCTCGGGACTGGCTCGATCGATTTCAGCTGAATTCGCTTTCACTTTTCTGTACAAGAATCAAGAAGCAATATATCATAATATGTCTGTGTGTTAAAAGCTTTAGCATATGTCGGGCAATGTGTGAGTTATCTCAATAAAATTGAGGGAGCGTGTTTTTCTGATAACGGTGCATCTCTGTGCTCAGAGGGAATAAAAACGGGTGAAAACTTTCACTAGACTCTATATAATCACAAAGCTTTATGTACCTGTAGGTACTTACCTTCCTTTAATCCTTGGAAGTTGCAAGGGTATGAAATGTTTGCTTACAGCCGAATTTAGCCCGTCCTTAATTTTTTTTTTATTTATTAATATTTTAGATGCTGTCGCAAATATGTACTACAAGAGTTGAAAAGTCTTTGATATAAAAATACACACAGTAAAATTTTTTATCAAACGCCCTACCGGCCGATTTTTATACCCTGAACGGGGTATGTTAAGTTTTGTAACACCCAGAAGGAAGCATCGGAGACCCTATAAAGTAGATATATAAATTAACAGTATGTTGGGCTGAGTCGATTTAGCCATGTCCGTCTGTCTGTCTGTCCGTCTGTCTATCCGTCTGTTTGTATATGTATATACGAACTAGTCCCTCAGTTTATAAGGTATCGTTTTTAAATTTTGCAAACGTCATTTTCTTTTCAAGAAGCTGTTTATTTGTCGGAACTGCCGATATCGGACCACTATAACATATAGCTGTCATACAAGCTGAACGTTCGGAATCAAGTTCTTGTATGGAAAACTTTCACATTTGACAAGATATATTCACAAAAGTTGGCACAGCTTATTTTCTAAGATAATAATGTAATCTCCGAAGAAATTGTTCAGATCGGCTCACTATAGCATATAGCTTCCATACAAACTGAACACATAGTTACTAAAAGAAATTCCAATCCTCGAAACAGTTATTAAAGTCTCTTTCCGGGACAGTCTTCAATGCGCGTAATCACGTCTAATGCCTTAAATTTACTCAAAAAGATTTCCCCGGAGCGATGGTTTGAATTTGCCAAAAGTCAGACGGAGCTAAAGAAGATGAACACGCTGGTTGCTGCACGGTATTGGTTGAAAGTTTGGCGTGGTGCAAAAATCAGAAGTCGACTCATAATTCCTTCCCCTTTTTACGGCGCATAACACTTAAATAGTATTCCTTGGCCCACACCTCCATAATCGAAGAAAATTGCGAACATAATCTTTATTTTTGACCTGCTTTGACGAGGTTTTTCCGCATCGGTTCACCTTTGCCACGATATTCGGCCGATTGATCGTCTGTTTCCAGGTTGTAAGCATAGATCCAAGACTCATCGCCATAATATCCTGGTAGTCGAAAAGCATTGTTTCGCAGACGCTATCGCGATGCTTTTTTTCGAAATAATTTAGTTATTTTGAAACCAATTGTTCTTTCACTTTTCTTAGGCGCAAATTATCTTTCAAAATGGTTTCCACTTTCGATGACAGTAAGATTCCTAACTGATACTCATCGATTCAATTCCAATTGGTGCCAAATAGCCAAAAGATGAAACTACTGTCGAGTAGTTGATTACTGGGCTCTAACCGCGTAAGCGATGTCTACGTCAGTAAAAAGGAAATGCGCCAAAAAGAAAAAAAGAAATTACAATATTCGTGTAGTGGACCAAGAAATTGCGTAGCTTGATTATGATTTTATTATTCAGAATATTCAGAATTAGCGTTGATAAGGTGCTGTCCTTGGGATTTGTAAATTTTTTTTTATTCAAATATGTCAAACTTTGTGCCTAAAATATTGGTTTTGCGGGGAGTTTTCTTCATTACTGCAACGTGAAGAAAACCTCAGCCGAAAGTCATCGGAAGTTAGCATATGTACATACATATATAAATACATATGTGGCAACCCCAAATGCAACTCTGCAAAAAGCATAGATATGGCAACCCAAAAACTGGATAAGCTGTCAGCTTGACGAACCGCCATCTTTCCTTCTTCTTGGCGCATCATCCCGACTGCTAGCACGCTTCATCGTTTTCGCTCTTCATTTCATTTTCATTTTCAATCATCAACTTTGTATCAGTATTTTGTATTATAATAAATCTGAAATTATTGTGGACATCTCACACATACTATATATGGGGAATATGCTCCAAAAGTGCCAAAAACAGGTTTGGATAATTTAAAAGTGAGAATTTTGGCTTGGCTTTTAGACCCAAGTATGTACATTAGAGTAATTCAAAAAAAAAAAAATTTTTTTTTTCGTTTGGTACTCAGAAAAATAGGTTCCTAGTCACCTCTGAGAAAGCCTCTCCAAACATGAGTTTTTAATTGTAACGGGAAGGTCCTCCTACATACAGTTTTCTATTTTTTCTTATTACACAGTACAAAAGCTAATCTGGGGGGTGAGAAATTCCAAGTCAGGGTGATGGTGCTAGGTCAGTATAGTAAAACCCTCAAAGGGTTTGGCGTTCGTATGAGTCAGTTTTTTTTATGATCTTTTAAATGTTATAGGGAACGAAAATTGGGTACCAAATATAGTGTGTAAAAGCTGCTACAACCGTCTAATGGATTGGAAAAATAGATAATAGTGGTTCGCGAGTTATGTTAAACTACGTTTTTGCCGAAATGTTACAACTAAGCGAAAAAACATCAAGATAAGGAAAAAATTTAAAAGGTCATTAAAAAAAAGGTTTTACTATACTGACCTAGTACCATCACCCTGACTTGGAATTTCTCACCCCCCAAACAATAACCCCAAAAATGTTCCACAGTGTTATCAGATAGAAAAATTTATACCTCGCTTCCAACTACTTGATAAAATATCTCGTTCCTTAGATTTTGCAGGAAATTGAATGCTCTACAAAAAAGGTCTATTATGATTTTTTCGTAAACCCAAACGTTTAAAAGATATTAACAGTTAAAGTTTGATTATTTTTGGGAACATTTTTTATTTCTTATGAATTTTATAACTCAATGAAAAAAAATTATTATGAATGATAAAGTTTATAGTTTTGTAGGAAATTTACTGCTCTATAAAAATGGTCTCATATGATTTTTCGATTAAGCTAAGCGTTTACGAGATATTCATCGTCAAACATCAATGCATATTAAGGTGGATCAAAAAAAATGTTTTTGTTTGGTACTCTAAAAAATAGGTTCCTAGACACCTCTAAGAAAGCCTCTCCAAACATGAGTTTTTAATTGTAACGGGAAGGTCCTCATTCTTATAGGAACCTATTTTTCCGAGTACCAAACGAAAAAAAAAATTTTTTTTTTGAATCACTCTAATGTACATATACTTGCAGAAAAATTGTTATAGCATAAACTAATTATATGTATACATTACATACATTACGCAAAACTATGCATAATGTTTTAATGATACCGCTTTACATATAGTCTTTAACTCTAAAGTGCTCTATATATAATGTTTCCTTTTCTCATTTTCAAAATTTAACGCTACAACGCTTTCTTGTTGTTATTCTGTTGTGTTTAACTGCTGTATCTGCAGTTATGCAATTGTGTTCAACTCTCATATAATTATTTGTGGTCAAGGCCCTGCACGCTTAATTCCAAGCAACTTGTTTTTGCGCTCCAAATAAGCCAGCGTTTTTCAGCATTCCACAAATGCGTAGCTCACATGATGCAATTAGCACACGTATAAGTAGAATGTAACGAGTTTGTAGAAAAAAATTATTGAATCATACATCGTAAATATGTATGTATGTTTGTGGCAGCTTCAGCACGCGAAAAGCGAAAGAGAACACAATCAATAATATTGATTTCATAATTTCTCGAATTGAAACGCTTTGTAGGCCTACAAATAAAAGCGCAAAATATAAGTAGGCAGATGGGAAACACATGAAAAACACATACGTGTACGAACGTTGTAAAAAAGCAACAAGCACCACAAGTTAGGCATGACTGACGCACGTGCTACCAAAGTCATTAACCAATGAAGAAAGCCGAGTTCATGGCAAAGCAGCGGAAAACATAAAAAATTACACAGAATGAATAAAATAAGATTGAAACTAGCAAAAGAGAAGCGCAACCTGAAAGTGTTCGAGCGAAAAAGGTACCGTTAAATTACTGCAAGTGAACGTGACTTTAAAATTTTCGACTATCGGCGCCAATATTTGCCTACAGACGCGCGGTAAAAGTTATTGTTGGAGGGTATTTATGGAATTTATACACAAAACACATACATACTTACATATATTTACATACACAAATATACTACATAGTTATAAGTGCACATGTTAGCTCGTAGAGTTTCTCATTTTTTTCAATTCTTTATTCAATATGCAAAACATTTATTGCCATTTACAGCGTGCAACAGCAAGAACAACGGTTTCCGTCGCTTCACCTCCAGCGCCAGGGCCGGATGTAGCACCCGCTGTTTTGAACACGGAGAGTACGCATGTCAATTTGAATGCATCCGGTCGTTCGCAGCCGAAACTACAACAACATCACACACCCACTGCACAGCCAAGCGGGCAACAGCACCAGCAGCAACAACATCAGCAAAAGGCTAAATTGTCACCGTCCAATGTGGCTGGCGTCGCAAGTGCTGGCCAGCAGCACCACTACCAACAACAACAACATCAACAGCATTATCAAAATAACAATGGCACATCGCCATCGAATGGTAGTAGCCATAAAGTGGCAGCAACAACAACAGCGACAACAACATCGAGCGTATCAATACCCGTCGAAACGGTGCCACCGATGCGTACCATTGAACTGTCGACGGGTCGCATACGTGAAGGTTTCGGTAAGTCTGCTGGAGTATTGTGGGGTATTTAGTCTATTTTACGCATAGATTTATGGGTATTATGAGAGGTTTACTTTTGCAATTGGCTTAAAATGATAAAATAAATAATTATAAATAGGTTTGAAACAATTTAAATTTTTAACAACTCGGTAGCTTTGCGAGAGAGAAGCTCTTTTGTTGCTGCCATCACTCCTTTTGAGATAAGAAAGTGCGAAACTTCCACCCAACCTTTCAGAAGTAGCAGTAGTGGCATTCCTCCAAAACTTACAAAATTTTCAACAACTATATCAAACTTAATCGTATTTGGAGGAGTTGCATTAAATTAGCTAGAACTAGGAGGCTACCACACTCTTCTTAGTAAACCTTTTAATATCCAAGACAGAACCAGCAACCACCAAAATCAAACTGAAGTTAATACTGGTATCCGACCTCCAGCAGCAAACTCGAGTTATGAATTTCTAATATAATTTCAAAGTGTCGAGTTTAAATTTGTTGTAAATATAGTGAATTGTCAAAAGAAGCCAGCAATGAACAAAACTGTAGCTTTTTTAATCCCAAAAAATTGCGTTGTATAGACACATTATGTTTTTAGTAAGCTAAATCGAATAAATTTCAGCTAATAGTTTCAATATTCGACCACTTTTGCATCAATAGAGAACTTGTGTCAGCATTAACGTGCCGAATATTATCTTTTAAGACGTCAATCGTCTCGGGTTTATCTGCGTAGACTTCACCTAACCTCACAACAATAGTACAGTGGTGTTAAATCGTGCGATCTTGGAGACCACGCTAAAGTCCCACGACGTAAGATAATGCGTTCACTAAAAGTATCATTCAATAAATTGATTGTTTCGTTGGCTGCAGAACATGAAGCGCTGTCTTGTTGAAGCCAAAGGTTGTCCACAAGAATACTAATCATCCAACTCAGGCACGAAAAGGTCGTTTATCATGGTTCTTTAGCGAGTCCCATTGAATGTAAAACTAATGCCGGTTTCTGTTTTGAAGAAATATGGACCAATGATTCCCTCTACCCATGGTGGTAGAAAGAAAACAAATAATGACTTTTTGAAGTTGTAACGGCGTCTCAACAATGACTTATGGACAAATGCAACAATTTTATAACATATCCTTTCAACTGAAATTGAGCTTCATCTCTGAAAAAAAATTTCTTTTGAAAATCGGGGTCGGGGCCATCCCGTTTTGGGGTCAGAGCCGACAAGCCAAGAAATTTCAGCAAAACCTTTCATAAAGTGGAGAGGCACAACTCTAATCGTTGGATGCGATGGCGGATAGACTTATTCGAGTATTCTTCTTTACTCTGCACACTGTACGGCATCTCTCCGGTCTTAGTACCTTAGTGGTTTTGCCGCCATCTACAATCAGTGGCGGATATACGGTGGCTTTCGGGTTTTGAACATCTTATTCCATCTTCTTGACGACTTCTGAAGAAAACATTTCATTCTTCTTAAAGTCGGAAACGATCGTTCTGGATTTGCTGGTTTTGCAAGCCAAATCTCATAAAATCTTTTTTAAATTTTCAAATATTCATTTATATTTCTTTTCCTTTTCTACACATTCTGTCTTCAGAAATGCAAATTGACTCTGTAGCATAGACGATTTTCTTGTAAAATTTCAAGAGTTTTGCTCAATTTTCCTCATCGAAATCAGGTTGAAAGAGTAAATATAAAAACTTAAAAGAATGATTTTCGGTTTTGAAATCGGATTTGTAAATATTTCCATAAATCAGAAAAATAATAGTTATTTTTCACATTGTCATCAACACAATATTTCAGAACGACACTATTCGAAATCCTAGATGTCTGACTAAGTTTTTGACTCATAATCTCATGGCGCTTTGATAAATTGTGATATTGAGTTCTTTTATTTTTATATTATTTTTTATTTAACTTTTGTGCCAGGAATCCTGACTTGGAATTATAAAATTACTCAAAATTCTCAGATACTATACCTGTTCCTGTTTTCCTGTGCAGTTTTTAATCGAAATTTCTGACTGGAAAACGGTATTCAAAGGCTCTAATAATTTCTGACTGGAAGTATGTATTTAAGGGGTTATCAGCTTGTGAATTTCACAAAATCTATTTTTGAATTTGCATATTTAGCAAATCTATATATGCTTGAGAATATTCTCCGAAAATTGAATTTGATCAAGCAAATAGTTTCAGATACATGAGGTACACAAAACCTTATATGTGTTTTTCTCGAAACGCTGTTTTCAGAGTCGGTGTTAAAAATTTATCTCAAGCGTTTGACTAAAACGAACAGAAAATTTCTCACGATCTCTTTAGATATATTTGTTTGGTAATTTCGAAGAAATAAGACATTTGATACGAATTTCGATTTCTTAGAAACTCTAAAAGGTAAACTTGTTTGTACAAAATTCCACTTTTTTGTTAAAAACTTCGATTAGGCCTTCGAGCCTTACCTATATTTATCTACGTATAGCGATAATACAATTTTTCAGTTTTTGTATATGAGTTAATTTCAAGCAGAAAAAAATTCCTCCCCGCCAGAGATTTTTTCTTAGAATCTCCTTGAGATCGGCTACGGTGTCAAGAGAATCTTAATTTAGTCAAAAGAGTGAACTTCGTTGTTAAAGTGCGAATTTTGTCTGACTTTACGGATATAATCCCTTAATGCTTATTGGTAGTTACATGACAACCCTAAATTATATGGCTTTTCACAGGGGAGAAATAATAGGTGAAATGATTAGAGTATTCACAATTTTTTGTCATTTATCAATGATTGTGTAACCGTGTAAAAAAGTAAATATTAATTATATTCTACTATCTAGCTAATGGCGATGTTATAGTTACCTTGCTGCCTGCCAACACTAAGTGGCCGTGGATAACGCCAGCTATATTCCGTCCTGAACTGGTACCCGAAGAACTGATGGCGCAAGGTCTAACCGTGAGTACACCTTTAAACATTTTTATACTCTCGCAACAATGTTGCTAACGAGAGTATTATAGTTTTGTTCACATAACGGTTGTTTGTAAGTCCTAAAACTAAAAGAGTCAGATATAGGGTTATATATACCAAGTGATCAGGGCGACGAGTAGAGTCGAAATCCGGATGTCTGTCTGTCCGTCCGTCTGTCCGTCCGTCTGTCCGTCCGTCTGTCCGTCCGTCTGTCCGTCCGTCTGTCCGTCCGTCCGTCCGTCTGTCCGTCCGCCCGTGCAAGCTGTAACTTGAGTAAAAATTGAGATATCATGATGAAACTTGGTACACGTATTTCTTGGCTCCATAGGAAGGTTAAGTTCGAAGATGGGCAAAATCGGCCCACTGCCACGCCCACAAAATGGCGGAAACCGAAAACCTATAAAGTGTCATTACTAAGCCATAAATAAAGATATTAACGTGAAATTTTGCACAAAGGATCGCATTAGGGAGGGGCATATTTGGACGTAATTTTTTTGGAAAAGTGGGCGTGGCCCCGCCCCCTACTAAGTTTTTTGTAAATATCTCGGAAACTACTATAGCTATATCAACCAAACTCTACAGAGTCGTTTTCTTTAGGCATTTCCATATACAGTTCAAAAATGAAAGAAATCGGATAATAACCACGCCCACCTCCCATACAAAGGTTATGTTGAAAATCACTAAAAGTGCGTTAACGGACTAACAAAAAACGTCAGAAACACAAAATTTTACGAAAGAAATTGCAGAAGGAAGCTGCACCCAGGCGTTTTTTAAAAATTGAAAATGGGCGTGGCCTCGCCCACTTATGGACCAAAAACCATATCTCAGGAACTACTCTACCGATTTCAATGAAATTCGGTATATAATATTTTCTTAACACCCTGATGACATGTACAAAATATAGGTAAAATCGGTTCACAACCACGCCTTCTTCCAATATAACGCTATTTTGAATTCCATCTGATGCCTTTTCTGTATAATACGAGTACATACATTAGGAACCAATGATGATAGCGGAATAAAACTTTACAAAAATACGGTATTTGAAAAATATGTAAATGACGTATAATGAAATCTCGATTATCACTTTATCATGCGAGAGTATAAAATGTTCGGTGACACCCGAACTTAGCCCTTCCTTACTTGTTGTTTATATAACATATCCGCGCCTCTCACTACAGCTCACCGTCGAAGAGTATGTCAACGCCATGGAGACATTGGTCAACGATTACCGCTTCACCGTCTACAACATCTGCTATAAGCGCATACTTGTCTGCTGGATTTTGCTAGCCTTCACAGTGCTGCTGACGTTGCTCTTCTCTGGCCTACAAGGCGTGGCGCTCTTCTCGCTCGGCGTCGGTTGGCTATTCCTCAATGCGGCCGCCATTTTCCTCTGCATGTGGGTAAAACTTCGCTTGTCACGTGGCCTGGAGAAATGCTTAGCGCGCGTCAATCGTCAGCTAATGAAGCACAAAATTCTACTCATACTTGACGACCGTGGACGCATCTCGTGCCACAAAGTGAACTTGTGCTTCATGTATTTCGATGCGACGCAATGTGTCAGTTTCCTAAATGAATTTCTCGAACACACCGAACAAAATGGCGGTGAAGCCATCAAGGCCGGTTGGGAGCGCAAATTAGATATTGATGTGAATGATATTGTCATACAAGGCAATAATCCGGTGCGTTTGTCGCGCAAACAGGTGAGTGCAACGGCGGCGGGGAGATGGCGTTGAACACTTGAAATTTTCGCATTTTTTAACAATTTTTCGCAATCACATCTGTATTGTCTCACAATTAACACATTGAAGTGCACAAAAACACGAAAAAACACACTTGCCACAAACACATACACACGCACATACATATGTATAAAAATGAATTCATGCAAATAACTCTTTCTCTACGAGTACTACACTTGGGTATCTTTGCCCGCTCATTTCACTTAGGTTGTAGCACAGGAGCTGTTCCTCAGCTATTTGCAACGTTGGGGCAAGGATTTCCTGCGTCGTCGCTTGGACTGGACCGTGCAGGAGGCGGGCGTACACGAGACTCCACGCCATTTGCAATCGTCCATCTGCCCGTGTCAGTACGAGGAGGAGCTGCTGCGCAACAAAATCAAAATACAGTTGCGAGGCAAACAGTGTTGTGGCATTAATTGCATTGGCTGCTGGCTTTAGACGCGCTTAAACGACGGCGCAAGCAAAAAATCGTGTTGTTGTTGAAACTCAAGTTGGCTCAAAACATGAAAATGTGCAAAGACATATTTAAAATCTACGATTTGTAGACATTGAACGTAGGCGTAAAATTAGAAAAAAAAATAAAAATTAAAAAAACATATTTTTGTATATACTCTATTTGCTTTCAGTAAAAAATATTATGCCCCATTCATAAGTTTGTAGAAAACATCACCAAGCAATTATATTTAACAGTGTGGCATAAATAAAAAATATAAAAAAATTAACAAAAAAAAAACATAGTAATAATAAATCTTGTATTTGTGTATTATACGTTATAACTATATATGTATTTATTTACAATTGTTATTTTCGAAAATGTTTATAACATATTTGCACACCAAACATCACATACTAAGTGCCGCAGACATGGTACTGACACCATTAAGTAAACCTTATTTAATTTTAGACAGCTTGAATCTTAGAAGGACTAATCAAAAGCACTGCTATCAAAACAGCATTACTTGCGTCTAAGCGGCTTAGCATAGACACACACCACTGTCGAGGCAGCTATGAAACGAAGAGACAAGTTTAAAGCAGTAAAATGGCATTATGTTCACTTAACTGTGATTTCCGAAAAAATGCGACAGACTTTGCTTTAGAAAATACTTTGCTAAACAAGCGTACTTAACGGACTAAAAAGTATGCGTAGCCTAAAAGAAAGATCTCGTCTTAGAGTCCCAACATTTCCTAAAATACTCTGAAAATTTCAAGCCATTTTAAGCAAATTTTTAAAAGTAATTGGTGTCTTTATCAAGTTTACAACGGAAAAAAGTCAGCTTTGTTGATACAAAATACTGAAGTATTGGTTAGATAACTGTTAGTACGTGTATTATATATTGGTTGTCAAATATCTCCCATCCGCTTTTTTGCTCTTTATTCAATGCTTTACAAAAAGTGTTACAGTGATCGGATTTGGTTCAAATATGCGCCGTTTCGTTAGATAGTCTGTTTCCACCTAGAAGGCAACTTCATAATACCCACCTCGTAGAGTTCCCCCTCCTTATTTGCGAAGAACTCGGACAACCACTTTTCACAAGCCTCTTTCAGTTCAACCTTACACCAACAAGAGCGTTCGCCATGGACAGAAACAGGTGGAAATTACTTGGCCATATCTCCGGGCTATATGGTGGATGGTGGATGTGATAAAACCTCCCGTCCGAGCTCCCGTAGCTTCTGACTAGTCATCAACCAAGTGTATGGTCTGACGTTGTCCTGGTGGAACACTACACCTTTCCTGTTAGCCAATTCTGGACGCTTCTGGCCGATCACCTGCTTCAAGCGGTCCAGTTATTCGCAGTAGATAGTAGAATTAAGCGTCTGGCCATATGGGAACAGCTCATAGTGGATGATTCCCTTCCAATCCCACCAAACACACAGCAAAACCTTCCTGGCCGTCAATCGCGGCTTGGCTACTGGTTGGGACGATTCAACTGCCTTCGACCACAACCGATTTTGCTTGATATTGTCGTATGTGATCAATTTTTCATCACCAGTCACCATCCGCATCAAAAATGGGCGTTCATTCGGTCCAGAAGGTTTTTTGCGCCAAATCATGCGGCACCCAAACTTCAAACTTTTTTGTGTATCCAGCCTTTTGAAGACGGTTTAAAATTGTTTGATGACTAACTTCCATTTTCTGGGCGATGTCACGAAATGCCACATGCCGGTCTAACTCAATGTTTTCCATAATTTGGTCGATATTCGTCGTCACAGGTCTTCCGCCGGCTGGCTTATCCATGGTGTCGTTTTCACCCGCACCTGAATCGTCGAAACCATTCCTCCGCCAATCAAACCAAACTAATCATGCATAGCGTTGTTATGTAGGTTATGTCAAGACCTTTCAAAGATGTATAGTATTATCAGATACGAGCTCTGTAGCGCTTTATACATAGCTGCGAAATTCAAAAGACAAAAAGGCGGATATTTGACAACCTTATATGTAAACTGTCCCCTTGCATAATCGACTGTTAAGGGGTTATACAACTTATGTAAAGGGGTTATGGTAGTGTACAGTTGAAAAAGCGAATTTTGAGAATTTTTCTGAGAAAACTTTTATGTTTATTGATCCAAAAATTTGTACACACTTCATGGTATCTTTAACTATATTTTGCGACCTAGCATTAGCACAAATACAATTATGTGGAAAGAACTACAGGTGATATCCGTGAGCTCCTCCCATAAAAGACGTTTTGATTTACCACTATACATATCTCTGAACTATACCCTCTGATATTAAGCAACGAAAAAAAAATTCACTAAAGTAATGTCATGTCTAGTAAAGCATTGAAAGGAATAAGCAAAATAAATTTTTTTGACAAAATGGCGGTTTCACAAAAAAAATCGATTTTTGAACCAAATTTCATAATTATTTAGAAAAAAAATTTTATCGGTGAAAAAAATCTTCAATTAATTTCTAAAAAATATTTTTAAGAAATAAAAAATAAAATGTGTTAAAATTTGAGAATAATCGGTTTAGCCGTTTTCGTGCAATGTAGGTCACCAACATTGAAAACATCATTTTGAGAAAAACGCGTTTAAAGTTCGGCCTTATACTTCCAAGTATTCTGCAACTTCGAAAATATTCACCAGTACGATATAAAATTTTCTGTATGTATTCTTAAGTATATGTACACCAAGAAAATAAATATAAAAAAATCGGTTTTTTGAAAATTTTAACTGTATAAAACCCCTTAAAGAGCACACTTAGTGTAACAGCCAAAAAAGCAGCGATTTTTTGGAATTAAAAACACACGATATCAATTGTTTAAACTTCAGTTGTTTCGGCTTGCTCCGTGGTTGAAACCTAAAAACAGATTCTCAACTGGAAGCTATTATCCGTACAATGTGTTATGATTGAAAAAATTAGAATTTGACAACAGGGCGATGTTTAAAAACAACACTGGCATTGTTACATTGAGAACCTGTTTGTAATAGATCATAACATGTAACCTGAACCTTAAATTTGTATGGGTCACATCCCGTGTCTTCTTTACCATGATACTTACATGATTTTTCCTTTATTTTTTTAATAAATCCTGTCATAAACATAAATTTTTATTTGTGTATGTATATTAGTTAACTATTTGTGTTTGCGAAATAAAATTGATCGAAAGTAAAGAATGCTGTTTTGAAGAAGATCTAACAATAAAATCAAGCCTTTGTAAATACATAAAAATCTAAACATTTTTAATAATCACTATTTGCATACTAAATATTTTGGCAATTGTATATATTTACATGAAACAAAAAAAATTTAAACAATAAAAATGTGTCAAACAACCTTAAGTATATTATAGTTATATATAAATACAAAATAAATCTCAAATTGTTGTCTTCGATTCGCCAAGCGTTAGAGCGTAAGAGGTTATACCACTTTAATGAGGTATGCACTTACTCTCTGGAATAGAATTCGACTAGCCAACTTGGTTGCCGTTTCAAAGTATAAGAGCAGAGAGAGCAGAGCCCAAAGTCAGCGAGCACGGAATGGGCGAATCGATTACGACTAATATTACAGTAAATATGTACTTTTGTGTCGATGATGCTCTGTTCATTGCAGTCTCATACATCCCTCCTAATAGTCCGCTAGAGTTGTACAAGTTGCACGCAAATAATATTTCCTCGCTGGTATTAAACAAGGTGAAAGAGAATAATATTTGTGTTTTGGGTGACTTTAATCTAAGCAATATCGTCTGGTCTGGTTGTTCCTATAGTCCTGCTCTTATTCCTTCAAATTTTTCGTCTTCTCAGGAGTTATTTCTCATTGATAGCTTGCTTGGTCTCAATCTGATACAAATCAACTCATATTCAAATAGTCTCGATCGATTTCTTGACCTAGTCTTTCTTAGTGATAATTTAAAATTTAGGATTCTTGATGGATTCTCTCCAATTACTCCAGCCACCATCCATCATTCACCGCTAGCGTTTGAGGTGGATACTTATCTTTTCGCCCCTGTCAAACCAATTGATGGGCTTGGTTTCAATTTTGCATTTTGCGACTTTGAACGGCTCAACAATCAGCTCTTTGAAATAAAATGGGATGATTTACTATCGGGACTTGATACAGCTAATAGTTTCTCCATTTTTAAGAAATCAATCCAGGAATTCTGTCATTATAATATCCCGCTGAAACACATACAACCATATAAGTTGCCTTGGTACACTAAGGACCTTAAACGTCTAAAAAATCTTAGAAATAAATATTTTAGAAAATTCTCTTCAACTAAATCTCATGTTTCCTTTGTTCAATATCAGCACTACACAAAACTGTTTAATGAATTGGATAAGTTCCTCTACAAAAGGTTTATTAATAATACGGAGTCTACAATTAAGTCAAACCCTAAGTTCTTTTGGAACTTTGTAAAATCTAAAAGAGCGTGTTCGGCCATTCCCTCTGCTTTACGCTGGGGTGATAAGTCGGCATGCACTCCGGTCGAAATCTCCAATTTGTTCGCTGAATTTTTCAAATCGAACTATGTTCAAGATGATCCTGGTACTAGTTCCACTTTTTCAGCTGATAACTTCCCATCCATAAATTTTGGCTCACTGTGTCTTTCACAGGACGATATTGCTAAGGCTATTTGTGACATTAAGTCCTCGTCCAAATTGGATTTAGACGGGCTTCCGCCCGTATTTATAAAAAATTGCACTGCCTTATTATATCCTCTCATGCTTATCTTCAATAAGTCTCTCGCCACCGGGGATTTCATTTCTGACTGGAAATTGACATGCATTACCCCTATTCATAAAGGTGGTAGAAAGGATGATGTCTGCAATTACAGGCCTATTTCTAAACTCTCTACTATTTCGAAAATTTTTGAGTGTTCTGTTAAAAATAAATTATATTTTGCAGTAAAATCAATAATTAATGTCAATCAGCATGGGTTTGTCCCTGGGCGCTCCACTGTGTCAAACTTAGCAGTTTTTAGTGATTATTGTATGTCTGCATTCTCCGCTGGATTTCAAGTAGATTGTGTCTACACAGATTTCTCTAAAGCCTTTGATAAGGTATCACATAATATTCTAATTAAAAAATTATCATCACTAGGATTTCACTCGGCCTTCTTGATGTGGATTAAATCATATTTGCAAAACAGACGATGCGTAGTCACTGTTGATGGAGTGTCATCTGATTCATTCACTGCGTCTTCGGGAGTCCCACAAGGAAGCGTCTTGGGTCCACTTCTCTTTGTGCTGTTTATCAATGACATCTCCTGTTGCTTCTCTTTCGCCAACTTTCTGTTATATGCAGATGACTTAAAAATTTTTGCATTAATCAATAACACACAAGATGTACTCAAACTTCAATGTGATATTGATACTTTTCATAATTGGTGCCTGAAATCGAAACTTTTTCTGAATGTAGATAAATGCTCACAGATCTCCTATGGTAGGGACGCAACATATTATCTTCTAGCTACAGTATTTCTAATTGCGTCCTAAAATGCGTTACGGAAATCAAAGATCTTGGGGTAATCTTTGACAACAGATTTTCTTTCAGTAATCACATCAACTATATCACTTCAAAATCTTTTTCTGTACTTGGCTTTGTCCGTCGAAATTCTACAAATTTTTCCGACCCTTACACATTAAAATTACTGTACACATGTTTTGTGCGTTCCATCTTGGAGTATGCAGTGTTTATTTGGAGACCATATTGCATATCGTCAATTAACAGGATCGAGCGTGTTCAAAAGATCTTTCTTAAATATGCTCTCCGCTCCTTAAAGTTTGTTGACCCAATAACATCGTATACATCGCGTTTATTGCTTTTACATCTTAAATCGCTGGAAAATCGAAGGTCCGTTCTCTCACTTTCATTTGTCTACAATGTAATTAACGGGGAAATTGACTGTCCCTACTTATTAGGGAAACTCAACTTCAATACTCCCCAGCGTTGTCTCAGATCCATTTCGCCATTTTATTACAAAAAGGAAAGTACTAATTTTGCTGAATATGCTCCCCTCAAGAGGGCTATGCGGGAGTTTAACTCGATCTCCGAGAAAGTTCTACTTGACTTTTTCTCACTCTAGGGTATCCTTCATTAATACCCTCAATTCTGTTTTTTAGTTTAAGTTATCTACTCTTGTTATTGTAATTTTATTATTTTAGAATTCTAATATGCATCCTAGTTTTTCATTAGTCTGTAAGAATCATTGTTCATAGACTTTACTAAATAAATAAATGACGGCATGGGTGCGCTTGGTTCGGCGTCCATTCTATATATAATTGCAGCTAGATCGCTAAGGAATTGTGCTCTTTTCACACATACACATAATTTAACATACAATTCATTCTGCATTTTGTAGAAAATCATAGCTTTGTTTCATAATTTTTAAATATATAACATTATATTAAACTTATAAAAGTTTATTACTTTGCACGCACCATTTTTGCACACACTTTAAAACTCTCTGCTCATCCACATACCACACTACCATAAATTTGTTACTATTGTATTTACCAATAATGAAATGAAAAAAATTCCGAAAATTAAATCGACAGGAGCGTGGTACACAGCTTTTCCTGCGTTATGCCTCACGCTGGGGCATGGAGGCGTTACGTGGTCTGGTCGATGTTACGCCACTGGAGCCGGGACGTCATTGTGGACAATTTCAGTGTCCCTGCCAGTACATAAAAGAGCATTTGCAGTGCAAACCGCGAGGCAAGTTGAAATGTTTCAATTTCATTTATTGGGTGTTGGCTTCAGACCGCTATGACTAGGGCCACACTTAACTAGAAACATGTAAGGCACACATACATACACAAACATGCATACACTGGCAATAACTGTAGTTGAATTTTGAGATGTTATGTATTTTCTTAACTCAGTGGCTGTAAATATAATTGTGGCAAGTTAGATATTATAGACATATTAGCAGAATATTTTGTTACACCCTGAATATGGTATTTGTCATGTAGGAAGAAAACATTCGAGGCACTATAAAATATGTATATAAATGATCAGCGTGTGGAGCTGAGTTGAATTACTCAAGTACGTCTGTCTGTCTGTATATACGCGAACTAATCCCTCAGTTTTTGAGATATCGACTTGAAATTTTACACACTTCTTTTTGCCTCTAAGAAACTGCTCACCTGTCGGAACAGCCGATATCGGACAACTTTAGCATATGGCTGTCATGCAAAGTTACCGTTCGAGCTCACGTCCTTGTATGGAACGTTAACAGGATGAGCTATCTTGAAGCAATTTTGTATGGATTATTGGCACAATCTCCGCAGAAATTTTTCATATCGTATTACTACAGCTTGTAGCTGCCATACAAACTTAACGATCGGAATCAAGTGCTTGTATGGGAAACTATTTAATTGGATGAGATATCTTCAAGAAATTCGATGTGGATTATTGCCCTGGACGGTGGGGTAATCTCCGAAGAAATTGTTCAGATCTGATCACTACAACATGTAGCTGATATACAAACTGAACGATCATAATCTTTTGTAATTGTAGTACCCTTCAGCTTCGGTGCAGCAGCAGTTAACGTTTTTCTGGTTATTTTATTTGTTTTTTGTAATTTATAGTAATACTTGTATACATAATCACACATATTTCGATTTTTATTTTCATGTGTATTTAAAAAAAAAGTTCATGCATATGTAATCTTCATTTTCATCACTTAGTTACGTTTTGTGTTCCATTTTTCGTTTAATTTGTTTTAATTGATTTAAATTTTTTGTATGTCCTTTCTTTTTTCGGAAATCTCAATTGCAGTTGTTATAAATAGCATAGGCCAGGTTGTTTGGAGTCGTTTCCCAATGTACTTAGATTGAAAATTAGCAAGAAAATACACTTTGTACCAAACTTTTCACTGTATGTATGTGTGTGTGAGCACAATTTGCGGCGGGCGATCACTCGAAAATACACTTCTAAATATATATGTTTGGAATATGTAAACAATTACTTAATTGTCCTTAATTACACACTAATACATGCTCAGTTCGATAAGTTATTTGAAGTTATTATAAGCTCATAAGTACTTAAGTACATATGTATGTACCCCAACTAATACAAATACATATGTTTATATAATATTATTATACACTAATTATTGTTGTTTCAATCAATAAGCAGAAACTTTAAAGTAATCACTTATGTATGCTCCTAATCCTTATTACCTTGTATGAAAACTCAAGTACTTAAAATTTTATATGCGATTACGAATATATATGTATGTATTTAATACCACTCTCAACATTTCCTTTGTTGTAGTTTTGTTAAGCAATACATTTTCAATAAAGCATACCATACGAATCTAATACACAACTTGTTGTTTCATTTTTATAGGACATCCTTGCAGTTGTATTGCTTATGCCACGGATGCCCACCTACAAGATCGCTTTTAAGTTCTTCCATTTGCATTAAGACATCATTTGTATGTTATTCCAAGTGCTTATTGTGACTAGACTCTCTATTTACATTCCTTTAATCCAATCAAGAATATTTACACAAATTTATCATACGAAAATGTATATATGTAGTTATATGATACTATTCAATAAAGGGAAATATATACACATATAGTATATAATTACTCGAGTAATTATTATCGAATTGCACATAGCGAAAATTTGTGTTTGATTTGAAGTGGATTATGAAACAATGCAGTGGAAACCCCATTAATTTGTAAGTTTTAAATTAAAGTCAAGTTGAAGGTTTGTATTTGTTGGGGTCTTTAAGAAATTTTGAAATCAATTCTTCTCTTTTTATATTTGTAAAAACTTTGTGAGATCACATATGTACATTGACTAACATAAATGGCTTAAAGTATATACAAGTATGTATATATAAAGTCGAAAACAATTATATCGGGTCTTTAACGAATATTTATATCCTGAACAGGGTATATTAAGTTGCCCACGAAGTTTATAACACCCATATAAAGTACATATATAAATGATCCATATGTTGAAGTGAGTCGATTTAGCCATGTCCGTCTGTCTGACCGTCTGTATATATACGAACTAGTCCCTCAGTTTTTAAGATATCGTTTTGAAATTTTGCAACGTCATGTTCTCTTCATGAAGCTGCTCATTTGTAGGAACTGCCGATATCGGACCACTATAACACATATGTAGCTGCCATACAAATCGAACGATCGGAAAACTGTATGGAAAACTTTCACATTTGAGAAGATATATTCACGAAATTTGGTACGGCTTATTTTCTACGGCAACAATGTAATCTCTGAAAAAATCACAAAATCAATCAGACCGGCTTACTATAGCATATAGCTGCCATACAAACTGAACGATCGGAATCAAGGGCTTGTATGGAAAACTTTCGCATTTGACGTGGTATCTTCATGAAAGTTGACATGGATTACTGCTTAAGGTTATAACATAATCTCCGAAAAAATTGTTCAGATCGGATTACTATAGCATATAGCTTCCATACAAACTGAACACATAGTTACTAAAAGAAATGCACCTGTGAAGGGTATATTAGCTTCGCTTTATTGTTTATATTAATTATATGAGGGCTAGAGAAAGTATTGGCCCAATTTTATGAGACTCCCCTGAACTTCAATAATATATATCCAGTGGCGGACTCAGAGGGGTAAATGGGGAAAATGGCTAGTTTAAATCTACATACTTCAGCGAGTGCTGCAATATTGCGCTTTGGCAGAAGCAGCTAATTACGATCCGCAAAGCATTGAGTGAGATGTGATTCGTGATCAGTTGGACAAACATTTTGAAAAGTTAATGGAGTATCATATGGACGTGGTGTGAATTGAGGACTTCTTGGCCGCTACCGAGTTGCTGTATATCCAAATATGTATTCGACTACGTCGTATATGTGGCGCTGGTGAAAGTGGTAATTGTGTAGCGAATCAATTGCACATGCGATTAGATTCAGTTAAGATTCCTGTTTTCAATGGTGATCCATAGCATTGGCTTCCTTTAAAAACTTTGTTCGAGGCGCTAGTTCACAATCGAAAGGATCTGGAGACAGACATGCAGACAGCGTACTTTTCACAGGTGGCTATGAGGACATTTGGCAAGAGATAAAATGGCGGTTTGATAATCCACGTTTGTTAGTGGAATCTCACGTGCAGCGTATCTTGAATTTGCGCAATCAACCCGTCGAATGCCAGAAGGGCTTGCTTCGACTAAGTGTTGTTGGCCTTCCGGTAAATCACTTCTGCTACCTAAATTGCCAACAACCACCAGGTATGAATGAGGGATGAGCCTGCATACGAACAATATACCAATGTCTCAGGACTTTTTAATATTTACTGAAAAGCGTGCGAACAATTTGCCTCAAGGAGCTACGAATGGTACAAAAACTCTTCATCAGAGATCATCCCGTTCCGTTAAGGCTCACGTTGCAACGATAAACTCATCTCAGCCGTTACATTCATTGAAAAGTGTTACCGTTTTTTTGCCAACTTTGCGTTAACGGACACCGAATACACAAATGTTAACAGTTTTTCAATGCCGGAGCGATGGGATACAGTTAAGCGGCTTTCATTATGTTTCAACTGCCTTAGATGTGATCACGGATCTCGCGATTGTACATCGCGTGATTGCTTAAGGTGTCATCATCGGCATCATACTATGCTTTGCAAATGCAACGTTACGAACAACTCACTGCCTATGGAGGGAGAAACCAACAGTCACATGCCCGATCGGAATATAGCTGTGGACACACCTTCCACACAAGTGGCGCAGGTATATCCACGATAACAGTGACATTTGACGAAGGTCCAGTCGTTTCTGATTAATGGACCGGACCATTTTACTAGCAACTGTGAATGTCATCATTGATCACAACGAAGGACAATTCGCGCATTGCGCTCTCAGGTAAGTCTCATTACAAAACGTATGCGTCTTCGTAAACGCCCCGGGGAGATACGAATTGAAGGAATTGGTTCTAGCGCTGCAGTCTGCAGTAAGAGTCATGAAACAGTACAGATGCAAGCTGCCTTTGATAACAGAAGTAACTTCGAACTCGAGACTTATGTCATGCTGACAATAACCTCAGTAACGCCAGATACGCATATAGACGCAGAAACCTGCAGCCATTTAAGGAATTTACCGCCCAACATTTGGCACTCCGAGTCCGGTGGATCTGCTACTTGGTGCTGACATACTAACGGGTCTCTTTCAGTTCAGGAGGGTTTCATACAGGGTTCTCCAGAGCAAGTTTGCGATTTAAAAACCCGTCTTGGTTGCGTTGTGTTTGGACCTGTCACGAGTTCTGCTCATTCCACATTACACACATCTTTTACTGCGCAAGGCGTTAACGAACAACGACTAGAAACATTACTTAGAAGCTACTGGGAACTCGAAGAGCCCATACTATCATCCGAAATTCACGTAGACGACTGTGAGAAGATCTTCGACGACTCAGTCAGCCGTACCTCAGACGGCAGGTACCAGGTGCAAATATTATTTCGACCAGATGTTTCTGGTCTTAGAGAATCTCATCAATCGGCAGTTCACATCGCATTTATGCGAGGATATATTGCTCTTGATAACAAGGCGGTTAGCAAGCAAGCTTTTACCAACAAAGAAAATTAGTACTTCATACCTCATCATGCGGTAGTCACAAAATTTCTAGTAGTTTTCAACGCTTCCGCAAAAACGTATAAAGGGACATCCTTCAAAGATACCCTTTTTCCTGGACCACAAATACATGCCAATATAGTCGACATCATTCATCGTTTCCGCAACTGAACGTAGGGATTACTGCAGACATTAAGAAGATGTTTCGATAAATACTGGTAGACAGACGGCAAAGTAAATGACAACGAATACTTTGGCGTGAATCGCCAAATGAACCTCTTCAAGTGAAGACGGTGACTTATGGAATGGCTTGTAGCCCATTCAACGCAATACGCGCACTGCGTGAATGTGCGAATGACAATTATAAAGTCATCTTTGACCCAAGTCGTGCTGCCGCAGCGAGTCATAGCATACTTTATAATATCAACGTTGATGACTATAGCGTCGACAGCGACGAACTAGCCATTACCCGTGCTCAAGATATAGCGACTATTATGAAGCAAGGACAATTAATATTTGCGATAACCGGTACAACAGTTTCTGCATCAGAACTGGACTTGTACCACTCAACAACAAAGGTATTGGGTCCAGTGAGCGACGAGGTCTTCTTCAAGGTTGGCATAGTTGAGGACACTTGAATGCATACCAAGCAGAAGGTTTTGTCTTCCCGCTGTCTTAGCAGATCATTCATCATGGCGTGGGAGACAAAACTAGTTTACCTACTTTAACGGAGTCGTTTATAAAATACCACTGTTTGGTTAAGGCGATGGCTACCGAAATATCGCGATTACAGGAACGATATAGCTTCTGTCGCAGATCAGCACTGGGCGTTACTTCTGCATATTCGACAAACACAAGGTAATCATTTTAAACCAGAAGTTAAAGCCATTGCACTCAATCCTTTTCTGGATGCAGACGGCATAATGAGAGTAGGCGGTCGTCTCACAAACTCCGACGTAAATGAAGATCAGCGACATCAAAGTATAATTCCGCGTAGAGTCATGGCTGATTTTATTTACTAGTCGCTGATGCACATACATTTTGCTTACGTTGTGGTATACATATTGAGTTACATTGAGTTGTCTACTCTTTTGACTCGCTTTGAGGCGTGTTCAAATTCGAAACCAGTGATAGCTCTCTACGATGATGATGAAGGAGGCAGAGCTGTAACACAGGGTGACTTCCTGATCGGCCATCCACTTAATTGTCGTCCAGATCCCCATTGCCTGAAGCTCCAGTAAAACGTCTTCGATATTGGCAACGCCTCCAGCAAATGTTGGAGCATTTCTGGCATCGCTAGTAATCCGAATATCTAAACGCTCTTCGTTCACAGAACAAATGGACTGGATGGGAACTCAATATTCACCGTGGAGACGTAGTTCTAATACGTGGTGCCAATTTGCCACCGTCGGTTTGGCGTATGGAACGTGTGATTGACGTTCACCCAGGCAGTGATGGCCTGGTACGTACCGTGACTATATAGTAAGATTTCAAGACGCACTTTTCTCGAGAAGTATTGGATGGACTTCAACTAAGTTTGCTGCTTCCAAAAAAAGTTTATATTTTGAAAACCAAAGAAATGGAAAATCTTTTTGACTGCTTGATAGATAGATTCAAAGAAAAGAACATGCTTCAAGTTAGATTGATCGGCTGGCGTTGCTGCACACGCATCATGACATTGAAGTCACTGCAGAAGTAGTTCTAGAAGGATTCTCTAAGTTTGGTCCATACCGTTTTCTTTTGTGAAATTTTTCTATTCAATACACGAACTGACTACAGTATTGTACATTGTAATAAAGTATGTCACCCGCACGTCTATTCATCTGAAAACCATGTACATAGTTCCAAAAATATCTTCTAATGAAATATTTCCAATTTCGGCATTAGGTTTTAATAAAAATTGGTGAAAATTCTGATTGAAATGCCCAACAACATTGTTAGAGTTACCAACCCTCCGTGAAACGTGCATGACCACAATGCAAGTAAACATTTTGCTCTAAGTGAAAGTTTTTGAATAAAGCAAAATTCCAAAAATTACAAAACTAATGGCGCAACGCGAATCTGTGAATCGAATTCGACGCAAATCGGCATGATTGGCATTACTTTCCTTCCACAAATTTTACTTCAACCCGTGTATTTTCGTTTCGTTTGTAAAGGGTTTGCTTTTTGCCGCAAACAAACTACTGTTACAATGGCACTAGAACAAAATCCTTGAGTTGCATTTTTCCCCACTGCATACCAAAAAACTTCGACAATTAGAGCGCACGCCTAACTGTGCTTTTGGACTAACCCCCGAAAAAATGTTTTGCCAAACAAATTAAATGAGCCTGAAATTGGCAAAAACAAAATCAAAACGGAAACTGGCAAAGTTTATATAAAATGCAAAATCGAGTGGCAAAAGTAGTTAGTAGTGAAATTATACAAGCAACAAAAGATACTTAGCATGCAGCTCAACCGAATGCTGAGCTACGAGCCGGGCGTGTAGCCCAGGTTACCCGACGTCAGCTACACACGGCGCTGCCTAATGCATGCAGCTGACAGAGGTGGCACACAAACGAAAAGTTCTTTGCAATGAAATGGACGGGCTAAAACTCAATTAAAGTTTGGCCGCAAAAATAAATGCAATGATAAGCGGCCAGAAGAAGGGTAAAATGCAAAAGAAGAAGGCGAGCGGTTAGCAGTGCTCTACTAACGCCTCAATTCACACTATGCGTCTACATATGGGTAAAAGGGGTCATGTGGAGCACTCTACGCTAAATCGAAAACCCAAAACTCAATGGAAACCAACAAAAACTTTTTAAATGCAACAACTATGCAGAGTAAGCATTATATTGTAAAAACAATTGCCTGTTGGATTTTGGTAGCTTTATCCAACACATATTTCTTGCTTGCTCCCAACACATAGGCATTCGTCAGTAAGCCGAAAAGTTCATGCCCCAGCATTTGCTCGGTGGTTGCCAGTGAAGTTCAACACAATTGGGTGCCTGCCTATTCAATTGAATTTCGGTTTACATTTAACTTTTATGGAGTTGATGAGCGATTAGGAATTTCGATTGCTTCAAATGAACTAAAGGTGAAACTCAGGTGTATGCCAATTAACTATTTTTCTGTTTGCTTCCTGGATTAATAGGCTATGTTCAGTAGTTTGCTGCTTTGAGTGTACTTTTCGCTTCAGCTTCGATAAATTTATTTCAATTAAGTTTTACCAGCAATTTTCATACTAAAATACTAAAAGAGGAGGAATATACACGCTGATTAAAGGCAATAACCGGAAAAGAACTAAAAATGTTATTTTCTAACGAAGATATCCCTTGATAAATCTACAAAAGCTTTTGCAGATAATCATCATCAATCGATCGAAGACGGCTTACAATATTACGATGAATTCTCGATTATGAGTTTTCAGAAAACGCGTCGAGAATGTCTTGTTTATCAATGAAGACAATGCTTCGAACCTTTGAGTCTTTGTAATCCAAGAATTGCAGGCGACAGTTTAAGGAATGAAATGATGGCTCGACAATGCCGAATTATTGGGCTGATTCAAAGAAGAAAAAGTTCATTTGGCGAAGAAAAAGTGCCTGCCACATCCTTCTCCAGACTTGGCCATGCGACTTTTACTTGTTTCCCAAATTATTAAAATAAGTTCGTTCGTGAGATAGATATTTGGGTCCTCTTCTCGCTACCACGGAGACCTATTTAACAAGACCTCCAGAAAACATATTAGACGGATTAAAGTAGTGGGAGCATCATTGTTTCAAGCTAAGGGAATCTATGTTGAGACAAATCTCCATTTTCCCAAAATTTTCGTTTTTCTTTTCAGAGCTAAATATTTATCGGAACGACCTCGTGTATACAAAAGATAATGAGCGCCAGTCATCAAATCAAGTAACTAATCTATGAGTATGCAAACCAAAGTGTGGGTCATATTTTGTGAAAGGCAAACTAATAATGTATTTTAAAACTGCTTTTTTTTGCGTAATCTTACAGAACTTATACTTCAATGTAATAATGTAATATTGAACAACACTGCCAACTTTATTAATTATTTATGATTTATTTCATCAAACTATTTAATTATAATCAGTGCTTCAAACTAGCTGAAGAGGTTACTTTGCTTCAGGCGACTACTTGTGAATAATAAGCAGGTGAACCAACTGACTGAATTGTAAGTTATCGCTAATAGTCAAAATTAGTAAGTTGGAGACAATTTCTTCTCTCCTTTAACCTAAATATCGAAAACGAACTAACCTGTTCTTAATTTCAGATAACGGTTGCGAAGTACAGCCCTCTTTTACCTAAAAACCTTTACCGGAGGAGTGGAGAATTACAACATTTGATAAAGGGACTGTCGTGCGATAAGTAAAGAGAAAGCGCTAGTCATAAGTTATATCTAAATATTCACTATAAGATATGTGCCCATGATGAAATATATATAATATATAATATATATATTGAAAGTGGTATAAGTCATATTTTTTTTGTTTCGAGATATTTAGAGTTTTGCACTATAGATTATGATTTTTCTACAGTAAAATAGTCCCAACAAACAAGTATTTATTATGATTGTGAAATGTATAGCCAGTTTTAAAAGAAAATGTGGTTTTGAAAGGTTTAAATGACTTGTACCACTTTCAAAATCAACTGCATGACTTTATAAATGACTTACACCACCAATGAAAAATTTCTATAAGTAATTAACATTTTTTTCAAACTCATTTCATTGTGACTAAGTAAATTATTCATTAGTATTTAGGGAAATAAAGTGTTTGTGAAAAATTGGTGGAATATAGGGTAGTAGATCCATCATATCTTTACGTTTTTCTTTTGTTATTGGTCTAATGGTTGTGTATTATGGAAGTAAATCAATATTTCCGTATATTCTAGGTTTTCCTTTTTTAGGTGAGAGGCCTAATACTTTGAATTCGGAGTTGTCATCCAAGGAAGTTTTATAAAACATCTTATATGAGGCATTTTTTAGAAATCTGATCCACTGTATTTTTAACTAAGGCACAGCTTCTCCATTGATGTTTTTCTTTCTATTATTCGTTGATTCTTTTAGTTGTCTTGTAGAAATAAAATCTTTTTGATCCATTTGTACTACCGAAAATGGGTTTCTCATCTTACATGATTTTATTAAATTATAATAATGCTCAGGGTTGTATATATAATTCGATTTTTCTATCAAACCAAAATCGCGATCATTTGGCAAAAAAAGATGGCTGGATAACATAATATTATGATCAATTCTTCCAACATTATTATCAGACGACTGAACAATTTTTAACCACATTAAAGCTCTGTTAATGTTTCGATTTTGTCCTGAGCAGGCTTCACTGTAAGCTATTATATGCTTTTGAGTGGTAATGGCTTTAAGATGCAGGACGCAACTTCCTGTGATCCTCTTGAGGCGATTGTTTCATCCCATGCATACATTTTAGCATTTCCATTGTTGAAATTATGAAACCCTGAATTGTATACATACATGTTGCGCTTATAGTAAGCTACCGAAACAGAAAGTTTTGGATAAGGAAGCGCTTTCTATAGCTCAAATGTGAATCCGCAATTTTCACTCGGGTTATCTTTTGTTTTTTGTATGTGATCTGTTAAACTTTTTCTAGCCTGTTCGGCACTTTTAAGATGTGAGTCATGAATTTCCATAAGATGCAACTTCTCGTCTTCATTACTGGATGCTTCAATTTTTAGTTTTATCGAATCACACTTTTGGCAAGTGTCATTACGAGGAGTATGCAAAATTAAGGTTGAACTCAGTATTAAATATTTTTCTATAAGTCCACTCCTTTACACATGATGTATTATTTTCGTCACATTTTTCCACATATAGCCCATACATTTTTCGAATATCTAAGTCAGCACTTAGATACTTTCGACCTGAGGTGTGATGTGATCGTGTGTAATGGCTCTCACATGCTGGAAAACTCAGAATATGATCTCGTACTACTTTAATTCTTTCTTCATCTGTTTTTCTAGATGTACTAGCCATTTTGCCATGACCATCCATTCCAGGTGTTTCAGAATTTAAGGCACGGCTTAATCTTCCGTTAGATATTTTGAAAGTATCCAAAAAAAAAGTTTTGCAAACAGAAACTTCCGAACTCATACTTACATATAGATGAAATTAAGACTCCATTTTCTCATATATCCTTTGTGATTTCTGGGGCGTTTTTGTTTTATGGATTTTTTTTAATCAAACCATACAGAAACATATTCTGTGTTTCGAAACTTGCTAAATTCCAAAAATTATCAAAATTAACTTTTCTGTCTTCATATCCGATTCCATTTAAACACTCTTTGGAACAATCTATATTTTCGAAAAGTTTAGCACTCACGGGCTTAGAGTTTTTTGTTTCATATTCCTCTGCACGATATCTTGTGCATAATTCTGTTGATTGCGTGTCCTCTTTCTTGATTTCATTTTGCTTTCTTCCATTTGTAAAGGTTCCGAATTCACTTTTAAACTATGAGCTAATTCATCAGAAGACGATATCATTCTTATTCGTTTCCGTTTCCTGGGAGCATAACTTATATTTATTCGCCGTAAAATGTCTACAATTAACTTTAAATAGTAGGTTTTTACATTAAAAGTTTTACTTCATCATACCTGAACCCCTATCTGAAGACATGACAAAATTACTTTGTGAACACACTGACTTATACCACTATCAAAACGAACAATATCTGTATTTCAGTTAACAACTAAAAAATAAACACATTTTAAAGAAGTAATTTGCTGCTAATCTCTTCAGATTATGTTATTTTATAAAGATTTAATAAATAATAGCTGATAAAAAAGATTTTCAAATTTTTTGACTTATACCACTTTCAAAATCAAGGGCTCATATATAAGACATGTGACTATTTTAATGGTGATCCGGCAAATGATTTCGGAGATATAAGATTGTAAAAATTTTCTTGTCGGTCTCTAAAACTTTAAGCGCGTTTTTCTCGAAAACCAAGTCTCAGAGTCGCTGAGAAAATTCTCGACACAACGGTTGACTTGAGCAAATTGAAATTCTCCAGAGATATACACTCGAGATGGGAAATTGCTTTATTGGCAGCCCATAAATGGGTAAAAATAGAACAATTTTCGTAGCATCGCCCACTTGTAGGTCAAATACCATATCCATTTCGACTAAATTTGGTACGTGACCTTCTTCTTACATTCTTGTGTCACAGCACAATTTCAAATTCAATTTGATTCTTTCACTTTCCAGTACACAAATCAAAAAGCAATTGAAACAACAGTGCAAACTTTGCACTAATTATTTTTTTTTTAATGCCACCTTTTCACCAAAAATTGTCCAAATCCATTAAAAAGTGTTCAAGCCGATAGGTACCGAATATTTGGTTTTCAGTACTATAATTGACTGACTTTAGTCTCTATGATTGGCGATCGTATGTGAGGTACCTTAATGAAACCCAGAGAGCATGCTTTTAATAAAAGGTTGTCAAATATTTCCCCTCCGCTTTTTTGTTCTTTATTCAGTGCTTTATAAAAAATAATACAGTCAACGGCAACATTTAGACGGCAACTTCATAATACCCCCCTCGTAGAAGCCCCACTCCTTATTTGCGAAGAACTCGGACAGCCACTTTTGAATTCAACTTTACACCAACAAGAGCGTTAGCCATGGACAGAAACCGGTGGTAATCACTTGGCGCTATGTCCGGGCTATGTGGTGGATGTGATAAAACCTCCCGTCCGAGCTCCCGTAGCTTCCGACGAGTCATCAACGTAGTGTGTGGTCTGGCGTTGTCCTGGTGGAACACTACACCCTTCCTGTTGGCCAATTGTGGACTCTTCTGGTCGATCGCCTGCTTCAAGCGGTCCAGTTGTTTGCAGTACATGGTAGAATTAAACATCATATGGGCCATATGGGAGTATCTCATAGTGGATGATTTCCTTCCAATCCCACCAAACACCCATCAAAATATTCCTGGCGGTCAATTCCGGCTTGGCCACTGTTTGGGACGATTCACCGGCCTTAGGCCACAACCGTTTTCACTTGATATTGTACTATGTGATCCATTTTTTGTCGCCAGTCACCATCCGCTCCAAAAATGTGTCGAGTTCGTTCCGTTTCAGCAGCATATCGCAGGCGTTGATTCGGTCCAGAAGGTTTTTTTGGGTCAAATCATGCGGCGCACAAATATCAAACGGTTTTATGTATCCAGCCTTCTGCAGATGGTTCAAAATGGTTTGATGACTAACTCCCATCTTCTGTGCGATGTCACGAGATGCCACATACTGATCTAACTCGATGTTTTCTACGATTTGATCGGTATTCGTCCTTACAGGTCTTCCGCCGGCTTTCTTGTCTATGGTGTCGTTTTCACCCGCTCTTAATCGTCGAAACCTTTCCTCCGCAGTTCAAAGTGATAGAGTACCATCCCCCAAGACACCATTAATCTTACGGAACGTTTCTCTAGGGAGATACTTGACAACCTAATATGTGACAAGTATAAAATGTTCGGTTACGCCTGAATTAAGCTTACATGTTTGGTATAGTTCATGTTTGGTGCCTTATCGAAGATGGAAGACCGAAAGCAGCATTTTTTAGGGAAAAATCGATCTTGAGGATACACCACGTTCTTTTAAAAGCCCTGAAGCCGATGTGGGCGTTGCAAATCGTCGAACAACGGGAAATTGCAGGAAGATTAATCTAAGCTGCGTTTCATAAATTGTTTTACAAATGTAAACAAGTAAGGAAGGGCTAAGTTCGGGTGTCACCGAACATTTTATACTCTCGCATGATAAATTCATAATCGAGATTTCATTATCCGTCATTTACATATTTTTCAAATACCGTATTTGTGTAAAGTTTTATTCCGCTATCATCATTGGTTCCTAATGTATATACAGAGAAGGCATCAGATGGAATTCAAAATAGCGTTATATTGGAAGAAGGCGTGGTTGTGAACCGATTTTACCCATATTACGTACATGTCATCAGGGTGTTAAGAAAATATTATATACCGAATTTCCTTGAAATCGGTTGAGTAGTTCCTGAGATATGGTTTTTGGTCTATAAGTGGGCGGCGCCACGCCCATTTTCAATTTTTAAAAGAAGCCTGGGTGCAGCTTCCTTCTGCCATTTCTTCCGTAAAATTTAGTGTTTCTGACGTTTCACTTTTTCACTTTTCACTTTTAGTGATTTTCAACATAACCTTTGTATGGGAGGTGGGCGTGGTTATTATCCGATTTCTTCCATTTTTGAACGGTATATGGGAATGCCTGATGGAAACAACTCTGTAGAGTTTGGTTGACATAGCAATAGTAGTTTCCGAGATATGTACAAAAAACTTAGTAGGGGGCGGGGCCACGCCAACTTTTCCAAAAAAATCACGTCCAAATATGCCCCTCCCTAGTGCAATCCTTTGTGCCAACTTTCACTTTAATATCTTTATTTATGGCTTAGTTAAGACACTTTATAGGTTTTAGGTTTTCGCCATTTTGTGGGCGTGGCAGTGGGCCGATTTTGCCCATCTTCGAACTTAACCTTCTTATGAAGCCAAGAAATATGTGTACCAAGTTTCATCATGATATCTCAATTTTTACTCAAGTTACAGCTTGCACGGACGGACAGACGGACGGACAGACGGACGGACGGACAGACAGACATCCGGATTTCGACTTTACTCGTCACCCTGATCACTTTGGTAAATATAACCCAATATCTGACTCTGTTAGTTTTAGGACTGACAAACAACCGTTATGTGAACAAAACTATAATACTCTCCTTAGCTACTTTGTTGCGAGAGTATAAAAATAGCACTAAAAACACGAAGTCACTCGAGCTTGTATTTATTTATATGCATACTCAATCCTTACTGTCACTCCTTTAACCAATGCCTTGCCAGCGCTCCCATACAGCTAATAGACAACCATTCACAACATTAATTTGCGGTATGAAATTTCACAAATTTTGAATTATTGCCATACAAACTAGCATTTGGCTTATAATTTTTTAACTCACTGACTCCAATTTATGTGTTTACTGAACTATAAGAGCTTACGCCATTACAATAACCATTAGTATACCGCTATTCCAAAGAGGCATTCATAATTCATGGCAAAGCAACATACCTACAAACAAACGAGTATCATAAAAACACACGCACAACGGCAAACGGTTGATTCGGCGAACAGAAGGTCTAACTGGAAGTCACTTAAAAATCATCTATCATATTTATTGGCTGCTGCCTTCAACATCATCGCACCAAAACAGTTCATTTTATAGCCGCGTATTTGCACAAGCGGAAATTTAGTTGGTAGCATGTGTAGCTATGTATGTATATGTGCGGCTGTGTGTGTGTGCTTTAGGTGTTTTTGGATTAACTGCTGAAGTATGTATGCATAGAAATCTATAAATTTACTTTTCAGCCTTTTAGCATAATTGCCTGATGACGTGTGAGTGCATGTCTATATGTGGATCCAGCACACTGGCAGACTGTTCTGTTGTTCCAAATATGTTGAGTTATAAATGGTATATGGAAGATGTACATAATATACATATGCTAGCGTTATGTAGAATTCTATAAAACATATGTCCGAAAGTTAATTGCAATATGTTTTTAATAATTTTTGTGAAATTTTCAGTGGAAAATGCCCTCTGATAATTCTATGAAAGCAATATACTTAGTAACTTATCAAACCGAAACGTTAAGAAGCTTTCCACGAGTGACTAGACTGCCCTTGGGAATGCAAAGTCTAATACCGGTTGAGATAAGATATCTTTTCTGGCTTCTTATGTCACAACTTACAACAACGTGCTAAAATATGTATGCTTAGATGGCTTTAAATCGGTTTAACAAGGTGCTTTCCAAAGTGAATAGGACTTTTTGAATCTAGTGCCCCTTGTTGGCGCCATCTATATGTCGACTCGTGCGTTAGAATCTGCTATCTTTATTGATTGTCCAGTGAGAATTTCATGACATTTCATTGATTGGAAGTGAAGTTATTGCGTTTTAAGTGTCAGTATGTTTGTGTTATCGGTGCGGAAATGAGCTTCGAACAAAGAGCCAACATTAAATTTTGTTTCAAAATTGGTTAAAATTTTGCCGAGACGTTTCAATTGATGAAACAAGTTGATGGTGATGATTGCCTATCCCGTAGCAGAGTGCACCAGTGGTTTCAACGTTTTCTAAGTGGTCGTGAGGACATAAATGACGATCAACATGTGGGCCAATCGAAATCCGTGATCACCGGAAATTCCATCAAAACTGTGCGTGAATTCATCAAAAATCAGCCGAAATCATCATTGAAATTCGTGGAAATGGAATTGAACATCTCCACAACATCGGCTTATCGCATTTTGATCGAACATTTGGGCTTACGAAAGGTGTGTGCACGGTTTGTTCCGCACAAATTGACTGACGACCAAAAATTGCTCAGAATTCAGCATTCGAAGGACATCATTAAAAAGGTTTATTTGACAAAAAATCCCATTTAACCTTTAACCACTCCCGTATTCACCTGATATGGCACCGTGCGACTTTTTCCTTTTCGGAAAAATGCATTTGCCCATGAATGGAAAGCGTTATGTAGTCGTAGAGGCCATTTAAAAGGCTTGCAACGGCATACAGGCGGGCATACCGGCCAACGAGCTAAAACACTCGTTCGACATGCTTCCGTTCAAAAAGCTGTATTGAAGCAGGAGGAGACTATTTTGGTGGGAAATAAATTGATTTTGCCGAAAAAAACTATTTGTTCTGTTTTTTTTTTTAAGTGCTGTGTCGTCTTTTGTGATTTAGGCGTTCTTCAGACCACTACGTTCAACCAACCTACCAACCAATTATATCTAATGTCAGAGGATTTGACAGAATTATATTTCTTTTAAGCAGCCGATAAAATTTTTATAGTAACGGGTGATACAAATATTAGTACTTTTTTGAATAGCCGTTTTTTGAGAGATCACATGTGAATTGTGTCAAGCTGTCATGTTATTTTTTTTCAGTATTTTTTGGCTTTTCATCAAGAAAATACTTACGCCTGAAGAACGTTTATAAATCTTTCAACTTTATTACGAAAACTCACATTCTATAAAGATTGTGTTTCGCGCGCTTCGCACAACTTATGGTCAAGATAGTCGGCCTAAATGAATGAAATATAGCAACCGTAACTGAGAGTGACGACGAAGACTATGGATAGTCAATTTGCGCCGTTTTGTCCTTTTCTTATCAATCCATTATTTATCCCATGCTACTCATTTTGTGATCGATCGCAACGTTGTAAGGTAGGCAATATCTTTTCGTACATCGTACCAGCTGTTTGTTCTTCTGACCTTTCCGAAAACCCATATTTTCGTTTGTACGTATGAAACTTGAAAGCCGTCTCACAGTCTCTCACATCAAGTTTCTGATGAGTGCTCTCAGAGAGCAGCAGTTCAAGCTGGGTAGAAATTCGTTTGGCTTTGGGCTGTGATTGCAGTCCTCGACGTCAACTATTTCTTGTGTTTGTTGACGTGTGTATTTTGCTGTACAGCGGCAGCTGCAAAATTATGATCTAAATCGATGTTAGAACCTCAATATTTACGCACTTTAAGAACACTGTAGACATTTCGTCCATCTATCACAAGATGATCGATTTGGATTTGAACATTTTGATCCGACGACAGCCAAGTAGCTTGATGATGTTTCTTGCGCTGAATTCTAGTACTACAGATAACCATTTCGAACACCGGCGAATAAGAACCTTCAATCTACTAAAATATCTGCTTAAGTTGTGGTTAATATATTAAGAACTACACATCAACAAAAGAGTCAGAAACAATAGACGTCTGTCTATTGAATTAATAATAACACATTTGTCTAGTTTGCCATTTCTTAGTTGCTAGGAACTATTCAAATTGTGCTTGGAGCACGTTTACATTCTTGTTTATTCTAAATTCACTACATTCGCTAAGGGTTTCTCTGCGGGCGAAGATCGTGGATATGAGTGATATAATTTTTACCCCTCTAACTTGGTCGACATTGTGCGAGTTCGTCGTCAGTCTCTGTACTTTTCTGGCTCGCCCTTTATCTCATAAGGTAATATTATGGACTTTATTTATTGACAGTCATGGACATTGATCATATCCATTTGTATGGACTGTAAGGTGAAGCACTAACCCCAACTTAAATGAAGCAAACGTAATTGGCAAGGTGAAATGGTAGAAAGATTGTAAGAGTGTTATTTCGAAAAGATATTTTATCATCAAAACTCCGCGAGTTCCGAGACAAAACAAGACTAGCTGCATAAAATGTCAATTTGAACACTTATGTTTTGAGATAACTAAACTTTATTCATTATCTCATATATAAATAATAGATTACCACAATTAATTATGTTTTACAATAATTCATAACTGAAGCGCATTTATGACCTTAACAAGCGTATTGCAGCACAGTAGAATAGAGAAAAGATTACGATCATAATAGCGCCCTATGTCAGGCAATGCAAAAAGGATATTGCGGTAAGCTTCCGGAGTTTCTGGCAACCCATTTATGACAGCGGCATGACAAGCCAATTTGTTTGCGTTGCTATTTGCCAAGTTGAAATATGTGGCATGCCGCGTGGTAACCCATATCATCTGACACACACATACGCTCACAAACTCAAAGGCTCACCCGCATTAAGATAATCTGAGGCATTCACACCAAAGAAAGCTATGAAAAGTGCCTCCTTGGCAATTTGTGTGTGAAAAGTATATTGTTCTACGCCTACCCTTACAACTCTTCACCTCTACATTCACACACTTATCCCCACATATACGTTTGTATATGGGCGTATGCTTAGACACTCCACGTTGAAATCTGGCTGAAGAAAGCGTGTGTAACTTGAACAGTTTCAAGAGGTTAATAAGTGTGGTCGAGTGCTGTGCAAGTTGAAGTTGTTTTGAGCCGTTAGGTGTACAATTGTATATATGTGTCTGTGTGTGGGTTGATTATCCTTAGCAATTGAGGTGATAAGTTAAGTAAATACTCTAATGAGAAAGGCAGTTAAGGTGAAACGCTCATAATAGCTAAGTGGATTAGGAGTATTTTTGGTGTTGGCCAAAGGTGAAAATTTGTTGTCAAGCACAATTAATGACTCTGAAGACTGATAATAAGATAATTGAAATTACACTTGTGTTTGTGGTCGGAGATAAAGAAGATCACATTTCTTCAAACTCAACAATTTGACCTAATTTGAGAATTAAAAATATCAACACTTGCTGCAGAAGTTTTGATTTCCATGCCGGAAGAAAGAAATATTGGGAAGAGAGGAATTAACATAAAGAGAAGAAGAAAAATTTGCCTCGAAAGTTTTGCTGAAGGTGATGACTACGCAACTTGCTAAGATCTAGGCTGCAGTGGGACTCAAAGACTGAGTAGGCAATTGAGAAGCAAAGTCTCCTCTCGAGGAACATAAGCCAAATTCCACAAATGCCTAATCATTCCGGCCTTAAGAGTATTTGAGAAAAAGGCTTTGCGAAAACGTATGATCCTTTACGCATCGGCAACGGCGAAAACCGCAGTCGATGGAACGATGAGCACTATGACATATTCGGCGGCACTGACATATAGTAGTTCAGCGAATCAAGAGATAGCGGCTACGCAGGCTAGGTCGTGTCGTCCGAAGGTATGAAAACGCTCCTGCTCTGAAAGTATTTGATGCAATACCCGCCGGGTATGAAGAAGATGAAGACCTCCACCCGGCTACACTTGGTATCTCGAGTTGGTGGCAAATAGCGACAAGAAGAACCGACTAGCGTGCCGTTGCTAACTCGGCTATAACCACGTAAGCGGTTTCAACGCCAGTAAAGAAGATGAAGAAGTCGTTTGAGGACGTATGAATGGTTCAATTTCATTCACCCAGCGTGAGTAACATATTTCTATCTATGTAGCTGGCTATTTGTAGACTCCATTTAAAAAGAACTCAGCATGACCGCCAAAAATGAATAAACCAAATTTTTGATACCTTGTTCTGATGTGCGATATATTCCAGTAATGTCGATCTGCTTTGACCGGCACAAATAGTAGTCAGAAAAGGTAAGATCAAAGCCTTAAGGCGAGTGAAACAAAACTTCCCAGTCGCTGTTTTCCAAATAGTTTTTAAGCGGTCTTGCAGCATGACACCGATCGTTTTAATCATAGAAAATGGTTGCCTCGTGTCGAGTCGCGGACGTTTATTGGTAGTCCTTGCCACAATTTGATGAGTTGTCGGTAGCGTTCCCTCATAATGGTTTACTTAGATTTAGGATCTTAGAATATAGAGCGCCTTTTTGATTTTACAATATGCATATCAGGGACTGTCTATCCATCCATCTGTCTGTGAAGGCTGAGTTAATATTGAGACATTTTATATCTTATGGGAGTCGGTGTGCAAATTGGACGATGGGCATGGCACCGCCCATTCTTTGGTGAAATCCCATATCTCGGGACCCGACTGACCGATTTCGACAAAATTTGGTATGTGGCATTTTTTTTTTTTTTATTTCACGTTTTTATGTCACGTTGTGAAATTAAGTCGGAAAAAAAATCGGACAATAACCACGCCTACTTTCCATATAGCACAATTTTAAATTCCACTTGATTCGATCAGTTTCCAGTACAAAAATCAAGAAGCAACTAATATAACGGGATTAAACTTTGCACGAATAATGCCCAAAGTGTGGTGTCAAAAATGGGTTGAATCAGACCAATACTTCCCTTAGTCCCCATATATCTGATAAAGATAATCGAACTTCGGGGTGACTTTGTACCGCATATATTGGCCAATATGTGAGTTATCGCAATGCAAATGACATAGCGTGTTTTACTCAAAACTGTGTATCTATTTGCTTAATATAGCCTATAAATAGCGTGTCGGAGTCCGCACTTTTTCCTATAGCACTTTGAATTTAGCAGCGATCGGACGGGTTTCTTATCGAAGCTCTCTAGCGAGGAGTATTTA
The DNA here is from genome assembly GCF_016617805.1 of Bactrocera tryoni. Taxonomy (NCBI): domain Eukaryota; kingdom Metazoa; phylum Arthropoda; class Insecta; order Diptera; family Tephritidae; genus Bactrocera; species Bactrocera tryoni. The sequence goes on along the minus strand of NC_052500.1, from coordinate 49,231,677 downwards.
AACGGAACTGATGAAGTGCAAGGTGCGTTTCAAAGTAAACAGGACTTTTTGAATCTAGCACCCCCTGGTGGCGCCATCTATATGTCGCCTAATGCGCTAGAATCTGCTATCTTTATCGATTGTCCAGTGAGAATTTCATGACATTTCATTGATTGGAAGTGAAGTTCTTGCCTTTTAAGTGTCAGTATGTTTGTGTTATCGGTGCGAAAATGAGCTTCGAACAAAGAGCCAACATTAAATTTGTTTTAAAATTGGTAAAACTTTTACCGAAACGTTTCAATTGATGAAACAAGTTTATGGCGATGATTGTCCATCCCGTAGCAGAGCGCTCGAGTGGTTTCAACGTTTTCAAAGTGGTCGTGAAGACATAAATGACGATCAACATGTGGGTCAATTAAACCAAAATTTGTGATCACCGGAAATTCCATCGAAACTGTACGTGAAATCATCAAAACTCAGCGGAAATCATCATTGAAATTCATAGGAATGGAATTGAACATCTCCAAAACATAGATTTATCGCATTTTGACCGAACATTTGGGCTTACGAAAGGTTTGTTCCGCACAAATTGACTAACGACCAAAAATTGCTCAGAATCCAACATTCGTAGAACATCATTAACCGATTATTTGACCAAAAATTACATTTTAACCATTAACCAGACCCCGTATTCACCTGATATTGCACCGTGCGACTTCTTCTTTTTAGGAAAAATGCATTTGCCCATGAAAGGAAAGCGTTATGCAGACGTAGATGCCATTCAAAAGGCTTGCACAGGCATACTGGTGGCCATCCCGGCTAATGAGCTAAAACACTCGTTCGACATGCTTTTGGAACGTGCAAAAAGCTGTATGGAAGCAGAAGGAGACTATTTTGAGTAAAATAAATTAATTTTGCCGAAAAACCCATTTGTTCTGCTTTTTTTAAGTCTTGTTTACTATGGAACGCTTCTTGTATATGCGTACAATTTAAAACTGTTCCTTCCTCAATAATTCTAAAATTGTTAATCGTTTGGAATAGTAGAATAGAGCTGCAACCAAATGCGCAGTGCAATGGATTATAACTGTGTATTGGCAGTGTGAAATGATGGAGCTATGTGTATATTGTCACACACCGATGCAAAAATTCTGTTTTGTTACGATTAAAGAGCACTCAAAGACACTTCAGAATGAGCAATTCGTTGTTTTTGTTAGATCATGAACTTGCAAGGCACCCACTTCTCACAGAGCTTTCTCTACTTTAGGGTGCCATTGTCCTCTGTGTTCATTTTGCCTCTTTCCAAATTTACTAAATATCTTTCTAGCGGTTGATTTCCCCTGGTTAGGGCCCAAAGTCAACAGTATTTTTACCTCAAAAAGCAATGCTTTCACTATAATACTAACTATTAGAAATCATATACATGGTAGTAGTAGTATTAGTAGTGTCAGCCACAGTAAACCGTGAACGGGTCCACTAGTACTATGTATGTTTTTCTTTTTTCCAACAAACCTTATTTGTCTGCCAGTTTAGGAGTTATATATAGTATATGTATATAAAAAATTGCTTGGATTTCGATCCTCAGGTTGACGTTTTACACCATAAAGTATTTCCCTGGCTTTGATTATTGTAAGTTGCAAGAGTATAATAGCCGACTTACTTGTTATTATTATTACTGTTATTATTGTTAATTTTTTTTAAACAAAAAAATATTCAAATAATTTTTACAAACATGAATATTGAACAAATGATTATGATTTGAAATATATTTATGTATTTATAAAAGACCAGCAAATCAGATTAATAACGAGTTTAAGAAAGACAACATAGTTAAATTTTCGAGAAAAACAAGTTTCAGAGACACAAAAGCAAAAACTAAACGACGTTTAAATGTTTTCTTTCTTGTAAATAAATTATCCAAATTGCAACAAAATAATTTATTATATGATTTGCGCAATTTTGTAGTTTAAAATTTTTTGCACCTGTTATACGTTTAGAGACTTGAATAACATTCCAATGGCCACCTTAAATCACTTGAAAATTCAATCAATTTCCTGCGTTAAATCAAAGCGCTGCAGAACAGCAAACAAATCAAACGCGCAACGAGTGCGACATATGTTGCAAGTGGCCGCCATACATTACAACTCACACCACTTGGCAAAATGGCAGCGGTAAAGGTGAAGTTTGAATGCGTTTATCGTTCATTTTAACATTTTTGCCTTCTTCATTACCGCCGTTGCTGGTATTAACTTTTCCCAACGGCAACATTTGCTAGGTACTTTAGATTAACATCTTTATTTCTTGTATGTTCACACACACACCTGCACTCACATAGGCGAATATTTATAAATAAATGCGAGAGTTTGTGTGTTGGGAGCGTCATGGCAATGCCGACGTCGTCACAGTTTCATGGCACACAGCAGAACATGTGTTGCGTATACGCCCCGGCGAACTAACGAATGTTGAACCAAGGCTACATGCGCACCTGCCCTTAAAACATACCGCGGCAAACATGCATATGCATATGTGAGTGTTTGTTGTTATATACAAACATTCGTCGAATGCGCGCGGCCTGCTTCACATATTTTATAGTCAACAGTTGCCAGATTGAATTTTCACGAGTGGCGGCAGGCGGCAGGCGGCAGGCGGCGAGTGTTGAATGTATTTAAGCTAAAAAGCTATTGAAACTTTGCCCATTAAGCGGCGAAAAAGCAACAAAACCAACAAAATCAACCAAACAAAAAGTTGAAAAAGTAGAAATATTACAAAAAATATAACAACAACAAGCCCGTTAAAATGCTGAAATGTGCGTTCACGCTGAAAGGCGTTGCAAAAGCGTGTGTTTTTGTTTTTCGCTTTAAAATCGCATTGCAGAAGCGTCAATATTTGGCCTGTAGTGCGTTTGGCGGTGATTTGCGAATCGCGTAGTGAAAATTTACTTAGCCGTTGCAACGAAATTCGAAATTAAATTTAAATATTTATAACTGATTTCATCTTTCAAGTCACTTTCGCACGGCTGATGAAAAATATATGAAATGATTGCCAAAAGATCTTATTTTGGCCGTTTCCTGTATGGCTATATTAAAAGAAAATTAGTCTTAAATAGTAAATGAATGAGAATTAGCCCATTTTCTTCGAGTCAGCCACCGTAAACTGGACGCCGCCAACGCAAGTCAACTTGCTTGCAGTCTTAACAAACAATGTGTTTGTTGTAAGTGCTGTTGTTGCTAGTCAAGTGAGAGTTGCTGTGAGTACCCTGAATGTGGTCCTATTATTATCAAACCAATACCTGGCTACATCTTAGCATTAATACCCTCGTTAGATATATAGACGGAGCGGTACTCTTTGTAGAGGAACGGCATTAGTATTAATAAGGGATCGAAGTTCAAGTCGAAGGTAATTAATGTAGTATTTGATCGGAAACGTTTCACCAAACTTAACTGCAGGCTTTCAGACCACTTTAAATATTTCCAAACGGTAGTTGTCGTTAAGATATTAATTAGATTATAGCTGCGGAGTCAATCTTCCTTCAGATAGTATACATTTCAGCAGCAATACAAATCGGAAACTCAATGACTCGGCTTTTCGAGCTAGTTAAAGAGTGCTTTATTACATCCTCTTAATTCAGTATTAGGTTTGGATTAGAGTCTAGGTATGAGGTAGTCTCGATACGATGTTACAGGAAACCATGAAGCTGATGGCTTTACAAGTATCGACACTATTGTCCATAATAACTTCGAATTGGATAAGGGTATGGTTGGGCACTGTTTAATACTCAATGCCTAGGCCCTCGTGAGCTCGGTGGCCGCTGTTGAATGAGTAGCTCTTGCTTGTTGGCATCACTATTCTATCCCATAATAAAACACAAGACGTCTAATGAACTAAGGGTTCTTCTTTTCCTAGTTGCAGTGAGCACAATTCGTCTATATAAATATATCAGATGGTGATCAGAAAAGGTTTATGTGAATTTCCTACTACTACCTAAATCGAATAGAAATTACTGCCATTTTGAAAAGGAAATAGCGACGTATGCAAATGGCAATAGTTTTCATGATTTATACTCTGGTTATGTCTTTAACTAAAGAGACGATATTTTACAGCGCCAGGTTGGAATGCGTTTGGTTCTCATACTTATGCCAACCAGAAGCTAACTTGAATTGAAACTACTACCCTCAATAAAAGTGTTGTGGGAACAAGCTACTTTGCGATACATGAGGATATACCCATCTGTAGGAGTTTTTGTTACCAAAGAGGGACAATCCTTAACTGTCGGTTACAGATGATTTTCGGCGACCTTACTTAACATCTACATAACAATACACAACAAAAATAGTCTCGTTCTTTGCTATGATGTTCTTGTGTTTTTCAATTTCATGAAACGCTAAATGTGTTCATAAGATATTTAAACTACAAATGCGTTTTAGCTTAGATTAGAAATAACTATATTAAAAATGTCTCAGCGAATCTATTTCTGATAATTGAGCAATAGAGAAACAAAGGAAGAGAGTTGTTATAAATATTTTTTCTAACAACAATAAGTCTCCAAAAAGAAGCCAGCGATTGCCGAAAAACTCCCGGAATTAGGGACTAGACATATTTTCCATCATGACAATGCTCAGCCTCATGTTGTTAGACCGGTTGGAATCTTGATACTTCAGACTATCGTTTGTTCCGTTCGATGCAGAACGAGCCACAGGAAAACATTTAATATTAAAACAGATGAACAAATATATTTTTTTTGAGATGTACATATATGTAGAGTTACATATGTACAAATGAGCAGGACGAGACGTTTTGAAATTCGTATAATAGTCTGCTCGTCCGTTCGCCTTTCTGTCTGCAAAAGCTGTAGATTTAGTAAAAACTATATATTATATCGTCACGAGAACTTGTACAAGTGTTTCTCGGTAGAACCGGGAGGAAGATCTTACTTATGTTCGTAATCGAACGATTGCAACGACCTCAAAACTGCATTAATAGAAAATCTATAAATACCATAACTAAGTCTCAAATTAAGATACAAAACTCTAACATGAAACAACGAATTGAACTAACAAGTGGCACCTGAAATTTGAAAGTCTTTAAAAGTGGACGTGGTCCCGTCCCCTGGGTTTAATGTGTATAGCTCCCAAGCTATTCAAGCAATATCGCCCAAATTTACGCAAGACAAATACTTTTGACATCTCTTACGACATTGCGAATAAGGTGAAAGCCGATGATAACTTCCCTTACTTTCCACAAAAAGGTTTCAATTTTTCAAAAACCAAAATACCAAATATGTGTTTATTGTTTTCTTCATTTTTTATTTTTTATGATGATTAAAATTCATCAGCTGATTGCTATTCTATCAATGCACCAGACCAAACTTACAGCCTGAAGAACAACTTGTAGAGTTAAACACAGCAAAATGTACAGTGTGGACAACGATTCGCAGAGTTGCATTCGAGTTCCAACTCCATTTCTATTCAATCAAGAATTAATATATTAAAATATAATATTTATTTTGTATTGAAAATCGATCTAAATTAGCGCTTTAGGAAGTAAATTCTGGTTGATTGATCAATTAGCTCCAGTGCGAAAAGGCTATAATGCCCGTCCATAAGCTATGCAGCACTAAAGATTGCTTTCAATACATGGGCTACAGGTTATTGTGAAAAAGCTGATGCATTTGCAAACCACCTAGCTGAAAGCTCTCCAAATGATAATAGTGAAATCACGTTCCTCAGTAATACTCAAAAGGATCATGCACGAGAACCAGCAATCACTATTTGTGAACTTAAAAGTGAAATTATATAGCTTAAAGTTAAGAAATCAGCTTCCACTTCATCTTCTTTACTGGTGTAGAAACAGCGGTTAACAACAGTGCTGGAAGTTGAAGTCCTTTTTGCTATATGGTGCCAATTGGAAATCCCAAGCGAAGTCAGGTCTTTCTCCACCTGGTCCTTCAAACGCAGTGGAGGTCTTCCTCTTTCTCTGCTTCCCTCGGCGGGTACTGCGTCGAATACTTTCAGAGCATTAGTGTTTTCGTCCATGACCTAACCAACGTAGCCGCTGTTTTTTAATACGCTGAACTATGTCAATGTCGTCGTATAACTAATAAAGCTCATCGTTTCATCGGATGCGACTGGTTCCAAGATAGATGAAATTATCTACGACTTCGAAGTTATGACTGCCAACAGCGATGAAAGGAGATATTTTATCTTGCTCTCTTTCTCCACCAGATCCATTTTCTTTGCTGCCTTATCCATTTATCTAAACAAAGCAGAACTAACGGCCTGGTTGTCGAGGCCAATATCGATGTCATCGGCATACGTCAGCAGTTGTACACTCAAGTTAGCACCTTATGTATTTAGTTCTGCAGTTGTTAATTTTCCAGGCCTTAAGCCACACTTATAAGGTCCAAACAGTTTATTGACGGTGGACTTTAATCTTTCACATAATACGCTCGATAGAACCTTATATGGGATGTTGAGGAGGCTTATCCCACGGTAGTTGGCATAGACTGTGTGATCTCCCTTTTTGTGGATTGGGCATAGCACACTTAAATTCTAATCGCCGGGCATGCATATTCCACAAGGAGGATGTTGCATGCTCCTTATCAGTTCTTCGCCATCAGCCCCGCCGCCTCGTTATTCTTTAGACGGGCTGTTCGAACTTCTTCATGACCGTGCAGTGAAACGTCTGCTTCATTGTCATTGTTTGGGGATCGGGTTTGCAATCTCCTGGTGTAATGCTTTCACTGCCATTCAGAAGTCTGGAGAAGTGTTCCCTTCATAAATTTAGTATGCTCTGACCATCATTTTTTATATCACCTCTGGAGGTATGATCCGGTCTTCAAACCTTCTGTTAGTCGCCGCGACTTTTCGTAGAATTTTCGGCCAGCTTGTCAAGCTTTTCGTACCCAACTTCAACGCGCATTTCGGCCAACTTCAACTCTCGGTATATATCCCATCCAGCACGTGTTGTGATCGATTAAAACGTTGCAGTACAAAATCTGATTTTATCAGTAAATTTGACACAGAGCCTGACATATGGTTGGTTGGTTGGGTTGGGCTTGGGCGGAACCCGAAGAGCAACCACCTCCACGCGGTGGGTTCTGGGTAACCAATACAGGTTAGCTGAGACCTGGAACAATTTTCACCTTGCGCTATGGCGCGCCGCCTTTTCGCTCGTATCTCGAGAACGGTTCGTCCTACGGCCATGATCACATACCATTTCGGTAGCAAATGACGTGACAAATAACTTTTGTTTTATACATTTTGCCATGAGATGCGTATTTTAGGCGCTAGGTAGACAATTTCACGATTTTAGGCGAATTTCCGAAATTTCAAGGCCGGAGTTGGGGTTGAAGATGCAATCCGATCTCAAAACAAAAAGTTGCATTGGAATCAGGAAGTACTAAGGCAACTTTTCCGCACTATTAGAAATCCCGAATCGAAAAAAGTCCGGAATCGACCCACCCTAGTAGGCTGTCGGATTTCTCCCTACTGCCACACGGCACACCTCATCGTAACAGCTGTTCTTTTGCATTTTTCGGAAACCAATGGTTTCGATTACAGCTGTACGTGTGGAGCTTGAAACAACAGTTATTGTCCAACAGTTCCCTTATAAGGAGTTGCTGATGAGTGCTCTCAGAGAGCACTCGTGCAAGTCGAGTAGAAAATTGTTAGGATGTCTGTTGTGATTGTAGCTTCTCGACGACGAATCTTCCTTGTGTTTGTTGACGTGCGATTTTTGACAGTAGATCATTAAAAATTTAAGCTCAATTAACCCAATGTTTTTTTTAGAATTATTTCCTTTCCACGTCCCATTAACATGTATTTAGGTATAGTATAAATTATAATTTCCTGGAATATTTAAGAATTATTTCATGCTGTTGCATTTAAACGAAATTTCTTTAATCCTTGTTCCTTTCTACAAATTCCAAACGCGCGCAAACATGCCAAGCTAACACTTTCTAAGTAAGTAAATTATACTCAAGCACAATGCTAACGATGTAGCACACAAAAACTCGACGTGCCACTAGCAACGTGCCACAAAAAGTGTATACGTACGTACGATGCCTGACGGGCAGTTTAATTCCATTTATTTACTCTTATACAAAATTTACGCTAAATTCATTTAATTATTATCACTTTGCTTGAGCAACTGACTTCATTAAATCTGAGCGGAAAACATTGTTGTAGCAGTTAAGGCAAATGCCAATGAAAACAAAGGAGGAGGGCCAATGCGCCATTGTGCTGGTGTATGTGTGTGCGTGTGAATGGGTGTATGAGTGTTGGCATACACAGAAATTTTCAAAGCCAGTGCTCGAGGTATCAAAAAGTAAAGTAAATATGAGAGCATGTTTATACATACATATATATGTACGCGTCATTTGGATTTTGTATTGTATGTGTGAGTGAATAATTATTTGTGTGTCCCTCTGTTTTCGTTAGTGTATGTGTGTTCGTAAAAATAAGTGGCGAAAGTTGAAGTGCGCATATGAGCGAGTTTAAGTGTGTGTGTGTGAGCAATTGTATATATGTAAGTATGTATGCATGTCTGTATGGTTGCTATGTGTTTGGGCAACGCTCTGACATTGTAAGCGGAATGTGTTCTGACTTTTGTTGCATGCAACAATTACATGCCATGACGTAAATTTAATTACAGCATCAATGTTGTCACAACTGCGGCACCGCTGCTACTAGCCGCTGCGAAGTGTGAAAAGGTGGTGCGCATGAAAGAGTCCATATGACAAGTTAACGTTGTATTCATAAAAAAAAATAACATAAAGTGAAAAAATTCCATAATAATAAAAGCGCAAAGTGTGAGTAAATCGCATTGCAAGCCGTGTGGCACAAACACTCAGACAAAGTTGCGCCACTTTTACAAGCTATGCGCTTGAATTTACACACCTTTGGCGCGGTTATGGTTCCTTGTATGCTTTTTTCGCCTTTTTATAATTGAAAATTGAATTAGTTTCTATGCAATTTTTCACACTTAACTCACTCACCATTGCCGGCAACTCGTGTTGGCTTCGGCCGCTATCCCCAGCTTCTTGCCGTGCTCGCTATAAATACTTTGTTTCAACATGCACACACACGCTGCGTTGAGTTAAGCGTTATACTTTGTTGTCTTCCTTCCAAATTCACTTAGCTAAATCCTTTGGAAATTGTTGCCAGTCCTCCCCACCACTCACATAAATGACCATCATTGAGAACGTGTTTTACGGCACGTGTCCGCATTGAGCGTGTTGTGAAGTGTTTTCCTTCCCCTAGTTTGCTGCATGCCACGCGCATTTGTCAGTTGTTGACAATGTTGCAGAGGCATGCATGGCGTTGAGAGGGTCAAATATATAATTGTGTCGATATCATTGCATGATTTTGCATTTCCCTAAATGTGTCCATTTAAACGTAACTGTTTCGGTATTCGTTGTCTAAACTATCCCGTTCGAGTGTCGTTTTTTAAAACGTGGTTAGACTGAGTTACATAATTAGGTATACATTTTTGTATATTTTCGAATCAAGATTGTCGAAATCCTTTCAATTGAAAAATTCTGGGCAATTTGTTTCATTGATGTTCACACTAATTCCTTTCAGGATACCCTTCTTTCAGCGATTTTTCAATTCTTGAATACCAAAATTTGGCATTACTTGTTATAAAAAGCTCTTCTTCATCAACATTAAAACAGATGGCTCCATTATGATGACATTTGTAGCAAAAAGCAATCAGTTTTTTATACCCTTGCAACATATTTCCACAGAGTAAAATGGCTTTGTTCTCCTAAGGTATGTATCACCTAAAGCTAATCGAGTTAGGTATATGGTTATCTATATAAATGATCCGGGCAAAGAGAATAGTTGAAATCCGTGGCCCATCCTCTATTTCTTTTAACGTATATGTATATCTCCTAAGAAACTGTAAATACAATAACCAAGTTCGCTCAAGATAAATCCCTCTCTACACTGTAAAAATGGATAAAATCGGAAGATAAACCTATCCATTCCCCATATAACGGTACTGTTAACTAAATAAAAGTGCGATAAATCAATGACTAAATATGCCAAGATTATAAAATTTTACACCCGATACGGTATGAAAAGGGTTTATGGGAGCCCTGGTAAGACTTGTACCGATGGACATGTCACCGCCCACTTTTAGGTGTACTCAAATATTTTGGGATTCACCTAAATTTAAATGAACGAAATCGGACTAAAACCCAATACACTCAGTCCTTTTTTTACGCAATTTTTGTTTCTGCCACTAATCGCGTAAAAAAAGCGCGTAAAAATGGTTGGTTTACGAATATAAAAAATATCGCGTATAACAAAATATTCGCGCAAAAAAATATTCAAAAACAATACAATAAGTTTCAAATTTCAGACTTATGATTTATTCATTCATATCAAAATAAAAAATACAAAACAAAAATCATATATAAAAGAGAAGAAAATAGAAAATAGGTAGATTTATTGAAAAAACCGTTGAATGCTGTTTAATCACTGTCATTATCCGTAGTGGAAATTATTCTTAGCCGCTTATTTTGATGGCCGGCACTGATATCACTAGAATTTGTATCAGAATCAATAGTAGGAACTATGGATTGATGTTCTGATTGACTTAGCATCTCCGACTGAGTTTGCACCAAAAATTCAGTTAATTTTGTTTGAAAGCTTCTTTTTGGACCCAATAAATTCCGATGTAGTTCTTTATATCTTAACATGCAGAGACTCAATTCTTTTTGAAAAATTCGTGCACGTTCGGCATCAGTATCATTTGCTACAAAATAATTTTCCAATTCTGCTGCAAGTTTAAGACCAAGCAAAAAACGAAAAAAAAGCAATCGCGTTAAAGTGAGAAATTCGCATAAAAAAAAGGAATTCGCGCAGCAAAAATAACCGCATTAAAGTGAAATAGCGTAAAAAGAGATCGCGTAAAAAAAGGACTGAGTGTATTATATCTCATTTGATTCTTTTACTTTTCAGTATGCACATCAAGATGCAATGAGCATCTAGAGTATAACACATTGTGACCAAACATTGCCCAAATCTAACCAAAACTGTTCAAACCCCTATCCTAGAATATTTTCCTGATAATAGTATCTCTGTATATTTGGAATCAGCAAAACTACGGACATAGTGTAATCCTAAACAAGCTCACCATTCATAAATCAGATTACATTCTCCCAAAGCTGGATTTCAATAGACACTTCTAATTGAGGATACCATCTAGAGGAGAATGGAGAAGAGGTTCAATAGGAGAGGAGGATACCATCTCAGTCTATACCGACGGGTCCAAAATGGACTGCGGAGTAGGCACGGGGGTATTCTCTCTGATCTAGGTATATCCCTCTCTATACGTCTACCGAACACGGCTAGCATCTTCCAAGCAGAAGTACTAGGCATAGAAAAAACCTGCGAAGCTCTATTAGAAAACCACGGGAATACAAATAAAGCAACTATATTTACGGATTTAAGGCGGCGCTCCTGGCGTTGTCTTCACCTATGACAAATTAACAACTGCAAGAGAGTACTAAGCTCAATAAAAGACAAGCTCCAACTAAACTTGATCTGGGTTCCCGGCCACAGGAACATTTTCGGTAACGTAAAAGCAGATGAGTTGGCAAAGGCAGGAGCTTTCCTCAATGAATCCGAGGCGGAGCTAATACCAAGCCCGCTAGGATCGATCAAAGGAGATATCATTAGACAATTTCAACAAGTTGCAAATAACAGGTGGAAAAACATTACAAAATGCTAATAGCTAAACAATTATGGCCACCATATGACAGGAAAAGAACCAATGACTTACTAAACAGGTCAAGAAAAAGTATTTACAGAATAACAGCTACCACAACAGGGCACTGGCCATTTAGGGAAGGTGCGTCCAAAATGGGTATGCCCTACAACGAAATCTGCTGTGGCTGCGGAGTAGCAGGGAACAAGGAAACAATCTTCCACTTTCTCTGCGAATGCCCAGCTCTAGCACAGATCCGACACAAAACACTTGGAATCCACCAAGCACCAAACCTTGAATGGATTTCCACTAAAAGCATAGCGGACAGAAGTAGTTTCATCGAAACCTCAAAATGGTTTGAGAGAGGAAGTGAAACGTAATAGCAGATACAGGAAATTCTACGAACAGTGTCTCAAAATGGCACATCAAGTGCTAATTGAGCCCGATAGGGCTGCACTCCTACCTGCCTACCTATCTCTGTATATTAGAAATTAGTTGAATCGGCTCAATACTTTCCTGAGCCTCCATAAACATAGCATAACGATTTTTGTATTTTCGGGTGACTTTGTTCTGCATACTATATATCGGGCAATATGTGAGTTATCTCATTGAAAATTAAAGTATATCTGTGTGCCTTAAATGGATAAAATTGGGCGAAAACTTGACCTAGTCCCCATTCAACTTCTATCAGAATTTTTAAACTTTATAATTGCTTGCTATATGATTCTCTGGTTGAAGTTTTTACACATTAAGTTATTTTCCTGGCTTCGATTATTTGCTAGTTGCAAGAGTATAAATGTTCGGTTACGTCCAAACTTAGTCGTTTCTTACATGTTTTACATTGGATTTAAAACTTTATTTAGCATTTTTTGAATAACTTTTTGCCATTTTGAAAATAATTTAATAATTTTACTCTATAAAAGCCCTCATCACAATTGGTAAACAAAGGGATCGGCCGATTTTCTCAAGCTTCTCTTAAGGCGATTTTTTCACCTACAAAATCAAGTAGAAGACTCTTTGTATCAGGCTTGGAAAATAGGAGGATACATAAGAACGTCTTATCTAAACTTTCGATACTTTTGTTCAGCCGGTGTTGTCCTGAACAAAATTCCTCTTCTATTGCACAGAGCTAGTCGCCTCTGAGAGTTCCGAAAAAAGGTTTGGATATTTGATAGCAGCTTATAATAGAAACTTCTTGCAATCTCACCAAATATATAGGAAAATCTTTCATCACCAGTAACCATCGGCTCTTGAACCCGATCAATTTTCTTGCGATTCAGAAGTGATTCACAGATGCAAATTCGCTTCAAGATGTTTCTTTGTGTTAAGGCAGGCGAACATTATTTTTGCATCTAGCTTTATTTAGATAATTCTTACCGAGGCTTTGCGCGGTGTTTTGCTCCTGGTTAACAGAAACCGCGCTTATACGACGGCCGGACTCGACGATTTCTAATACGTTATCGACAATAGAAATGCGAGAAAATCCTCAAATTTCTGTGAAGCTTTCCTAGTAAGAAATCGATTTCACTTATACAGCGCAAGTTGCGCCTGATTATATGAACTTTCACTTTGCAGTGTACGGCCATAATAATCTGTAGTCGTCTGTGTACTCCAAGGAGATTTTGTCATCGGGTAATTCCACTAACTTTCTCTATAGTAATTTTAGTCAACTGCGACTTTTGCTACCTCGCGGTTTTCAATCAAGCGGCATTCGTTAATTTTTATACCACTGTGATCAAATTGGAAGCTGAATTTTTAATTTTCTTCCGTAAGTTGGTAGTACTGTTAGTTATATCTATGCTAAATTTCACGTCAAAATATTTATAAGTATTTGTGATCTTACAAATTGACCGATATGTTCGGTAAAAAGCCTTCACTGCTGTCCTCATATTTGATATCTAACGAATCAAAAATTTAATGTTACACTTCTAATCGAATTGTGTCTCTCTTATACCAAATTAGCCAACTTTGTTTCCTTGTGAAAAAAGTATTAATTAAAAGACTCCAAACATATGTATACATAGGTACAAATGTATCTTCGTAAGTTGTATAAAACTTTCAAAATTACCAAACATTTCACGCAGAAAGAAAAAAATTGCCAAAACTTTTAAGTTAACTACACAATCGAACTTAACCTCAATTCGCTTTAAGTACTCTCTTTCATTGGCTTCTGAATGTACACAAAACGAAATGTTTCAACAAAGAATGTTCACCCAGGCGTATACGCAACTTCCGCCGTCGAATAGCTTCTTGGTTCATCAGCAGCCATGCTCTGCGCACTTATTACCGTAAAAATGCCATAAATTAAAAATAATTTCAATATTTATCCGCCTTATTGTATGTGGCGAGTCGAGCACTTTCATAACTTGGCTACTTTAGCGGCCAATTAGTTTCAACTGCCAGCACAACGGCACAGCCACAACCGTTGTTGCATTCAGCAATTGGCCAATTCCTTGTAGTCGCCAGCAGTTGCATACGTCGAGTGCTCGACTTGCTCGCTTGATTACGACTTTTCTGTTGGCGCATAAATAATGCAAATACGAAATGAGTGGAAGCAGCGAAATTGCGCTTAATCAAATGGAATTCAAAATCAATTTAGTGGTGGCGCAGAAAATGTGATTTATACTATTCTTTGCATTCTTCTGCATAATTCTTCCAAGTCCACAAATATGCAGTAAGTACTAGAGCAATTTAGTGGAGCGCGGAAATTTTTGTGCTACCGTTTTTGCATAGAATCGCTGTTTTTCATGTCAATACTTATTACGTTTGCTCGAATTTTGTAATTGGACACCGAAATATTGGCAGAGTCATTCATTCTCTGTTGCAGAAACGTAATGACGCTGAAGCACTTACTATGCGAGAAAGCATTTCTGTTTGCCGGTGCCTTTTTTCGTCTAAATACTGAATTTTTTGATGGATGATTTTAAACTATTCCTTCAAAATTTAATCATTCTACTTAATTTTGATCGTTCAGCTTATATAATCCATGCAAAATATCGTGTCTCGATGTCTCGTTTAAGGGGATATTCTTGTCTAGGATTTTGAAAAAATCGATTTTTTTTTTGCATATCTTGAGTTAAGACTTTCAAAAATATGACCTTGGAAGGATTTCTCAAAATTCAACTTATTTTCGGAGATACAGCCGATTTTGTGACGTGGCATCCGTGTACACTAGAATTGCCTCCAAAATTTTAAACGCGTTTTTCTCAAAACTGACTTTTTCGGAACGATACCCACGATTTCTCAGGTTCTACTGAACAAATTTACTTGAAATTTTTATAGAGTCTTCTTTATAGACTTGTCGATGGTTGGAACTATAACCAAATTTTTATTTTTATTATTTTTAAAAAATTCCAAATAGTCAGAAAAAGTGATCCAAAAAAAATTTTTTTCTGGCAGTCGCCATTTTGTGAAAAAAATGTTTCCCACTTTTCCGTAGTTCCGGCCATTGCGACATTATTCTAGATTAATAATCTGTTTTGTTGTGGTTTCAGATAACTAGGAGGGTTGAAATCATGGGTATGGCCACGTGGAAATTTTTAGAGACCCCCCACTTCGTCAGCTCATAATTTTTGACAATTTTTTTTTTTTAGTTTTTAATTTTTTTCTGTACTCTTCTAAAATTAAGAAATAACTAATAACAAAATGGATAGTAAAAATATTTGTTTTCCTTTTTTTTACAAGACTGTAAAAATTACCTGAAATTCATGCTTCTAGACCAGAATACCCCCTTAACAAAAATTCTGATCGTCCAGATTGTGTGATAGCCATATGCGATTGTGATCCGTTATCAGCGGTTAGTTAGGGGCTATTTGCATAAAGACAGACAGACGGACATGACCACATCTACTCAACTCGTCACGCTGATCATTTATATATGCACAGTCATGGATAGATAAATATCACATTTTTAAAATACAAGGGGCATTCCAAAGAAAACAGGACTTAAAACAAAAAAAAAAAACAGAACAAATGGTTTTTTCGTCAAAATCATTTTATTTTATTCAAAATAGTCTCCTTCTGCTTCATTACAGCTTTTTGCACGGACCAAAAGCATGGCGAACGAGTGTTTTGGCTCGTTGACCGGTAAGGCCGCCAGTATGCCGTTGCAAGCCTTTTGAATGGCCTCTACGTTTACATAACGCTTTCCTTTCACGGCCAAATGCATTTTTCCGAAAAGGAAGAAGTCGCACGGTGCTATATAGCGTGAATTCGGGGAGTGGGTACTGGTTAAAATTTGATTTTTGCTATAAATCGATGTTTTGAAGATGTTTAATTCCATTTCCACAAATTTCAATGATGATTTCAACTGATTTTTGATGAATTCACGCATAGTTTCGATGGAATTTCCGGTGATAAAGGATTTTGATTGGCCCACATGTTGATCGTCATTTATGTCCTCACGACCACTTTGAAAACGTTGAAACCACTCGTGCACTCTGCTACGGGATAGGCAAACATCGCCATAAACTTGTTTCATCAATTGAAACGTTTCGGTAAAAGTTTTACCAATTTTAAAACAAAATTTAATGTTGGCTCTTCGTTCGAAGCTCATTTGCGCACCGATCGCACAAACATACTGACACTTAAAACGCAATAACTTCACTTCCAATCAATGAAATGCCTTGAAATGGACAATCGAATAAAGATAGCAAATTCTAACGCACCAGTCGACATGGGGTGCTAGATTCAAAAAGTCCTGCTTACTTTGGAACGCACCTTGTACTTCATCATATCCGTTTAAATACGCCTCGCTAGAGAGCTTTGATAATAAGAGCGTCCTATCGCTGCTAAGTTCAAAGTGCTGTAGGAAAAAGAGCGGATTCCAACACGATATTTATAGGCTATATAAGGCACACAGATACACAGTTATGAGTAAAACACGCTAGCCCATTTTTATTGCGATAACTCACATATTGACCGATATGTGCTGTATAAAGTCACCGAGAAGTTTGAAATTTTGTATATTAAGTATATAGGGGCTAAGGGAAGTATTAATCAAGTGGAATTTAAAATTCTGCTATATGAGAAGTAGGCGTGGTTGTAGTCCGATTTCGTATATTTTTACAAAGGAACAAAAGAATGTCAAAAAAATGCTGCGTACTCAATTTATGAAAGTAAGTAAATCAAAATCGGTTCGACGGGCCCCGAGATATGGGATTTCACCAAAAAGGGGGCGGTGCCACGCCCATGCTCCGATTTTTACAACAGCTCTCATAAAGCTCTCTCATACCATCTCGGAGATAAAATTTAATATTTCTGGCGTATTTAGTTACTGATTTATCGCGTTTTTAACAGTACCGTTATATGGGGAGTGAGCGGGGTTATCCTCCGATCATCATCCATTTTCACACCATCGGTAGATATTGTAAGATTTGTGCCAAGCAAATTTGGTTGTTGTGGCTTAAGTGGTTTAGCAGATATGTACATTACACCTATTAAAGGGCGGAGGAACGTTTTTTTCAAATAATTTTTCCCACAGGTGCCCCTTGCTACTGTGATCCTCTGTACCGAATTACTGCTCCATATCTTAATTTAGGGCTTAGTTAAGACAATGTATATGTTTTCACTTAATGACGATTTTAGAGCGTGGCAGTGGTTCGATTACACTCATTTACGAACTCGACTTTTTTTGCACTAAGGAACCCACATACCAATTTTCATCGAAACATCTTAATATTTACCTGAGTTACAGCTTTCACGGGCGGACGGACGGACGGACAGACAGACAGTCAACCGCATTATGACTTTCTTTGTCATCCGGATCACTTATATATATAACCCAATATCTATCTCGATAAGTTTTAGGTGATACGCACAACCGTTAGGTGAACGAAACTATAATACCCTGCAACAACTGGTTGTGATAGTATAAAAAGGCCTTCGGTGATAATTGTTTGACGCGAGACTTCGATTGGTACAAATTATTTAAAGAGTGTCGAAAACGCGTCTACGATTTCAACTGATGATCAGCACATAATTAAATAACAAAGTTGGTGCTTGAGAATCGACGTCACAGATCTTATTAACATCGTTGGAATATCGGCGTTGCACCATTGCTGAGGATAGATAGTGGAATGAACAAATTTTCTCACCTTAACATTCTCAAAAAATGAAACCATTACCAATCGAATCGACGCCTTTGAATTAGATTTGTATGCATATACTTCAATTTTTTTCATTTATTTCATATACAATCCTTCCCTCGAAATTTTGCTTTCTGTCTGCACCAACTCGCTAGCTTATTTGCATTGAATGATTTTATCTTTTTTCGAATATGAGCTCGAAGGAAAAGTATCCGCTTGCAGGTTAAATTACTCGAAATAACGGTTCTTTTATTTTATTATTTCTTTTTTTTCCTGCGCTTATGAAGGATGAATTATTTGCGAAATTATTACAAAATTGGATTGCTGCCAAGTGGTCAAGGCAAGGGCAAAAAATGTCAAGTGACGTGGAAGCGGCACTGGCGATATTGGCGTTTACCTAAATGTAGACATAAATATGTATAAGCATATTGTGTGCCGGTTGGTATTATCATAGGTTTGTTTTTTCATATAAGGGTTAATATTCCACAGTATTCCAATAAGCTATAAAAAGCAAATTCATAAGTCACATCCAGAGCTTTTAGAGCATCAAATGTGGAGGCGCTTACAATGAGAACTTGTAATATCTTTTGGTTAGTTTCAACAGTTTTTAGCAATTGGATCGAAGGTATCTTAGCCGCTAATTTAACTAACGCTATCTATGGTTTTAATTTATCCTTCGTTATTGATCTTTGCTTGATACTAACAAACTTTCTCGGATTTTGGTCATTATTCTCCACCAATTATGGTTTTTTCCATAGTGAGCTAGCTTTTTGCTATGTATAATATTTGCACTCTATGTCAAGCATAGAAGACTACTATTTGTGGCGCTATTGCTCTGTCAATTTGAATACTTTTTACATTAATTTTCCAACATTTTCATTGATATCTTTTCAAAGAAGTGAGAAAAGCTGTTGAGATTTCTATAAACCTCAAGGTAGACTCAAATCATACCATTTAAGTCTTTAAAAGAACGGATTTGCGAAAGCATAGAAAAATATAAAGCTGCGGTGCACATGCCGATACAAAGACACTTAAGTTGTTGATATTTCATCTTGCGCTCGTTCACTACCATACCCACTCAAAGCTTTAAAATCGACGAAGAAATGTTGGAAATAACCTTATAAGCGATGTTGAAGAGGTTAATCCCACGGCAGTTTGCGCAGATTGTGGGGTCTCTCTTCTTTTAGATTGGTCGGTGCACACTTAACTTTCAATCTTCTTTCATGTTTTCGTTTGACCATATTTTACAAAGAAGCTGCTGCATGTTCCTTATTAGTTCTTTGCCGCAGTGAACTAAAAGCTCGGCCAGCAATCCATTGGCCCCGCCGCTTTGTTGTTCTCCAGACAGGTAATTTCTATTTGAGCTTCTTCATGGTCGGGCAATGGAACGTTGCTACATTATCATCGATTGGGGAAACGGGTTCACCATCCCCTGGTGTTATGATTTCACTGTTATTTAGCACGCCGGAGAAGTGTTTTCTCCATAATTTCAGTATGATCTGGACATCAGTCATTAGATCACCCTGGGGGTTCTACAAGAGTACGCTCCGGTCTTGAAACCTTATGTTAGTCGCTGCATCCAGCTTTTCAAGCTCTTCGTACTCACGCAATTCGACCTCTCTCTTTTTTTTCTGCAAACGTGTGTCGCTTCGAACGTGTTGCGGTCGATCGTAACCTTGCAAGGTAGGCTGTCTGTTTTCTCTTCGCACTCTTCGTCGTACCAGCTATTCCTTTGCATTTTCCAAAAATCAATGGTTTCGGTTGCAGCTGTACGTAAAGAGCCTGAAATGCCGACTTACAGTTCCTTTATCAACTCAGAAAGCAGTAGTCGACTGGAAAATCGTGCAGCTGTCTGTTGTCTCGACGTCGAACCTTTCTAGTGTTTGTTGACGTGCGTTTTTTGGTGTGTTTCCTTGGCTGCAACAAGATAGTGTTCCGAGTCGATGTTAGGACGACGGAGACTATGCGCTTCTAAAACACTGAAGTCGTGCCTTTCGTCTATCACAACATGATCGATTTGGTTGATGGTTTTTCAATCCGGACACATAAAAGAGCGCTTACTTGGTGTGAAATTCGTGGTAGAAGAGAAACTCCGTTGCCGAGTATTGGCATTTACCCCGATGGATGAACGTCTAGCCGCAATTCGCATCAAAGCAATCGCTGGTTTGCGACGACGTCCCGACAGAAGGAAAGTATGATGTGACCAAAGATGCTTTCTAAGAGCGCCTGGAGCGAACATATGAGAGCTACCCCCGCCACGATCTCAAAATCGTGCTTGGTGACATTTATGCGAGGGTGAGCAAAGAAGGTATTTTTTTGCAAAACGGTTAGTAAATTCAGCCTTCACGAAGAAACATCGACAAATGGGTTGAGGCTAATCGACTTTGCCGGGATCCGAAATGTCGTTTTATGAAGTACTAGATTCCAGCATAGGAAAATTCACCAAGTGTGAGCTTCCCAATTAAGAGACCGAACATTCCAGGTGCATGCCCTTAAATAGTAATTCTTAATACGTTTGCCTCGACAAAACGGGGGTATATCATGTGAAGCTGTTATATCCTTTTCATTGGCGGTGTTTTATTACCTGGCGGGTCCCAAACCCAGTAATAAAAAATTCCAAAAACTTCGTCATTGTTACCTCACCTCCTTTTAGGTCTCAGAAAATGAGTTTGCCGTGGACAGCATAACTCATTATTGGTTCATTTAAATAAAAAGACCAATAATAGTTCGTTAGCATCAAATTACAGATTATCGACGAAAGAAGAGTAAACAAATTTACAGGCTTTGAGCAAAAAAAAAAAAAGCTGAACTGCGAGGGGCCTATCTAGAAGGGTATTTTAAACATGTCGTAAAATTTAATTTGACAAAAAACACATTTTTTGAAATTTTTAAAAATACGTTAGCGGAAACACTAGAACTTAAACGATCAGTCTCGAGAAAAGTAGCAGTCAAACGTATTTAGGCTCCGCCCCAATGTATAAGAATTTCTTCAGACAACAGCAAACAATTAAAATAATAAATCACTTTTTTAAGTAATACGTCGTAGGTTCGCATTATAAAGACTTAAATTGACTCCAAGAAGTTTGACTTAGAACATAAACTAACAAACGCATTTCAGCAACAAAAAAGAGCCATTCCGCTAACTTTCACTGCAACTACTAACTAACTATATTATCCGAATAAAGAAGTCCACCGAGTAACCTAAGCTCACTTAGAACATCCTTAATTGCACACTTTCACTAAACCAGTGTTATCTCAGGTAACTCATACGCCATGGCCCGCCGCCAGGTATGTTGCTGTGCCAGTATGCCGCGAAAACAAATTAGTGTCGTTGCAACGACACTTCCCTTGCAAAAGCGGCACCAGCACAAGCAGGCGTCTTAAATTAACTTAATTTATATTATAAACACGCTAAATATACAAATCGTCAGCGAGGCGGCGTAAATTATAGTGAGTAAAATTGTTGGAGACTCAACACAAACGAGTGAACTATAGGCGCGCGTAAGTCAGCAACTGCAGCAGTGGCACTGTGAAGGGTGTTGCATGCAACAAAATCACAGTTTGTTGTGCAGTAATGTGGCGTTGCCTTGTTAGCAAAGATTGAGCCGAGCCTTAGAAGTACTGGCGCAGGCAAGAGGTTGTTGCCACGAAGAAGAGTATGCGCTTCTTCGCTTTTGTTGCTGCAAATTTGTTTAGTTTATATATTTTATATGTTGTACTTACAACTTTCAATTGTTTTTGTTTTTTATGCACTTACCTTACCCCGCTATTGTTTGTGTTTCGCTGTCGCTCGCCTTGTTTCTCTGCAGTTCAGGTCAAAGTGCTTGATATTAGCGTGCCTTGCCAGCACGGTTGCATGAGCACCACTCACACACACGCACCTTTTGTAGAGACACTCGTTTAGAAGAGGTGTATTCGTGACCAGCTGGCAAGTTTTCGGCTCCGCGTGTCACGCGCTGTTGCCACGCATTTCGCGTATTACTTAAATCCCATCGAAAATAGGAAAAGTTTTTCGGCAAGCGTACAAGTTTTTTCGAAAGTGTTTGCAGTGGCACGCTGATTTTGTCTTACTTTTCACATGTTTGCTATTATTATTGCAATTTGTTGTTGTCAGTTCGCATTTTCAGATTACTTGGGCAAAGAAATTAACGTGACCCGCATTTGAAAGGCGAAAAGCAGCTATGGCAGTGTTGCATCCTACAATATACCTTTTTCAGCGCTGCTGCTGTTGCTCCTCATTACCCCCCTATGTCTGATTTTGACATCAGCAACACTTTCTTTCGCTCTTTTGTTATTATGTTCACCCTGCCTTAGAGCCTACAACGCGGCAACTTCTTGAAAATTAACTTTTAAACAAGCTTGGCGCCTGCAAGTATGCAACGAAGCGTAACGCATTCATGGCACGCAGCCGCCAAAGTCAAGTGACAGTTACCCGTTGCACATTAAACTGCACTTAACCGTTTGCCGGCGAGCCATCCGTTGCCGAAAGCTGTTTGCTCCTTTCGGTTTCGGTTTCGGTGCTGTAGAGCGTCACCTAGTGCCTGCAGCAGCTTTTGTGTTGCCGTGCATAAGTTGGAGCGCATATGAGTGATGCACTCTCTGTGCTATGTTTGTGTTCTTGAACACGTTATGTTGCCGTTGCGTGCAGTTGGTAGTGGAGCTCACGTCCGCGAAGATGTGTTGCGAATTGAGTGACAGCGATTCTGCACGACCACAGATTTGTATTCATCCTTAATGTAGAGCTTTCAATGTTTGCTACTGGTTAAAAATTTAAATGATAAAATCTTCGAAGAATTTTCTTCGAAGAATCAATTTTCAAAAAATAGCGTAATTTTTGCGGACGGTGTGTACGATTCGTATGGTTCGCTAATAGTACATGCCGCTTCGGGACCGTGGCCATCCGGACTTGCGGAGTTCAATACGCCTACTTACTCAACCCTCAATTCAAGCGTCATTGCTTATATTGACCCCACAGCGCTGCCCTTAGCACTATATTGTGAGACGCAGCTTAACTATTCCGCTCATAAATTCACCTTTCTAGCTTAACTCCCGTTCATTCTTCTGTCTTTGCAGTGTTGACACAATTTCTTTTCAAGCTCGTGAGGAACTACCGCATACCACACTTTCACTTTATCCCACACTAGTTTTTCCGGGGTTACGGAGGATGAGTCATTAAATCGACGTTTTAAGTGCTCAAAAATGCAATTGTGTCCATTGATCCTTGAGATCTTGCATTATGGTGATGAAGAGTGATGCGTCATCGGTTGGTTGGTTGATTTCTTGAAAGACAATGGGCAAAAAATTTAAAGTTCTCTGGTTGGGATAAGTCTAGTTGTTCTAAAAAAAAAACAGGCAATCATTTGCGGGAACAACTTTTGTTGGTTTCGATCCATCTTGAAGCACATATACAGTCGACTGCTCTTTACTTCGATATTACGCGTTAATCCACATTCTATTATCTGTCACGTTGTCTTAGACGTGTTTCGAAACATATATTTTTGACACTTCTTTCGACCAATCGACTCGAGCTTTTTTTAACAATTCGTATGGCCTCCAACGCGAAACAATATTTTTTACAGTTAAATGATCATGCAATATTGATTGTATGCTGGTGCCACTAATGCCCAAGCTGTCTTCATCTCTCAAGAGGTCACATGACGATCTGAAAATATTAGTTTGCGCCCAGCATCAATAGCTTCAACAACAACTGATTTTGGACGACCTTCACGAAATCACTCTTGGAGTGATTGTACGACCTCGATTAAATTCACCATACCATCGAAAAAGACTGGTGCTTGCTTGATTTCAAAATTTACAATAAAGTTGTCACATTCCAGATTGCAACACTAGAGGGTGGCTTCCTTTTCAACGTATGTTTCTAGCAGATCCGGCTGTCAATCTTTATCTACCGTATAAGTTAGACCATCGTCTACGTTAGTCTGAAGAGTTCTTCTTCTAGGGTTTCTACTTTCTTTCTTCACATCCGGCTTAGTGAGCATAGTTCTTGATTTTGCGCTGGGTGTTCGATTTACCACGTAATATGTAACTTGTTGGCCACTGTGGTATGCAGGTCGAACACCTGATAATTTGTTGTGTACACCAGAGAGCTGTTTATTTAATAAAACTGTAAAAGATTAATCCTTGAAAACCGAATACAATATTTTCAAATCGAAAAGCCGGAAAACTTACTACTTCTGCTGTGAAAGAGTTAAGTTCTTGATGCTGTAGCAACTGTTCATTCCTTATGACCATGCCCTGAGCATTATATTGACTCTTGGACGCCATATTTCCATATCGGTTTAAAAAATTATAAAAAATTGGAACTATCAGCTAATACAGACTACTAATTATTATATTAAGCTTTTATGGCTGTTTTTCGCAAATTTGTGATTTTGAAACTTTAGCGTCTGTCTAGATCCAGGTCTATATACGAATGCTTATGACTTTGGAATGAAAACATCTTTTTCAGAGTTTGAAATCTTTATTAATTAAGACTAAATATAACAAGAATATATGTTCTTATTCCGCGATCGAATCGAATATCGAAGCAAGACTAATTCTATCGGATACTCATATGTAAAATATTTTTCCTGGCTTACCTGTCGGCTTTTATTTACAATTTTTTAACATTTGCTTGGAAAATCTTTTAGGCACAGAACATTGTTCGTTAGGCAGCCTTATTCGCACTTATTGAATGTTGAGCTCATACCCGACGATTAAAGCTATATTATATTTACTTTATTGGGTACCACAGATAACGTAGAGACTAGGACTCAAATAGCACTGAGTATTAGCATTTTAACTGAAGAACCTGCCAGCTGTACTTTTCTAGAAGATAATAGAAGAAGTTGGTTAAGGTTTTTTCAGTTAAATCACCAATCCTCAGTCATCAATTAGCACAGAGAGTGTAAAGTTATGTTATTTAAAACAAAAAAAGTTAAGTTATGGTTGCATATAAGCCATAAAACTTTTCACAAATTCAAAATATTCTTTACAAGAAACCTTGCCCTTCAGTTTGTATGGCAGCCCTATGTTATACGGACATGATCTGAATAATTTCTTGGGAGATTGCACCGTTGCCTTGGAAAATAACCCACGCAAATTTCTTCAAAACTTCTCCTCAACTGAAAAAGTTTTCCTACCAGCACAAAATCCAGTTTATATCACAAATATATGCTCTAATGGTCCGATATCGACAAATGAACAGCTCCTTGTTGAGAAAGAGACGTGTACAGTTAAAACCGTTACCTAAAAAACTGAGGGACTAGATCGCACTTGTACAAATAAATAGACAGGCGGACTTGGTGGAATCGATTACAGGTATATACCGCTGATCATATATACAGTAACACCCAACTTAAGGCTATTTCGTTTAGCGTTCTTTTATTTCAACCCGAAATTGTGTATCCGAATACACACCTATCTAATTTTAAGGAATATTACTAATATCCAAGCCCGCCGACAGAGGTAATGCTCGAAAATTCTACGAACAAATGCGGCGGCTAACAGAAGGTTTCAAGACCGGAGCATAATCTTGTAAAACCCCCAAAGGTGACCTAGTGACCGATGCCGAGTGCATACCAAAATTATGGAGGGAACACTTCTCCAGCCTACTGAATGGTAGTGAAAGAACAACGTCAGGAGAAGCAAATCCGATTCCCCAATTGATGATGATGGGGCAGACGTTCCAGTGCCCGACTATGAAGAAGTTCGAATAGCAATTACCCGTCTGAAGAATAGCAAAGCTGCGGGTACCGATGGATTGCCCGCCGAGCTAGTTAAACACGGCGGCAAAGAACTGATAAGGAGCAAGCATCAACTTCTTTGTAAAATATGGTCGGACGAAAGCATGCCCAACGATTGGAATTTAAGTGTGCTCTGCTCAATCCACATAAAGGAGACCCCAAAATCTGCGCCAACTACGGTGGGATAAGTCTCCTAAACATCGGGTATAAGGCTCTATCATTGGTTCTATTGTATTGTGTGAAAGATTAAAGCCCATCGTCGGCAAACCAATTGGACCTTATCAGTGTGGCTTTAGACCTGGAAAATCAACAACTGACCAGATATTCACCAGGCGCCAAATCATGGAAAAGACCCATGAAAGGAGAATCGACACACACGAAAATGAGCTGCCTTAGATCTGCTTTCTCCAGGTTGGACAAGGAAGCAAAGCAAATGGGTCTGGCAGTGAACGAGGGCAAGACGAAATATCTCCTGTCATCAATCAAATAGTCGTCGCACTCGCAACTTGGCATGTCACTGTTAACAGTCATAACTTTGAAGTTGTAGATAATTTCGTATATCCTGACGCCAATAAAAGCACCACCAATAATGTCAGCCTATAAATCCGGCGCAGAATAGCTCTTGCCAACAGGTGCTACTTCGGACTGAGTAGGCAATTTAGAACTAAAGTCCTCTCTCGACGAACAAAAACCAAACTCTATACGTCACTCATAATTCCCGTCCTGCTATATGGTGCAGAGGCTTGGACGATGACAACAACTGATGAGTCGACGTTGCGAGTTTTCGAGCGAAAAGTTCTGCGAAATATTTATGGTCCTTATAGCCACGTCGAATATCGTATTCGATGGATCGTTGAAATGTATGAGATATACGACATCGACATGGTTCAGCGTATTTAAAAGACTGCAGCTACGCTGGCTAGATCATCTTGTTCGAATGGACGAAAACACTCCAGCTCTGAAAGTATTCGACGCTGTACCCGCCGGGGGAAGCAGAGGAAGAGGAAGACCTCCACTCCGTTGGAAGGACCAAGTGGAGAAGAACCTGGCTTCGCTTGGAATATCCAATTGGCGCCACGTAGCGAAAAGAAGAAACGACTGGCGCGCTGTTGTTAACTCGGCTATAATCGCGTAAGCGGTGTTTACGTCATTAAAGACGAAGAAAATTTGAGATACACGTCGTTTTGTGAGGCTCTAACGTGAATTCTTCGACTTTTACTATGTCTGATTTATTGAATGAAGAAGTGCCATAACGCACCATCTCATACTGCTTTGGTTGTTCGTGATGATTTCGCCACATTTTTAACAAATATCGTGGCGGAGCCACCGCATTCGCCTAATTTACATTCGTGTAACTTCTGCCTATTCAGCAAACTCAAAAGACCACTAAGAGGATACCGTTTTGACTCCATTAAGGATATAAAAGCTGCAACTAAGAAGGCTCTGATGGCCATCAGGACGGAGGATTTTTTCAAGTGCTAGGACGACTGGAAAAACGAAATTGGCACAAGATTATTGCAGCAGACTACTTTGAAGGAGATGAAATGGACAAAATTCACTTTTCAATTTGATTACAGTAGTACATACGTATAGTTTTCTTGAGGCAACCACGTCACCAATCCGTATAAATTTTTTGGCAAAATATCACAATAGTTTCCGTATTATTTGAAATTATTTAATAGCAAAAAATCTTTTACACCTCGTACGAGACAACTTTCCTTTATAGAAGAAATCACAGATAATTTATATTTGATTTAAAAAAGAAGTACAATAAGAAATTTTCTTGGAGAACTACACTGAAACTAGTTCACAAAATATTAATATAACCTCAAGTTTTATTTGTTTATTTAATTACTTCATTATTATATTTCTTAGTACCATCACTTCATCTTCTAAAAAAAGTAACACTTTAATCAAATCATCTTTTATTAGTACTTAATCAAGCGTGTATAACGCTTACAAGAGCACTCGAATTAATATTTTATTGACCGCAGATTTTGTAAATACTCTGCAATATAGTATGTACAAAAGTCCTCACATACATATGTACGTATGAGTGTAATATATGTATATGCGTTTAAGTTTGCAAAGCCAAAGTGTGATAATTGTTTCGTCGGATTCTCAGCATGTCAATTTTACTATAAAAATATTTTCACCACAAAATGTTGGAAAATAAATATGTATGTGTGTTTATGTCCATAACCACATATGTACAAATGTGTGCGTAAATAAAATAATAATCAATATACATAAATTATTTTCAGTTTTATGCACATTTAATGCAAGTTTAATTGCTGTTTTTCTGCCTTGCACACACACAGGATAGCACTATGGGCAAGTCCAGTCTAATGCATGTAAGTTGGAAGAGCTCACCGTTATCTTCAAAAAAGGAAACTTTTGTTTCCTTTGTATAAACAGATAATAACTAAGAGAAAGTTAATACAATAATCTGCTTTTAAGCGGAGAAAGAGAGGTCCTACAAAGGTTGTCTTATAAATAACCGAGTTATTTGGATATAAAATTCTTATTACATTATTTTTCAAAGTTATTATTTAGTTTCCAAATAAGAGTGAAATGTTTTTTTTTTTTAAACCAACACACTAATTGTTAAGACAACGAATACTTTTTTCACTAAATGAATTGTATGGAATAGCACGTTCCCTATTGACCTCTAAAGCCTGACGAGTGTCTTGCTAAAACTCCATCACATCGCATTGATTCTGTTGATGCACGGGCTATGTGACACGTAGCCCCGTCTTGTTGGAACTAGATGTTGTCAAGATCAACTTCTTCCATTCACAGCCACAAACAGTTGGTTATCATCGAAAGAAGTTCGAACCGATGACTCCACCAAACCAAAAACCAAAACTGTCAATTTAGATGAATATAATGGTTTTTCAAGAGTAATTTGTGGATTTTCTTCGCACCAGGATCGACAGTTTTGTAATTTACCACACCAATGGATGAAAGTGAGTCCCATCGGAGTTCCAATTGGAGAATGATTATTTTGGTATTGAAATTTAATAATTTGTAAACGTAGTTCTTGCGTATATCTTTCCATGATCCATTCGAGGTGTGACAACCAAATTCACGCAAGAAAAATCTCTAAAACATCCCTACCCTGCACCCCAGTTGCTATTGCAAACACTCTATCGAAAATGTCGGGTAATCTCTGAGAAATGGTACATTATTTCCTGATAACAGTTCGCCTATTGTCAAAAATGGGATGAATCGTAGCAATAATGCCCAGATCTTCCAGGTACCTAATACAAAGATTTTAGAACTTCCAGTTGGCTTCATATCGCATATATCGGTAAATAGTGTGTTTCTCTGCAGTTTTGTGAATAAAATCTATAAAATCTGATGAAACTTAACCCCAGCCCCCATATGCTTAATATAATGTTATCAAATATCTCCGTTTTTTTGCTCTTTATTCAATGCTTCATAAAAAGTGTTACAGTGATCGGATTTAGTTCAAATATGCGCCGTTTCGTTCGATAATCTGTTTCCATCTAGCCACAACTTCATAATGCCCCCCTTGTAGAAGCCCTTCTCCTTATTTGCGAAGAACTCGGACAGCCACTTTTCACAAGCCTCTTTTGAGTTCAACTTTACACCATCAAATGCGTTCGCTATGGACAGGAACAGATGGTAATCACTTGGCGCAATGTCCGGGCCATCCGAGCTCCCGTAGCTTCTGACGAGTCATCAACAAAGTGTGTGGTTTGGCGTTGTCCCGGTGGAACACTACACCCATACACTACACCCATACTTTTGGCCAATTCAGGACACTCCTGGTAGATCGCCTGCTTTAAGCGGTCCAGTTGTTCGCAGTAAATGGAAGAATTAAGCGTCTGGCCATATGGGATTAGCTCATGGTGAATGATTCACTTCCAATCCCACCAAACACACAGCAAAACTTTCCCGGCCGTCAATCCCGGCTTGGCCACTATTTGGAACGATTCACCGGCCTTCGACCACGACCGTTTTCGCTTGATATTGTCGTATGTGATTCATTTTTCGTCGGCAGTTACCATCCGCTTCAAGAATGGGCCAGTTCGTTCCGTTTTAGTAGAATATCGCAGGCGAAGGTTTTTTTACGTCGGCACCCAAACATCAAGCTTTTTTGCGTATCCAGCCTTTTGCAGATGATTTAAAATGGTTTTATGACTAAATTCCATCTTCTGGGCAATGTCACGAGATGCCCCATTCCGGTCTAACTCGATGTTTTCCATGATTTGGTCGGTATTCATCGTCACAGGTCTTCCGCCGGCTGACTTATTCATGGTGTCATTTTCATCCATTTTTGAACTGTATATGAAAATGCATGAAGAAAACCACTTTATAGAGTTTGGTTGACATAGCTATAGTAGTTTCCGAGATATGTGCAAAAAACCTAGTAGGGGGCGGGGCCACGTCACCTTTCCAGTAAAATTAAGTCGAAATATGCCCCTCACTAATGCGATCCTTTGCGCCAAATTTCACTTTAATATCTTTATTTATGGCTTAGTTTTGACACTTTATAGGTTTTCGTTTTTCGGCATTTTGTGGGCGTGGCAGTAGGCAGATTTTGCCTTTCTTCGAACTTAACCTTCTTATGAAGCCAAGAAATACGTGTACCAAGTTTAATCATGATATCTTAATTTTTACTCAAGTTACAGCTTGCACGGACGGACGGACGGACAGACAGACATTCGGATTTCAACTCTACTCGTCACCCTGATCACTTTGGTATATATAACCCTATATCTGACTCTTTTAGTTTTAGGACTTACAACAAAACTATGATACTCTCCTTAGCAACTTTGTTGCGAGAGTATAATAAAATTATATTATTTAGCTCTTAATATGAATGAAATTTGTGTAGACTTTGCTCAAACTTCCCTAATGCGCTGGTTGCCGTTTTGAGCATGATCTCCATATGTTACAATTAGCATCTTCGATTGAGTTTATACTTGCTTCAATATTTTATTTGTGGATGATTTTAATATCATTTCGCTAACGAGAAGTAGAATATCATGATACAACTAACTGAGTCTATGACCTATATTGTAAGTTATGAAGAATCTTCATTGAAGATAGTAAATGTCATTAAAATATATTCACGATTTCGTCGAATAATGAATATTGAATTCCTTCGAAACGGTTTTTAAATCAAAATTTCTGCGAAAGTTTTCCGTCTTTGATCTGTACAAGTTGCAAGTACACCCGAACTCAGCCGAACCTTATTTGCTTAATATGAACTTATGCCAACAACTGAAGGTATTTGCTCGGGTTTGTTCTTCGTAAGTTGCAAGAATATAAAGTTTTTGGTTACTTGTGGTTTTTTTAAGGCACGTTGTTAACTTTGTCTGTAAAAAATATTCTTTAAGGTTTTACCAATATAGTTGACATAAGTATTTTTATCGGTCGATTTGCGCGCTCATTTTATATGATAAAATTCTAATTTAATTCTAAAATTGATTTAAAGTTGAGTTATTGAAATTCAATAAAGATATCATTACTGACTAACCTTGAAGTAGCACATTTGGTTTAGTTAAATAAATAAAGTGGAAATCAAGCTAACCGTTGAAAGAACTTTACTTTGGCTACTGCTCTGACAAACAAATTTAATTCGCTACTTTACTGATATATTAATTATAATGACAATTGATGAATTCATGAAATGGCTTCTCATAATATCAAAGAAAATATATATTTTTAGGCAATCTCTATATAAATAAGCGAGTAATTTCTTCTTTCGTCCGTGATGAAAATAGTTGTTTTGAGGCCAACCTGTTTGCCTCTTAGACTCGCTGCGACGCAGACGCTTTGAAAGCTATTGTACATAATAAATAATGTTGTTTCTCATTTTAAAGACTCCTATGCATGGTTGCATGCTAAAGGAAAAAATTACTTATTATTCAAAGTCTGAAATAATTAAAAAATTTGTTTCATATAAAATTCAAAACACAGTTCTATAAAAACATTTTTATATTGGCCTGGATATCTTAGCAGTATTTGATACTTTCTATATCTATGTATCACGATTTATTTTAGGTGAGACAAACAATCGTTAAGTGAGCAAAATTGTTGTAGTCTTTAGTCTTTATAAAAACATATGGGAATTCTGCCAAATTAGCCAAAATATTAGCAAAGCTGAATATCCATGACGCCAAAGTATTGCTATGGATTTTGAGATCAGATAACGTTCTGTATTTTGAACAGGGTAAATCATTATTTTTAATTTCCCATGATGACAATGATCGACCTCATGTGGCCTGACCAGTCATAAACTATTTTGAAAACAGAACAACCTTTTGACTACTGATTGCTTCGGTCGATACAGAACGTCCTCTTTGGAATACAGTACTGATCAGCACAAGATCATCAACCTGGGGGAGTTCTTTTTGAATGGAATCCACAAATTGGTGGAAATCTAAACACAAATCATATTTGGTATCGAATATTGGAGTACAGAGCGGTGTGTTTTAGGAGCGGATTTAAATGTTCTAGCATCACCCTCCCCAATAATTTTAGACTCCATTTTGATCATTCTTTGGTTGGTATGATTGTCTGTGACATTTGGGTCAAATGTCATATCAAAATGATAATGTGAATAAAATAAAGGAATTGGTGCTTGAGAATTGAGGACCAGTATCATTGGAATATCGGAAGGATCAGTGAAAACCACTCTGAAAGATCATTTAGGCCTGAAAAAAATTGAATGCACGATTGGTTCCAAAAACACTAAATTTTTTTCGAAAAGCAGTGTCGCGTTTACATTTGAGAAACAATGCTTTTAGACTACCAGGATGTCATTAAATGTTATATTACTGGCGATGAGTCATGGATCTATGCTTACAACCCGGAAATAAAACCAGCAATCGACCGAATATCGTAGCAAAGCAAAAATCAAGGTTACGTTGACAGTTTTCTTCGATTATCGAAGTGAGTGGCCAGAAACGATCTTTTACATATGGCTCAAGCAGCTCACGACTTCCAGTCTTTGACCAAGTATCCTCTGGGTAGCCGAATAACCTCCGTTTGAAGGCGAGCTAAAGTGAGAAAGCGAAACATGGGGTTGGGCGCTGGGTTTGGAACCCGCCACGTAAAAAGCACACCCAATGAGAGATTACCAACTGCCTCGGAAGAGAGATCGCATTCGATGGAACGATGAGCTGTATGAGATATAGGACGACATTGACATAACTCAGCGAATTAAGAGAAAGCTGATACGCTGGCTAGGTCATGTTGTCCGAATTGACGAAAACACTCCAGCTGTGAAAGTATTCGACGCAGTACTCGCCGGGGGAAGAAGGGGAAGAGGAAGATCACCACTGCGTAGGAAGGACCAGTTATATTCGCGTAAGCGGTGTCTACGCCAGTAGAGAAGAAGAAGAAGAAAAGAGACGATAATAAAAAGCGTTTTATTGAAATATAACCTATTTTTTGACGTCTGCATTTCCATTTTCTTTTCTCAAAACAAAGCTGACATAGCAAAGCTTTCAGTTATTTTGTCTCATATTTTTATACTCTCGCAACAATGTTGCTAAGGAGAGTATTATAGTTTTGTTCACATAACGGTTGTTTGTCAGTCCTAAAACTAACAGAGTCAGATATTGGGTTATATTTACCAAAGTGATCAGGGTGACGAGTAAAGTCGAAATCCGGATGTCTGTCTGTCCGTCCGTCCGTCTGTCCGTCCGTCTGTCCGTCCGTCTGTCCGTCCGTCTGTCCGTCCGTCTGTCCGTCCGTCCGTGCAAGCTGTAACTTGAGTAAAAATTGAGATATCATGATGAAACTTGGTACACGTATTCCTTGGCTCCATAAGAAGGTTAAGTTCGAAGATGGGCAAAATCGCCACGCCCACAAAATGGCGGAAACCGAAAACCTATAAAGTGTCATAACTAAGCCATAAATAAAGATATTAAAGTGAAATTTGGCACAAAGGATCGCATTAGGGAGAGGAATATTTGGACGTAATTTTTTTGGAAAAGTGGGCGTGGCCCCGCCCCCTACCAAGTTTTTTGTACATATCTCGGAAACTACTATAGCTATGTCAACCAAACTCTACAGAGTCGTTTCCTTCAGGCATTTCCATATACAGTTCAAAAATGGAAGAAATCGGATATTAACCACGCCCACCTCCCATACAAAGGTTATGTTGAAAATCACTAAAAGTGCGTTAACGGACTAACAAAAAACGTTAGAAACACTAAATTTTACGGAAGAAATGGCAGAAGAAAGCTGCACCCAGGCTTTTTTAAAAAATTTAAAGTGGGCGTGGCCTCGCCCACTTATGGACCAAATACCATATCTCAGGAACTACTAAACCGATTTCAATGAAATTCGGTATATAACATTTTCTTAGCACCCTGATGACATGTACGAAATATGGGTGAAATCGGTTAACAACCACGCCTTCTTCCAATATAACGCTATTTTGAATTCCATCTGATGCCTTCTCTGTATAATATATACATTAGGAACCAATGATGATAGCGGAATAAAACTTTACAAAAATACGGTATTTGAAAAATATGTAAATGACGTATAATGAAATCTCGATTATCACTTTATCATGCGAGAGTATAAAATGTTCGGTGACACCCGAACTTAGCCCTTCCTTACTTGTTTTTTTTTGCGAAAGTAAAATTAAAATAAACGATAGTTAGTCTTACAGAACCATTGTTAGTTTTATGAACTGTGGACACAAACATATCCAAAATCAATCTTATACCTAGGGCAACAAACCCATTGGAGACGAGGGTACTTATTATTGAATTCGCTACCGTTTTGAGGCATTTAAGAAGCACTTGATCACTTCAAAAAGCATTGAGTGTGTTAAACTCTAGTTGCAAGAGATATTAAAATATCGATTAACATGAAGAACATTTGAAAACTGATTACTAAGAACCGAATAATAAAAGCATTTTATTTCTTGTTTCTTGGACTTACCCACATAATGTGTTGCATCATATTTATATATGCAAAATATTTGTGTTTAAAATTTATAACATAACAAGTGCCTACAAATACATATATCTCAGTTCATTCTCTTGTGTGCTTGCGGTAGGCACTTTGACATGTTTGCACCAGTAAGCACAGTGCTATTGTGTTGCCACATGCCGTAAATACAAACATTGTTGCAAATAAATTTTTGTCAAAATGCTTTCAAGAGGTTATTTAGCACACACACACACACACACACAAATACATACATATATACATACTCATACACAAAGAAATGTTAGAACTACAAGTGATAGTATGTCTGCAAGAAAACTGTTGCCTGAAATTGAACATTAGTGCATTTGTATTTATTTGTGTGTGTGTGTGCGTGCATTTCTACTCTCCAACTCGCATTGACCACACTTGAGCTTATTTGCATGTGTCAATGGTAATTTTACATTTTATAGGATATAAAACAAAGTGACAAGCGGTTGCTCTGCTGCGGCTCAATAGATATACCAAATATTATACATTTTCTTTTCGCTCGTCACTGCTGCCAGCCCAATTGTCTTGGGCACAATGCCACGTACGTGTGTATCTGCATATGTACGTACGTGTGTTAGTTTATTTAAAGCTTGCGTGCGTGGAGCAGCAGCAGCAGCGTCAGTTGTCAACTGTCACCGGCAAACACCAGCCAACTGTAAGAGTCAGGCAGTAAGCATGTAAGAGCATAAGTGGATAATATACGATTATGTAGCATACTTTTGGGCACTCGGCTGGCCAATTGAATCGACAGCTACAACTCTTCAGTGACACAGCTGAATACACGGATGTGTGCGTGCGTTTGTGAACGAAGGTATCTATGTATGTAACAGTATTTATGGCTATATGAATGAATATATGTATAAGTCAATTCCTTGTAAGAACAGTTCATTGGAAAAATAATTTCGAAATCCGCTGAATTTTGAAGCTTCAAATACGCAATAACCTTTTTAGCTGAAACAAAGCTTTCCCACTCAACATAAAATTTTGTGAAAAGGAGAATTTTTAATTCTTTTCATTTTATAACAAATACGGATTATATAGGATTGAAAAACAAAATACTTTTGAATACGTTTTGAATATTTATACACTGAATATTTAAACACGTTTTGTGGGCGTGGCAGTGAGCCGATTGCGCTCATCTGCCATACCAACCTCCTTTACGTAGCACGTTTCATCATGATATCTCAGTGTTTAGTCAAGTTAACGCTTCCACGGATAGAGCGACGGGCAAAGAGCCGAATTTCAACTCACTTCGTCATCCTGATCATTTAGTTATATGTATATGTAAGGGGTTTTTCGATAAGAGCGCTATCAATGCCCTAAAGAGCTCGAATCTGGCAATACTATACATCTTTGAAAGGTCTAGACATAACCCACAAAACGACGCTATGCATGATTAATTTGGATATTGCATTCAACAGTTCATGTTCATGGAGTTCACTAATGCCGAAATTGGCGCTACCTTACAGTTTTACTTCGTTAAAGGCAAATCCGCTAGAGAATCCGTGAGATTAATGGTGTTTTGGGGGATGGTACTCTATCACTTCAAACTGCTGAAGAATGGTTTCGATGCGTCAAAGCGGATGAAAACGACACCATGGATAAGCCATCCGGCAGAAGACCTGTGACGACGAATACCGATCAAATCATGGAAAACATCGAGTGAGATCGGCATGTGGCATCTCGTGACATCGCCCAGAAGATGGGAATTAGTCACCAAATCATTTTAAACCTTCTGCAGAAGGCTGGATACACAAAAAAGCTTGATGTTTGGGTTCCGCATGATTTGACGTAAAAAAACCTTCTAGACCGAATCAACGCCTGTGATATGCAGCTGAATCGGAACGAACTCGTCCCATTTTTGAAGCGAATGGTGACTGGTGACAAAACATGGATCGCATACGACAATACGAGTATCAACCGAAAATGGTCGTGATCGAAGGCCGGTGACACGTCGCAAACAGTGGCCAAGCCGGGATTGACCGCCAGGAAGGTTTTGCTGTGTGTTTGGTGGGACTGGAAGGAAATCATCCACTATGAGCTGCTCCCATATGGCCAGATAATTTATTCTACCATCTACTGCGATCAACTGGACGGCTTGAAGCAGGGGATCGACCAGAAGCATCCAGAATTGGCCAACAGGAAGGGTGTAGTGTTCCACCAGGACAACGCCAGACCACACACTTCGTTGATGACTCGTCAGAAACTACGGGAGCTCGGATGGGAGGTTTTATCGCATCCATCATATAGCCCGGACATAGCGCCAAGTGATTAACACCTGTTCCTCTCCATTGCGAACGCCCTTGTTGGTGTAAAGTTGAACTCAAAAGAGGCTTGTGAAAAGTGGCTGTCCGAGTTCTTCGCAAATAAGGAGTGGGGCTTCTACGAGGGGGATATTATGAAGTTGCCGTCTAGATGGAAACAGATTATCCAACGAAACGGCGCATATTTGAACTAAATCCGATCACTGTAACACTTTTTATAAAGCATTGACTAAAGAGCAAGAAAGCGTAAGGGAGATATTTGTATTTGCTACAATATCTGTAACACCCAAACAGAAACATCAAAGGCAGTATGTGGAGGTAAGTGAATTTAATCATGTTCGCCTCTCTGTCCATCTGAAAATTTGTACACGTCCATATCTCACCAAGAGGCTACTCTCATAGCTCTCATGCAAACTGAACGAATCGAAATCAAGTGCTTGCTTGGGAAACTTTTTTTTCAGATATATTCACATCGTGATGAGATAAACTGAGTCAAAAAACACGGTTTAGTCCGCATTCAGTTCCTACAGGGCTCTTTAACCAACGCATCTAATTTACTTGCACTCACTGTCGCTAAGTGTATTTCAATTGTAGTCGTCGAAATTCCTTAAGATCTATCATGTCAACCGAAATAACCAATTGTACTCAAAAAGGGATGAGTAGCTTTCCCCCTTCCTCTTCCTTTTTCTTCTCATACACTGGTTAAACCTATTGGAACTGACATGTGTGATATAGTACCATGCACATGAAGCCGCTGTACCTCTTCTATTGGTTTCTGTATTGTTGTTACTGATATTAAAGTACTTGTTTTTGTCCGATCACTTATTGTTGTTACTTTTGTTATAGCATTCTTGTTGCTGTCAAGTCTGCGGCTTTCAGTTGACAAACTGAAGTATCTCCAAAAAGTATACTTACAGCTTGCATAACCACTTTTTTAATATTAAATTATTTGAAGAACGCGCTCAAGCTTTTGCAAGCATTTACTTAGATAAGAACACAAGTTTTTCATACGCAATTTCAAGTTTTGTTAAGAGCGTTAAAATTACTGATGTTTCTGAGGGCTTGTACAATTGATGTATTCAGTATGGGAAATGTGGAGAGGAAATTATGTGGCAGTATTCACTTTTATCTTTCCTTCGACTTCAAGTGTCCTGAATAATGTTAAAAAGTCTTGACATCTGGTAATAAAAAATACAGATATTAAACACCGCCTTTTTTGTTAGATGAAATATTTAGCAGAAAATTTGACTTCATAGTTGGCTTCAATCCTAATCGACCTTTTATCAACAACCAGCCACATATAGTTACCTGACCTGATAATACCAGAAAATAAAATAAAGCAAACTCGGTTATTCGTTAATGGAATTGTTCTTACTTCACTGGATCTTCATTAAGTTCCAAAATCCTAAGCAAGTTTGGCACTCATTTTGAAGTGTTACGTTGCCGGTGCGTTAATGGAGTGCGAAAAAGTGATTAGTACTACGTGCTAAACCACTTTAAATCGGCGGAGCGAGTCAAACATGATTCTATTAAAGCTATGACCATATTCGCGCTGTCCGCCAAGACATGGAGTAACTTGATTATTATTCCATTTTTTCAATATTCCGAACATGCGTTGGAAATCTTCTGTCCTCATGAGTCTTCTCCTGTACATGTAACTTATTTAAAGCATAAACAACAATACTTCTTTTCATTCAAATATGTCGAACCTTGTGCCTGAAAATAGTTTTTGAGTGAAGTTCTAATTCATCACTTTAATATGAAGAACACCTGAGTTGATTGAAAAGCCGATTGCCATAGTATTTTGGTGAAAGTTTATGGAAATGTGCTCTAGCTGAGCGAATGTGCCAAAGTGCATGATTAAAAAACCCCTACAACATCAGAACTAGCAGAATCTTTAGGGGTCACTAAGGAAAATGTTTTAAAATTCAAAAGAACGGATATGAGGTTCAAAACCATCGAAGCTGAAATACGTCAAATCACAATTTTGTATGTCAGTAATGCTGCAAAGTAAGTCGCTTTTTATTGTGAGCGGTCGCGAAAAAGATGTATATTCATTACGACAACTCTAAATGCAAAAAATCAAATCAAGACCAAAGCCGAGTATCCATGTCCCCAAGATAATGCTCGGTATTTGATAGGATCAGAAATGCGTACTGTATTGTGAACTTCTAAAACCGGGTGAAACCACTAATGGGGAACGTTGCGGAAAACAACTCATCCAACTAAACCGAGCGATTGGCAAAAACCGAACAGAATTTGCCAGTAGAAGCTAGGAAATAATAATGATACATTATGACAGATCTCGGCCTCGCGTTTGAAGATCGGTTAAAACTACTTTAAAATCAGCGTTTGGAAAATTTTGCCTCAACCACCTTATAGCCCAAACCTTCTTTCACTACCATTTGTTAAGTTTGGTAGAGAACGCCCTAAATGAAGTATGGTTTTATCAGAACAAGGTAATGTGGGTTAGCTTTATCCATTCTTGGCGGCTAAAGCGGCGCAGCTTTTTTGGGATGGAGTCCAGAAGTCGCCAGAAATAGTTGGGATGGCCCGAACATAATTCATTTCAATAGAAAATATTTCTTACAAGAACTTGATTTTTATCAATCACATTTTATGTATGACAACTATATGTTATAGTGATCCGATCTAAACAATTTCTTTACATATTGCTTCATCACCTTAGACAACAACCCATGGAGAGTTTCGTGAAGATTCTTGCCAAATAAAAAGCTTTTCAGAGGTTATACTATGTTCCGAACATATGGAAATTATTTGCAATAGTGGTCTGATATCGGTGTTTCCTAAAAATGAGCAGCTTTTTGGAGAAAACAAGGATGTGTGAAAAATGTTGATCGATATTTCAAAAAACGGCCATGGCAAAATACCAGTTTTGTCGTTCGATAAGAGAGAGCGTTGATCCAAAATTGCTTTTGTTTTGTTTTTGTTGTTCAATCTGTCAATTCATTCTTTGTTTACAAGCCATTTAGTGTCGCCGTGTCACAGATTTTCTTTACATTGGAAAAAATTGAATGTCGAGTTAAATTGATATTGGATATTGATAAAATTCTTATTTTCGGAAGGTGTAGCACCAAAATAAATTCACAAAGGAATATTGAAAGTGTATAATGATTATTCACCTACAATTACAACAGTAGAAAGATGGGTTGTTCGGCTTCGAAACGAGTTCGTATCCGAAAATCGGCCAGGAAGGTTGTGGCATCAGTTTTTTGAGATGCGAGAGAAATTTTGTTTGTGGATTACTTGCAAACTTTTTCATCAAACGAAGAGGTCATAATGGCT
The DNA here is from genome assembly GCF_016617805.1 of Bactrocera tryoni. Lineage (NCBI taxonomy): Eukaryota > Metazoa > Arthropoda > Insecta > Diptera > Tephritidae > Bactrocera > Bactrocera tryoni. The sequence continues at coordinate 49,191,606 of NC_052500.1, read as the reverse complement.
GTTGAAGCGTATTTTGCAGACCTTCCGGATTCTCACTTCAGGGATGGGATCCACAGATTGGAGGATATAAAGTTATCATTCGATTCTTTCAATATATTCGAGAGAGTTATAGTGAGAGCAAGTGCATTACTGTTCAGGGAGATTATACCGAATAATAAAGTGTATTTTGAAACATAATATTGTATTTCCTTATCAAAGTTATTGAACGAACTGTTAGACTCAGCACGTCATGCTGATCATCTATATATATATATATGGTATAGGGTCAGTGGATTAAATGTTACTACAATGTTGCACTTCGAAATCCAATTGACCGAATCCAAGAAATTGAAATACGTAACCATCTGTTGACTAAGTGTCGATGTCTATATATTCAGATCATATGAATTAATTTTTTACGAAAAGGAAATTATAAAAACGAAATTCCGAATTTGAAAAAGACGTAAAACTTGTTTCATGCGGAATAAAGTGATATTTATTGATACAATCCCAGGAAAACGAACGCAAAATTAGGTGAATATGGCTTTAACCTCCCCTATTATCTTTATAATAATTCTTCTTATCATCTAGCTTCGTTTCTTTCAGCGAGAAATTTAACAATCTTTTCGTTTTCAACCCTTGCAAACAAACATTAAAAGTACTAACGAATACTTCATTAAACTGCTGTTGCCATAATTACATTTATTATTATACTTACTTATTTACCGCTAATAAGAAGAACTTAGGCTTTGGGCCTTTACACCTCCGATGTAAAGAAAGCACCTAAAGCACCCTATATAAACAAATATTCATATTTTTGCAATTCAAAAATGCGAGTATTTACCCGTCTTTATTGAAATGAGGCAAGCAAACGGTACAAATCTCCATGCACAACACAAAGCTCTTTCAAAAGAATTCTCGAAGTAAACATGGTGAACAACAAAAGCAAAGCTCTGGAGGCAAATCTGCTTTTCACGCTTTTGCAAAACAAATATAAACAAGCGAAGGAGCAGAGAAACTGTAGCAACAAAAAGAGAGGCAAAAGAAAGCTGACCTACTACCCGCTTTTACTAGCAAATCTTCGTTTAAGTTATTTTGCATAACAAAAGGATTTGAAAACTTTGATTTGCATTGCAAACATGGCAAAAGTATGGTAAAAGTCGCCGAGTTGAACACAACAAGTGCAAAAGTAATAATAATGCGAATGAAAATCGGAAAAGCAACTGGCGATTTAACGGCAAGAAAGCTCTTGCAAACAGTTTGCAACAAAGAGGAATACAACCGAAGCGGCAAAGCGCAAGGAAATCAAAAACAAAACTACAAAGCACTGGAAATATTAGTATTCCACATATACACTCATAGATTGTAGTGTGTGCAAGATAGAAAATAATAACACTGGTAATAATAATAATAGAATTTATCAGACATTTGAGTGCAACCAGTTCGCATTTCTTTAGACGACTGAAAGGTGGTTAGGTGAAAGATTGCAACAGAGAAAATAACATTAAAATCGTTTCATAAATAAGCTGCAAAACTGCGCGAGTGCCTTTATGTGAGTGAAGCCTACTAAGAAATGAGGCGGAGAGGAGTCTGAGCTCATGTGCAGCACTTGGGAGGTCTCTCCGACTTGAATGGGAATCGATATTGCTAAAGTGGTGTAGTTCCAAATACCTATTATATTAAAGGGGGTATTCTAGTCTAGAAATGCTATTTAACGGCATTTTTTAAAGTCCAATAAAAAAAAACTAAGAACATTTTTACTATCCAATTTTTTATCAGATATTTATTGATATTTTAAGAATCCAAAAAAAAAATAAAAAAAAATGTGTGATAATTTGATTAATTGCGGCGTGGTGGCGTGGCGGGGGTTGAAAATAAGAGTGCGCCCTTCCTGACACGATTCCAAGACTTTGGGTGATCTGAAAAAAAAAATAATTTAATCAGTACAAATGCCGCTATCGTCTGAACTAGGATAAATAAAAAAAATGTTCAGTAAATGGCGACTGTTTGAATTTTTTGCCCGTTTTTTGGCAAAGATCAAATTTGTTTAAAAACAGTAAAAATCAAAATGTTTTAATAATCCTAGTTCCAACCATAGGGAGATATATAAAGAAGGTCCACACCAAATTTCAAGTTAATCGTTTCATTAGAACTTGAGAAATCATGTCAGAAGTGTTGAAAATAGTACTTTCGAGAAAAACGCGATTAAAGATTTGAGTCTAACTGCAGGCAGTCTATACTTACATTACTAAAATAGCTATAAGTCGGTAAAAAACAGGAATTTTAAAAATTCCTTTAGGGAATATATTCTTAAAGGTCCAGTCTTTAAGAATATGCAAAAAAATCGATTTTTTAAAAAGTCTAGACTAGAATGCCCCCTTAACGCACAAAGACGTAAAACTCATATGCTCATTGTTTGAAATTCCAGTTAGTATATACATTTTTATATGTTTTTTGAACTCCTATGCAATTTTGCTATTCCGAAAACTATGTTACTCGGCGACAATATTTCAATTGACATTATTAAGACTGACTCTTCGTCATATTCAGTCTAAACACTCTGTATACACCGGACAATTCGGATTAATATCATGATGAAATCTGTAGAGGTAGCTTCTAAGGCATCCATGTCCTTTTGGTATTTGGGTCAGTTGGAAATCCTTATAGTGTCCGTCTATCCATGAATTGATGTCCGATATCAGTATGTTGGTCGACCGGTCTTTGTTGGTGTTCCTCTTTTCTGTCTTTGACTATATATTTTTTTTTTGACGCTGATAGCCGACTTCTTCTCCCTGGACATCATTCGGCGGCATACTGCCTAATAGCAGCGCCGGTGGATATAGTCCGAAAATATTAATTAAGTATTTGTACTGCAGAAATTTGAAGCACTGAGCTTGATTTTACGTCTACAGCCTTGATCCATATTGGATCCTCATACAATATTACTGAGCCCATTTCTTTGTGATTATGTATTCCCAGCTGCTACGCACGCAACATCTGTTTGCCATCATTTCTGATATAGTGGGTCGAGGGACATCTCTTCTTTTATACAAGCTTTATAGCTTCTTTCTGGGCTGCTGGGTTGTGAGAAATATACTTCTGCAAATTTACGGCTTGTCAGTCTCTTTTCTTCATTGCCATATTGTTATTGTATCTTTCTTTATTTGTTCTGTTGCTCTCTTATTATTATCGGCTTATAACTAATATTGCATCGCCGAACACTGTTCGGTAGGCTGATGCAATTCTGAGGGCTGCAGTGCGGTGCACTCTAGCCACTACCTTACGCCTGTTTTCCTTTTTAAGAACGTCTGCCCTTATCTCCGTATAATAAGGCATTAGGAGCTTTCTCTTTTCTTGGCTGGGACCTCCTATGTTGGCGATTAGTCGGCCCAGTTGAGAGATGATCTTCACTGCCTTTCCTGCGGCGTGCTGGATCTGTACACAGATGGTTAGTCTGGGGTCCAGTCTTACGCCTAGGTAGTTTACTGCTTTTTGTGCTCGAGGGGTATGTGCTTGTTTGTTAGCAGCAGTAGCTCTGTTTTCTCCGTAGCGAGCTGGAGGTTGTGTGTGTCGAGCTATGTTTGCGCCCGTATCATGGCCTGATTCAGCTTTCTTCGCGCTTCTTCTGTATCCCTCGCTGTGATTACTGCTGCAATGTTGTCCGCGTAGCCAATTAAATACGATTCATGTTGCATTTATAGTTTTAAAATAGCGTCATAGCTTATGTTGCATAAGTCTGGGCCTAGAATGGATCCCTGTGCTGCTCCTGACGTAACCGTTATCTGTGATCCTCTTTAGTTTCGTACAACAGTTTCCTGTTGCTAAGGTAAACCGAAAACCTATAAAGTGCCATAACTAAGCACATAATTAAGATATAAAACTCATATTTGGTGCAGAGGATCGCAATAGATAGGGGCATCTGTAGGAAAAATTTTTTTGGAAAAGTTGGCGTGGCCCCGCCCTCTAATAAGTTTAATATAAATCTCTCTTAAACCGCTTAAGCTACAAAAACAAAATTCGCTCAGCGCAAATACTATAAAGCTCTTACCCATACTGTGAAAATGGACGAAATCGGTTGAAAATCCCGTTCACTCCCCATCTAACGGTACTGTGCAAAACTACTACAAACGAGATAAATCAATAACTAAATGTGTCAGACACGAAAAAATTTGCCGCCGGGATGATATGAGAAAGCTTTATGGAAGCCGGTGTGAAAATTTGACAATGGGTGTGGCACCGCCCACAAAATTTATGATTGATATCACAAAAACTCTAGTCCTTCTGTTTATGAGATAAACAGACAGAGAGACATTCATGTCTAAATCGACTCAGCTAATTATGCCACATTGTGGTACAATTAATATACCTTCCAATAAATAACGTGACATATATAAGCCAAAAAAGTATAGAAGAATTAATTAATTTAATAATTATTCATTTAGAATCTTTCTTAGATATATTATAGCTCTCCAATTGAAGTTTCGAATACAATGCCAAGGATGACCGGAAGACCACCCTCTTCTCACCAACAGGTTTTCAGCGCAACCGCGACTCGCGGTCTTCCTCTATTTGTATTACTATCATCTGAACAAGTGTAACCTTCAACAGGTCAATAAAATAAAGAAATTGGTTCTTGAGAATCGAAAAATTAGGAGTCAGAGATCTTAACTATATCGTTTGAATATCGGAAGGGTTTTTGAAATTTTTAAAGATCATTTGGGCATAGGAAGAGTTAAACTACGGTTGGTTCCAAAATCACTAAAATTTTGCGTAGAACGGCGTCGCGTTACCGTCTGTGAAATAATGCTTTTACTACCAGGATGACTATTAACGACTAGTGTTGGATCTATGCTTACGTCCTGGAAACAGATGATCAATCGGCTTAATATCGTGGCCAACGTGAGCCTATGCCGAAAAATCACGCCAAAGCTCGGCCAAACTGTCAAAAAGGAATACTATTTAAATGTTAAGCGTTGTTTGCGTGAATCTATGTATTTGTAAAAAGAGGCCGAAATTATTGGCCGACAACTCTCGGTCTTGCACCACGATAATGCGCCGTCGCATAATGCCTTCATTCTTTGTGAGTTCTTCGGCAAGTTCTCAACTGCTACAACCGCCGTATTCGCCTGAGACAGCTCCGCGTGACTTCTGGCAATTCAGCAAACTCAAACGACATCTTCAGAGAAACTGTTTTCAGAGAATTGAAAACATTAAACGTGAATCGCGATGAAGGGGAAAAAGCATTGAAGGCTATTTCGGAAATTGAATTTAACAACTGTTTCGAGTATTGGAAAAAAACGTCGTCACAAGGCGCAAAGTGAGATTTCTTTGAGGGGGTCGACATAGATTCTGGAGAATAAATTAAGAATTTAAAAACTATGAACAAAGTCCCCCTATTTCTTGCCCATAGTAGGATATATGGCGATTTTTTACATGTAAAAAACATTGAGCAATGATTTTGCTTGACATTTTCCGTTTCCAATGGAGTCACTGCTACGGAATCGTGAAGATTCTTACAAAAGTTTTAGGAGACTACACTTTCACGAACACAAGTATTTTCGAGGCACAAAGTATTCAGTCAAGTTCTTGAAGTCATTAAAAACAGTCCAGCCTTCTCTATTAATAACGATAACATCAAAAAAGTCAAGAAAGCTATGCTTGAAAATTGTCATGTTGGCAACAGAAAGGTGGCAGAGAATCTCAACATACTAGACATAGATCAAATCAACATATTTTGGTAAATGTTTTGGGTATGAAGCGTGTCAATGCTAGATTGGCACCAGAAGATTTGAATATTTTGCAGAAATTAAAACTAGTAGATGTCGCAAAAATTATGAATGACAACTTAGCTGATGAATCTAATTCTTAAAATGCATTACTAGTGATGACGAGACGTGTTTTTAAGAGTATAAAGTCGAAACTGTCCGAAAAGCTATCGAATTGCGGCAAAAACGAGGTTGGTAAGAATTTTTTTATTTAATTCTGTTTCTCACACATAGTCGTACAATAAAATATTGCCAATGGCTGCCGAAAACGTGTCCAAGTAAGATTAAGCGCGCAGGGAAATACAAATATTGGTCTTAAAGTAGGCAATGCCACGCCTACTGCACAATAAACGTACTTTATGCACGTGCAGTGAAAATTAAGGTGTTCCGCTTTAAATTTATTGTTACTAAAGACACTTTCGGCGTTACATCCACTGGAAGTATCCATATATAGGAAGGTAAGAGGCCAGTGTGGATGTATGAAATGGTTCATACTCACTGCCGATACGAAGCAGCAACACATTTGCACACTTTACATGAATTATTATGATAATTTTTGGTCGACAGCTTTTCGTGTTTCTTCTGGTTTGCCACATTTTTGTTGAACAAATAATGTTCGCTACTTCTAGTGCGGCTGCCAGCGCCGCTACCGTTGCCGCTGCCGCTGCCTGATAATGCTAATAGTTAGTAATAATAATACGCAGTGGCAATATGTTGCCGACCGCACACGCTCCCCACCGCCAACTAGTTATCTACACGTCAGATTGCACTCATAAATATGTAGCAGAAGTAAAGTGGCAGATATTCACATACATATACATAAGTGTGTGTTTGTGTGTGCCTTGGCGCACTGCCATCTTGTCCGCCCATCAATTATGCGCTCTTCCCGGTTTCTTCCATCCGGCCATATCGTCTCGACCCATATTTGCAGAGCCGCATGTCTACACACATACTTAAGCATGTATTTTAATGCACAATGTATGTCTGTATGTGTGTACGTGTGTATTGGTTACTTGCTGGTTTATGTTTCGTTTTCCACTTGCTCGGCTCTTTTGTTGCATTTCTTGTTGCTAGCGTTGTTGTTTGTTTGTGTTCTGTCGCATTTTTTCGCAATTTTACGCCCCTCTGCGCTGCAACTCATCCGACAACGCACACAAAAGTATACTTGAATGTTTTGCCGGCACTACCAACACTACAACAGCATTGCCATCAGTGGCAACACTGCCGCAGTTCAACTGGTTTTTCTGCTCGTTTTCACGCTCGACACTTGTAAGCCGCAAAGTGTGAAATTTATGCATCCACATTTCCGCTTTTCCATTTGCAGCGAGCAAAACTTTACGTTGGCGACGCTGGCGTCTGCCCCTTGCAACATGCACCATGCAGCGCCGCCCAGTGCCACGCCTCCCCATTGCATGGCATTGCAATGCAATCGTTCGCTGTAGTGGGCTTTTATTAGTTTTTATTGCCTCATTTTTTATTCAGCAGCGGCCGTAATCAGTGTGGCGACGCTTTTTGTGCTGTCGACATAAAATATGCAGCAGAAAATGCGAATGCTGTTAAAAAGTCAATCAGCAGGAAGCTCATAATTTATCACACATTTAAATATTTATTAGTAGATATTAAATCAATTTAAATTATTAAGTTGTTTAACACAGGCCACTGGCTATTTAACCACAATTTGTTTGACATTGCAGGATATTTAGTAGGGCAAAGGGAAAACTTTCAGAGAGAAGGTGTATATTCAGCCCAAATAGAGGAAAATACCATACTTTTACAAAAGTGGAATGAGAGACTAACACGCAAAATAATCAGGGGTGGAATTCAAGCAATCTGTTGCTACAGAGTTTAATAACTGAGTTCATCCCATGGTTGTTTATATTACCTTAAACTAATTGAGATTGATATAGGATTCTATATAGACATAGGATATATAAAAATAATGCCATTGCTCAGTTTAAAAATTGCCAAAATCGGACCAAAACTATTGAAGTCTCCAGATACCTAATATGGGGACCCAACTGCCTATTGCTGACATTGTACCTAAAATATCGGTCAAATATATTACTGATGTTCGTAGGGAATGAACTTTTAATATTTTATGCCTATTGTCAAAAATAGAATCAAATCGAGTCAATAGTTCCCATAGCCCCTAAACTTAATATAAAAAGATTAGATTGTCAAATACCTCCATTCCGCCTTTTTGTCTTTTGAATTTCGCGGCTATGTGTAGCGCTACAGAGCTCATATCTGGCAATACTATACATATTTGAAAGGCCTTAACATAACCTACAAAATGACGCTAGGCATGATTAGTTTGGACATTGCGTTCAACAGTTATAGACGTGTAAACATGGAGTTCACTAACGCCGAAATTCGTGTTATTTTAAAGTTTTCCTTCGTTAAAGGAACGTTCCGTGAGATTAATGGTGTTTTGGGGGATGGTACTCTGTCACTTCGAACTGCGGAGGAATGGTTTCGACGGTTCAGAGCGAGTGATAACGACACCATGAATAAGCCAGCCGGCGGAAGGCCTGTGACGACGAATACCGATCAAATCGTGGAAAACATCGAGTTAGACCGACATATGGCGTCTCGTGACATCGCCCAGAAGATGGTAGTTAGTCACAAAACCATTTTGCACCATCCGCAGAAGGCTGCATGAAAAAAAAAGTTTGAGGTTTGGCTGCCGCATGATTTCGTCCAAAAAAACCTTCTGGACCGAATTAACGCCTGCGATATGCTGCTGAGACGGAACGAACTCGACACATTTTTGAAGCGAATGGTGACCGGCGACAAAAAATGGATCTCATACGACAATGTCAAATGAAAACGGTCATGGTCGAAGGCCAGAAAATCGTCCCAAACAGTAGCCAAGCCAGGATTGACGGCTAGGAAGGTTTTGCTGTGTGTTTGTTGGGACTGAAAGATAATCATTCACTACGAGCTGCTCCCATATGGCCAGACGCTTAATTCTACCATCTACTGCGAACAACTCGACCGCTTGAAGCAGGCGATCGACCAGAAGCGTCCAGACTTTTCCAACAGGAAGGGTGTAGTGTTTCACCAGGACAAAGCTAGAGCACACACTTCGTTGATGACAGGTCAGAAGCTACGGGAGCTCGGATGGGAGGTTTTATCACAACCACCTTATAGCCCGGGCAAAGCGCCAAGTGATTACCACCTACCTATTCCTGTCCATGGCGAACGCCCTTGTTGGTGTAAAGTTGAACTCAAAAGAGGCTTGAGAAAAGTGGATGTCCGAGTTCTTCGCAAATAAGGAGGAGGGCTTCTACGAGGGGGGTATTATGAAGTTGCCCTCCAGATGGAAACAGGTTATCAAACGAAACGGAGCATATTTGAACTAAATCCGATCACTGTAACACTTTTTATAAAACATTGAATAGCAGAGGGAGAGACAACCTAATAAATTAGTAAGATGCCAAATTTAAATGTAATCCTTTCTAGATTTCGTTGCACGAATAACATTGCATTCTTATGCAATAATTTTTAATACCATATAACACCTTAAAGTTGCGAGAGTATAAAATATTCGAAAACACTACTCCCTGTTTGTTATTTACCTATATTTGCACTGGAGCTTTTTTCGAAACAAATTTTTATTTTCAACTACCACAGTTTTCTGCCAAAGAACAAAAAGAGCTCACTGCTCATCCAGTGAAGACGCAATTAGAGAATAATTTGATATTTATATGTATATTTCCAGATAATGAAAACACTCTTGACGCGGATTAAACTTATACTTCATCAATCATACGTTTCCGGCCTATTCGGTCTTCTCTCTGGTCGATTTGCTTTTAGAGCCGGCCAAGAGACAATCAGTTTCTCAGCTGCACGACGCCAATGTTATTTGGGTTGAGAAGAACACGCAAAATGACTCCTTATTATCTCAAAATACCCTACATAAGTTTAAAATTATCAAAGGTGATTTCTTAATTCATCGTTTTTAAGCGGAATTTTATGTAATGTAATTCTCCACAACAGACTTTGAGGCAAAATATAGCTTTCGCCAATCAAACAGATGGGCTAATATCATTTACAGATCTCAAATGTGTAACTATACAATTTTAACCATTAAAAAGGCAATTATTCTTAATTTATCATAAAGCGAAAAAATATATTAACTTCTGTTGCACTGGAGGTTTAATACCCTTCACAGGTTCGACCACTTTGTGTGCCAGCTATATGCTGCAGTGGTCCGATATCGGCGGTTCCGAAATGAGTAGCTTCTTGGGTAGAAAAGGTGTGTGCAAAATTTACAGATCTAGCTATATCGAAAACCTGAGAGACTAGTTCGCGATTAAACAAGTAGACGATCATGGCTTAATCGACTCAGCTTATCACGCAGATCATTTATAACCCCGACGTTTCCTTCTGGGTTTTACAAACTTCGTGGCAAACTTAACATATCCTGTTAAGAATGGTAGAGAATAATAAAATAGCATTTAAATTACTACTTTTCTTGCCTCAGCTCATAAAACACCATCAATCACCTGCTATTTTTAACAAAGATGGTGTTGAGATAATTATTGTAGTCACTGATGGTCACTTTCCAATGATACATCTTATCTAGGTCAAACGAACGATAGAGAAAACCAAGCATTAATATGTCACTACTAAATAGTGTTCAACTTTTTCTGTTTCTGTTAGGGTGCGCGCAAACTGGACGCTTAAAGTCGAGTCGACCGAATAGACCACGTCCAGCACGTAATGAGGAAATATAGCAGTCGTAGCTGAGACCGTACACGAAGACCGTGGAGAGTTGAGGCGCCGTTCGCCGTGCAAAAATTGAAGCCGCTCAACCTTACCATGCGTGTATGTAGTTTCGCTCTATGAGCTCGCGAAAAGCTCCAAGAAGATCCCATGTTTTCAAGCCAAATTTTGTCTAACGATGAGGCCCATTTTTGGCTTAGTGGGTAAGAAAACTAGCCAAATTGCCACATTGGAGCAATCGGAAGAGATTCAAGATTTACCATTTCATCGAGGTAAAAACAAAAACGGTTCGGTCTGGTCTGGTCAACGGTCCACACTTCTTAAAAAATGATGATCAAGCAATGGATTTATTGAGAGAACATTTCGATGAGCAAATAATTGCACATTTTGGGGTGGTCGATTGACCATCAAGATCTTACGATATCAGACCCTTAGACTTTTTCCTGAGGCGATATGTAAAGTCTAAAGTCTAAGCAGGCAATCCTGCTGCGATTGTTCTTAAAAAGTAAACGAACTTTTGATGAAAAAATTGATGTTTCTTATCAACCACCTCGTTGGTTGGCCTAATCTATCACTATGTAACTATTTCATATTTCCAAAACTGAGAAATAATATGAAGGAACAATTTTAGGATGATAACCCAGACGTTAAAATAGTCGTAACTGATGTGCTGAAGAACTTTCTCATAGTAAATGACGTAACAAATCCATGCTTGCGCTGGTTATGCATTCCAAGCGTTGAATTTAATTTAATGAAACCCATTTCGAATAGATAATAGCTTTCAAAGATAATATAAATCAAATTTATTATTTCTCTTTCCGCATACTGATTATTACAACGCTGTCCATGATTTAGAAAATGTGTTTGTTTACTAATTGCATTAAACCGGCTTCTGTAACTAGTGAAAATAATGGAGATATTCAAGGCAGAAATCCACACAAATGACATTCATGTTGTTGTATCTATAAATAAACATCAATTCACACTTTAATAGAAATTTATATAAACTTAAATACATTCCATATTTCTGAGATATGGATACCTCAATTACCAGCATATAAATGATAATTGTGGCTTTTACCTCTTAATTTGCCAAAAAGCCTCGACACAGATAAATATTTGCTCAAATTAAAATTGATTATTTACTTAAATAAATATTTTAGCAAACCATTATTACACGCATTATCGCATAACGGCAGTAAATGCAGGCGAATGGTGAAAGTGCTGAAAAAACGCACACACACATATATACAGATTTCTGAACATATACCACACATACTATAGAATAGAAATAGTAGAAAGCAAAATAATTTATCTCTACAATGGCGCCAAATTAAAGTTGAAACTAAAGAATGGAATAACAACAACAGCAATAAAAATTAATATTAACAATTAAAACTATCATTACAATGTTTATTTGCGAAAACATATTTGTGAGCAAACACATGACACAGAGACACATACACGCGCACGCTTACGCCTATATATTTGTGTAATATTTGGTGTCATTAAATGCAAAATTACACAAATTCGTAAATAAACCGCCAAATGAAAGTTAGATTTTCTGATTGTTGTTAGCTTAACCAAACTTTCGTAATAAATCTGCAAAATACATTAGAAGCTGAGTGCTATATATCTTAATTAAGTACGGTGATTTATTTGAAATTCATATACGAACACACCCTGCAGAAAAGTAACTAGTTATGAACTACCTCACATCCAGTTATATGTATAGTAACTATCTCATAGCTAGCTAGCTTAACTACTTCACACTTAATCTACAACTTACCGATCCAAACGAGCTTAGATCTCCGAATAAACAGCCCTTGACCAGATAAAGTCCAGGTCCATTCCGATAACGTAGAACCGGTTGACGTGGGAATGGAATCGATGGCATGTGCTCTAAAGTGAACGCCTATCTATCCGAACTCTCTCGCTTCCTCGGTGCACGGAACCTAACACTCTCCTCCACTAAATTCACAGCGACCATACTCACAAACTAAACAAAAAAGTACAGACTTGACCTTAATATTGCAGTAGATTCCGACTGTCAATAACCCTAAAATTTTAGGTGTGAAACTCGACAGCCTGTGCTCCTTCACTCCCCACGCGACCACAATTATTGCCAAAGTACAAAGCCGTAACAATATTCTCAAGTGGTCAAGTTCTAGCTGGCAGCACATGGGGAAAAGACAAAGAAACGTATTTGGCAACATACGAGGCAATCGGCCGGCTGGTCCTTAACTACGGCGCAGCAATATGATCGCCTGGATGCAGTGAAACGCAGACGAGGAAGCTTCGGACATGTCAGAATACTGCACTCCGGACTACGGAATATCATTTGATGTCTGCCATCGAACATCTGCACAGTGAGGCACGTATGCTCCCAATTAAGGAGCATAATGAACTTCTCTCCAAACAGTTTCTGTTGGGGTGATTTCATAGAAATCATCCTTGCAGTCACATGCTTGAAGCGGAACCGCCTCCTAAGAGCATTAAGAGGTCCTTTCTCAACTATGTATATCGACGACAGAAGGTAATACGCCTACCAGACTTCGGTCGCAACTAACTTCTGACATGCCATTCACGGTGGAACCATAAAGTAGTGAAACTACCACCCATTGAAGACGACGACCTCAAGTTGCCGGCAGAATCGAGCGTGACCCTTCCGCAGCTTTGTTCTAGATACTGTGGCGGGTTGAACTCCTACTTATCCAGAACCGACCCCGACCTATCAAACATATGTCCAGCATGCAACGAGTCCCCGCAGAGCTCTAACCACCACTTTGCATGCCCAGCTAACCCTTTCAGACCTAGGGATATTTTTCTTAATAATTTCACATTAGACGTTGGAATACAATTTCTTTTTGTAAATATAAGCCAAAATTAACCTGAAAAACGCTTCCAAAGTGTCCTTTTTTAAAAACAGGACATCGCACATTTGTGGTATCTAGGTTATAAGCTGTAAAATATCCCCTCAAAAATAATACAGGATCATTCTTCAAGTATTTTATTTATCTCAAAAATTTTCAAATACTTCACTATTTTATAAAAATCATTTCAACTTTAATTGTTTGAATAAAAGAAAAGAAAGTTAGGTTACTAAAAAATAGAATGCAATTTTATATACTTTAGTCAGTTACGTGTATAGTACTTTTCAAAACAGTCCTTATTTTTTGGCAGACAAAGGGTAACCTTACATTTTTGGCATCTTCCTCTTGATCGACTTCCGCAATCATTGCGGCAAACCCTTGGCGGATCATCTGAAATTGAAGGCCAGTGGTCATAGCGATCATAACGTATGTCATCAGGTGCATCATGAGGTCGATATTTGGTTCCGTAAAAGTCCTCAGGCAATTTAAAGGGTTCAACCTGATCAGGAGCTTCGAAGTAAGCTGTTATTACAGTGCCAAGCTCCATTTTGAATGTTAAAAATGACTTGATTTTCGACTTTGGTAGTCCGGAAACCTTGCAGTCTCCTCTGTATTCCATCCCTGAATTATAGATTGCCAGATCAAGAAAGTGAAAAAACACCTTGACAGTCCATTTCTTTGTCTTCATTTTAATTCTGTAATATTCGAGCATTTGATCACACAAGTCAACCCCTCCCATAAACATGTTAGAGTTTTCAATTACTGAAGGTATTTCAACGGGCAACCGGCGTTTCAGATTTCTATTCCACCTCTCAACTTCACCAACGGGGTCCTTTCCACATTTACTTAAAGCAACTATAACCGCTTTTGTATCTTTCCATTTCACAAGAGCTACGTTATTATTATTTATAAACTGGCATATATCACCTCGATTCATATCTTTATCCAGAGGGAATTTAACACATTTAGGTATCCTGTTTGCCATTATTGTACCTGTTGCAGTATAATCCATTTGGTAAAGCGATTCTACGAGTGATATGTATGTAGTAAAAAACCTGTCGAAATATATTTGGCTGCCTTTCGGTAAGTTTTTTATTAGTCACATAACTATAGATGGCCCATGTTCAAGACCGCAGTCTTCAAATGTCCCTGCCCCCTGGAAGACTTCAAAATCTACTACAATGCCTGTAGAAGTTGCGCATACAAGATTTTTTAATCCAATAGGCCGGGGTTTTGATCTGATTACTTGCCGAGCAGGGCATCTTCCAGTGAATGGTATCATTTGCTCGTCAATCGAGTAGTTTGTGATATCAGTTGCCAATTCATTGCAGCGCTCCCCAATTTCTATGATGGGTTGAACTCTCCAAAATTTGTTAGTGGAATCTGGAACAGAAAAGTCTACAAAGTGTATATCTGACCGTAGTTGGAGAAATTTGTCTCGAGACATTGAATTAAATATGGCAGGAATTTTGCATTCGTTTGACCAATACATTCTTATAGCAGGATAGCCAAGACAGCCCATTATGATTGCACACCCGTAAAATCGTTTTATATTGGCTGTTACATAATGCGCCTCTTGACCACGATTAGCCAAGACGTACTTTTTGGTAAATTTCACCACATTCTCATAGTGGAAATCCGGAAAATAATTCTTTAAGTATTCTAAAGGTGTCTTCACCCATATTTGATTTTGGCAACCATAACTTATAGAAAGCTGTGTGTTCGGAAAGGATTCATTTTTCCAAATTTCTCTCCTGGGGGATGATTTGGTATAGCGTTCGATGACGGTTGTATGACCGCTGGGCCCGCGAAGTTTGATTGTTGAGCTTCTAGATCCCCTTTATCGTGTACTTTCATCGCTTTCTTCTCCACCAGCGTTTACGTTAAACGGAGTCCAAGTTTCATCTACATTGTCATCATCATCACTGAAGTCTATATCAGATTGATCTAAAATGTCTAGGACTGCTTCAACGTCATCGCTGCTGCCCAAATCGAAAGATCTTCCTAGAAATTGGGAAAATAACATATTTGTGAGCATGTAACGAAACTGTAGTTAAAACCAGATCTCACAATTGTTATAGCTAGGTCTGAAAGGGCTAACCTTACAGGTGCTATGTCAAGTGTTTGCCCAATTTTTTATTTTTGGCTAAAATATACAATGGTATGGGCTAATAAAAGTATTGGTCTGATTCAACCAATTTCTGACATACAGACATATCATTATAAGAAAAAGATTATCCTTTAATATCAATTATATATATCACACATTGACTCACATTTTCGATCAAAAGTCAACTATAGGTATCCGGGTCTAAATATTCGGTACCTAGGGCTTGAACATCTTTTATTGGATTTAAACAATTTTTGCTCATAAAATGGCACGCACTAAATAAATTATTCGTGCAAAATTTTATCCCGTTATATTAATTGCTTATTGATTTGTGTACTTGAAACTGAACAAATCAAGTGGAATTTAAAATTGTGATAAATGGGAAGTAGGCGTGGTTGTTGTCCGATTTTGTCCATTTTTAAAATGGCACAAAGAATGCTACGTACTAAATTTTTTTTGAAATCGGTTGGTCAGGTTCCGAGATATAGAATAGATTAGTGAAGAGATTAAATGTAGTCTAATTTTTGGTGGAAACATAGTATTAGTTCAAGGTGATACATACAACCGTTAGGTGAACAAAACTATAATACTCTGTAGCGACAGGTTGAAGAAGTATAAAAATTGTGTATTTTACACAAGTAAGTGTTTATGAATCCCTAGAGTTTATAGTAGTTATTTTTCTTCAAAAAAAATTTTTTTTTGCCATCAAGAGTGGTTTTTTAGATGTGTGTTTTTCAATTTTAGAGTGATGATCCCAAGCCATTTCTGAGATGCCGTTACATGCTCAAACAATATACGTGCCTGGAAAGGAGGGTGTTGATGTGGACGACCTTTTGTTGCCATACAGTCAAACATTCAATTTACATATTGAACGCAAATTTTGGTCTGAACATTGTCTTGCGTCGTGGGCCGGTAGCAAGTTGTTCAAGATTATGCGATTCTGGTATATTTTCGTGCTTTATGAGAAGTCGGCTATCTACGCCAATAATCTCGAGACGGTTGACTGTTGGAAGAGAATATTAGGAGAGCTATTGCCAACACACGGCCTCAATCGATGCAAAAAGTGAGCCTGTCTTTAGTCGAAATTATTTTTAAACCTTTATTTAATAAAGCTAAAGTCTTCATTATTGCCAAATATGCTCATAATAATCTTAATTTTTATAAGAAAGTGAATTTCTCAGCAAAGCATTAAATAATATGCCTAATACTAGTTAATTGCAGAAGTTAATATATGTATGTAATTCACATATGCTGCAATTCGAAAATATATTAGAAGTAAATAGAGCAAATTAAATAATGTAATAATGTGCAAATAAATTATGCCAATATTAAACGTGTAGCCACCTATAAATAAAGACAAAAGCCAGTCACCTTCTGTTCTGTGAAACCCATTAACGGCAACCTTAAAACCACGAGTCTATGAAGACAACTTTTCAAGCAAAAACTATATTTTGTAGCAGGATATGCGCGTATAAATAAAATCTGTAAATATTTAGCACTAATTGCATATTTATGTACAAAGTGGAAATGGCAACTATTTAGTACGACAGTGTACAGAAAGGCTTAAAAAAGATGCACACACACACATGCGATCACATGAGGAAAGTGATAATCATGCAGGAATAGTCGAATAAAATGCTGTAGCCGCAAATTAAAAACACTTTTCGCTCGAAGTGCAAATGTGTGGCAACGTTGATGATTGTGTGAAGGCAAAAAATATGATAAATTTATATATGTATGTGTGTATTGGTATTAACTTACATAGGTGCGAAATGTTAGTGAGAAAGAGTATGTTTTTGCTTCCCTAAATACGTTTCATATTAAAAACATGTTAAGTCGATTTAACTTTTTTCGAATGGGTTGATAACTCATACGGCCTTTTTTCCATTTAATGTGCAGATAAGTGTACCACAAGTCCATACATACAAAGCCAGCTATATATTTTATAATTAAATAAAATGCTATCTATATTTGTAACCACTGAAATACTATGAACTTTATAAACAAAAACGTAAAATCTCATCTGAACTTATGTGCTTTCTAATATAAATTCAAGATCTGAAATAAAAAGTACGTCATTTTATAAATATATACAAGGTGCGTTCCAAAGTAAACAGGAAACTTTTTGAATATAGCGCCCCTGGTGGGGGCTATCTATACGTCGACTGGTGCGTTAGAATCTTCTATCTCTATCGAATGTCCAGTGAGAATTTCATGACATTTCAATGACTGGAAGTGAAGTTATTGCGTTTTTAGTGTCAGTATATTTGTGTTATCAGTGCGAAAATGAGTTTCGAACAAAGAGCCAACATTAAATTTTGTTTTAAAATTGGTAAAACTTTTACCGAAACGTTTCAATCGATGAAACAAGTTTATGGCGATGATTGCCTATCCCGTCGCAGAGTGCACGAGTGGTTTCAACGTTTTCAAAGTGGTTGTGAGGACATACATATATGACGATCAACATGTGGGCCAATCAAAATCCGCGATCACCGGAAATTCCATCGAAACTGTGCGTGAATTCATCAAAAATCAGCCGAAGTCATCAAAGAAATTCATGGAAATGGAATTGAACATCTCCAAAACATCGATTTATCGCATTTTGACCGAACATTTGGGCTTGCGAAAGGTGTGTGCATGGTTTGTTCCGCACAAATTGACTGACGACCAAAAATTGCTCAGAATCCAACATTCGAAGGACATCATGTGACCGATTACTTGACCAACAGTCACATTTTAACATTTAACCACTCCCCGTATTCACCTGATATGGCACCGTGCGACTTCTTCCTTTTCGGAAAAATGCATTTGCCCATGAAAGGAAAGCGTTATGCAGACGTAGAGGCCATTCAAAAGGCTTGCACCGGCATACTAGCGGCCTTACGGCCAACGAGCTGAAACACTCGTTCGACATGCTTTTGGACCGTGCAAAAAGCTGTATTGAAGCAGAAGGAGACTATTTTGAATAAAATAAATTGATTTTGCCGAAAGAACTATTTGCTCCATTTTTTTAAATCTTGTGTACTTTGGAACGTACCTTTTATATTACTGAGCAGTTATGTTCCTTTTGTAGCACAAAGTTTACATATATAGCATTATAAAATCTAGAATCTTTTTACAAAACATGAGGAAATAAGCACATATATAGTATATTTTTAACTATTCCAACACACAACGCAGCGTAGCATATTTAGCATCGCTGAAGTCCTTGACGAAAAAAATCATACGACAGAGGTAGGTGTGCTCCTGCTGGCGGCTGCACAGTGTCTTTATTCAACTTTCGAGTTAAGAAAAATTTAGATAATCTTTTGTTGCCGACTATAAAATTCCGTTTCGAGTTAAACCGTTTTTGATCTATCTCAACAGGTACAATGCTGGGTTGGCAACATTTGCTTTATTATTGAGCGATAGGCTAGCAAAATCAGCCTAAGATAACAAATATGCTTGTAAACCAAGAATGTTTATTGGGACAGCCTTTCTACTAACCTTAGCGACGACTTGGAATAGATTTAGGCTCATAGGGCAGTGAAAATGGAATTAAAGTGCCTTATAGAGTCAACGGTATAATATCTTACTAAAGGTCAAAAGAGTGGATGAATGAATACAGAAAGTTGTATTTAATGAGGATTTTGAAGCAGATAAACTCGGACGCTCACTAGTATACAGGGTTTGTCTGGCAAGTAATAGGACTGAGTCCATTTGGAAAAATTTATTGAACCAATCTTTACAATTCTTCATCAACTTTCAAAATAGGCTTCCTCTGCGTCGATGCAGCGCTGCCAGCGCGATTTCCAAGCATTGAAGACTTTACGGAACGCATTCTCCGGCTCTCCTTGAGAGCTTGCCTTTCATCCGTCTTTTCAGGCAAGGAAACAAAAAAAGAGTGGGAAGGCCACATCTGGGCTGTAGGTCGCCTGCGAAAGCGTTGGGATGCCGGCGTTGGTTAGATAGCTGTTCACAAGAAAGGCGGTGTGAGACTAGGCGTTGTCGTGGTGCAACTTGCAATCGGCTGCGATGTCTTGTCGGCCCCGATTGACCTTTCTTTTGAGTCTCTTTAGGACTTCCACGGAAAACTTAACGTTGACGGTTTGTCAGGGAGGAACAAATTCATTGTGGACGATGCCTTTGATGTCAAAAAAGGCAAT
Organism: Bactrocera tryoni; assembly: GCF_016617805.1. Lineage (NCBI taxonomy): Eukaryota > Metazoa > Arthropoda > Insecta > Diptera > Tephritidae > Bactrocera > Bactrocera tryoni. Next base: position 49,172,003 of record NC_052500.1, on the reverse strand, counting down.
GAGCATTGTTTTCACTTTAGATTTGTTCATACATCAGTGACCTCTTCCCGGCACTCCAAAAAGGTTTGGTGCCACCGAACGCTTCATTTTGAGCTTGCACCACTCACAGAAATACATCGCGCGATAATGTTTGTCCTGACGTTCTAGGTGCTCGGAGATAACTGACTAGCTGCTCGTTCGTTAGATAGGAATGCCCTCCACGAATCCAATCGGTGCACGCACGCTTCGAAATACAGTCGCGGCGGAAGAAAATCAGTAGTTAATCAAGAATAGGTGATTTATTCAAAATATCAAGCTAGAAAGTTTAAAAACAAACAACCAAATACGATCACTGTCCTATATAAATGTCGCATCGATTGGACTTGCTTATGAAAGAAGGGATCGCAGCTGCTTGAAGGATGACAGTGTCGGAACGGTGAAGCACTTTCTGTGTCTGGCGAAAATCTGCGCTAATTGGATCCTTAGTAGTATTCAAGCATCAACAGTAAAGGGTAGGAAGATGTCGAAACACCAAATTGGGATGATTCCTGATATACAAAGGTGAATTGAAACTTAATCTGAGATAACGTTTAGTATATTAAAAAAAAAAAGTTTTAGAAAAATGGCGATTTAATCTTAAACAAAGTCCTATTTTATGCTATGTTTCCACCAAAAAGTTTAAGTGACTAGATTACATTTAATCTCTTCACTAATCTCACCGTTCTCACTGCCGTTGGACAGCTGATTCAACAGATGTTTTTGCCATTCAAGAATTCACATCGCTTAATATTTAATAAAAGAAAACTTTGTATATAGTATTTTGTTTTAAAAACCGTCTTCTTTTAAATATTTTCCATATAATGGAAATAATGGACGCATTTCTCATTGGGGAAGTCGATTTTCAGCTGAAATTAGATTCATTGCTTTAAAATAAATTTGAGTGTTTACATTTTTTCTCTTTGTAGTGTATAAATCAGCTGTGATAATGTAATAGATTTCCAATGCTGACAACTAGATGTCGCAAAATCAGAGTTGCACCGAGAGGTTTAGAGTGGATCATTTACAAATCACTTCGATAAAGTGGTTTTGAACAGTCATTTTGTATGCCGAAATCTTGATAAATTTATAAGATTATTGGGATAAACTACTCAACAGCCGAAATCGTGTGATTAAGTGTCGGCCTGAACATGGTATTAGCTCGATAAACTTATCCCAGCGATGCCAGAACATCTCTAAAAGAGGAAGGGCATGGCATAATCTGAAGAAATCGGTGAATAGGGCAGCAGTTCGGAGGCATAGGTGTAAATCAGAGGTAGAGTAATAAAAAATATTTTTTATACCCTGAACAGGTTTTAAAATTTTGCAAACGTCATTTTCTCTTCAAGAAGCTGCTCATTTGTAGGAACTGCCGATATCCGACCACTATAACATATAGCTGCCATACAAACTGAACGATCGGAATCAAGTTATTGTATGGAAAACTTTCGCATTTGACGTGGTATCTTCTCGAAATTTGACATGGATTACTGCTAAGGTAATAACATAATCTGCGAAAAAATTGTTCAGATCGGATTACTAAAGCATATAGCTTCCATACAAACTGGACACATATTACTAAAAGCAATGCACAATGTGAAGGTATATTAGCTTCGGTGCAGCCGAACTTAAAGTTTTTTCTTGTTTCTATGTCAAAAACTGTCATTTTCTCCAGAAATCAATGATCATCTTTAAGCTCATTAGCACGGCCTTTGCCACCTTCGGGTTGTCGTCAAACTAGTGAGAAGTGTTGGGTTTGTTGTTCGTAGCGCATCCAATCAAGAAAAATTCAAGCGCTCTTTGATTTCACAGCACTTCAAAATCGAATGAAAAGATTCGAATTTTCGGCTGATCTTTTTTATCTTTCTAAAATAAGCTGCGGACCATTTTCCACATGTGGTTAAATTGAAACTACAGGTTGGTAGGTCCATAAAGAAAACAAAAAGTACAGGTCAGTTTACAAGATGGTTATATTACCATTATTCGCAAAAACGCCTTTTAGTAGTATCTTCTGCACGGGTGTCGACCGGAAAGGCTGTAATGTCGTGATCTCAAGCTGCTACTGGGCTGGCTCAGTCATGGCAGGCGTTATCCAGTAAAGGCTGGTGCATTTCCTCAATAATCTCCTTATGGTAGATCAAAAATAAAGCCAAAGTATATATTATGAAATCAGCACAAACATCGTTATGAGATGAGGCTGCAACCAGCAGCGAGCAAAGCGATTTTCAAGCTTTTCGGCAGCGCCCAAACCTCAACTGCAACGTGAGCAGGTTATTGTGGTTGCAGTAATGCTCTCAAGCCAGCTCAAAAACGGGAGCCACAGTCCATGAACACTCGGACCAAAAAAGTGCTGTGACCATTAACGAAGAAAGAGAAGAGCAACTTCTGCCTCGTGATCAGGTGAACGTGTTGTTCAACTCTGTCAATACGAGAGGGCCTCGAAATCAGGCAATCAAGCAGAGACGGAACGCAAAAGCGCGATGCAAGGCAGCGGTCAGGATATGTAACCAACCCAAAGGAAGAGGAGGTAAAATGGTTGATTTGCGGCAGAGAGGAGGCGAAAAGCGTCAGGTTTCATTTCGCAACACGCGTGGTTCATTAGTTTACCAGACTATCCTAACCTAACATAGTCTGAGAGATTTTCGAAAATTCTTCGAAATTAGCCACCGTGCACACATAACACTCGGAGGCACATACTTCATTGCGTTTGCATGTAAATTTTCGCATGAGTTGCATAAATAATAAACAGAGACACGTGTTTAGCTGCAACAACTACAATCACACACAAATACTTTTGAACGAAAAAAACGCCCAGCGATGTACGCCGTTGCGCGTGCAACAAACGACAAGTCAGCTCAGAACTACACCAACACTCGACAACAACAAAAGCAGCTTGTTTTCCAACAAGGTGTTGCGTATCAGTCGACCTAACTCGACTAACTGCCTCAATATTGCCGCCCCCATTGGAGGCGCACTTACCAAAACTAACGGCACCCACATGCGGCATGTGGCACCTTGTTGGCTGGTGCTATTATTGCGCTGATGACTGGCTCGTTTCCTGCCATGACTTACTGCCACAGCGCCGCTGACTGAGTGACTGGTCCATCACTAACGCTGAAAAAATAATAATCTACAGCCAGCAAAGGCTACAATTTGAAGGTGTCACCAACAGGCGAGGCTACTGCCGTAATAACACTCACAGTCGCCATGTTGCACGTACAACGTTGTTGTTTTGCTGCATGGTTGCATGGCAGAAAAAAATTTGGCTTTAGAAAAAAATTGTTTGTTGCCGCTAAATAGGAACAGGGTGAGGTAACCGGTGACGCCAGGTCCCTTGGCCGCCCACTGATTGCAGTAAGCTTTCCACACTGTTTGTTTTTTCCTTACACTTACATTGCCACACGCTCGGCATATGTCCTTCCTGCTGGTCGTTTTTGCATTTCGGTTTTATTTGTCAACATCGCAAAGGCAACATTTGCCTATTTTGCTCATAATTTTCTTTGAGCATTTTCGTTTTTACATATTAAGTTATTCAGTGCAGAAACGCTGCTTGTCTACTCCACACTTTGCCGCCTTTCTACCTGCATACTAATAAACCCTTATACAGATATGCATTTGAATGAATGTGCGCTTCAGTGCATTGTTGTTGTGCGGTTGCGTTGGAAAAAACTGAAAGCGTGTGGCAGAAATCCTTAAAATGCATACATAATTATATGCAAGTACGCGCATTTTTAATTAAGTTTACTGGGCCAGTTGGATCCGCCCGTGGATGCATACGTGGAGCCGCACATATGCCCATACACTCTGGTATATATAAATAGGTAACAGCACCGGAGCACGTTTTAGCATATGCAGCGACGCCTGAGTGCCCCGAGGCTAACAACTTGAACTCTAGTTCTAAGCAGCAGCACCCAAATAGGCAGCCATGTACGATGCCCATATATTCATACCTTCATACCTATAAATATATTTGTGCATATGCGCCCAGGAAATACCACTAGAATTACAATAACAGCCTTATAACAAAGAAATGAAAGAAGCGCACGCATACAGGGTGGTTCTAAAGTAAGTTTTTTAAATTAAAAAGCAAAAATATGAAATACGTTAACTTCGGTAGCACCGAAGCTCTTAGTTCCTTTTTTATAACATAGCAAGATATAAGAATATCTTTATTGAGATTTTGATCGATCAATTTGAAGTACAGCTATATGCTATAGTAATCGGATCTAAGCAATTTCTCCGATGCGATGTCTTGTATAATAATCTCAGTTAAATTTCTTGTGAATTATATCTTTCAAATGTTGGTTGCGGCTACGTCTCAGGTGGTCCATTCACATAGACATTAGATTTTTCATATCTCCACAGGAAAAAGTTTAACGGCCACACAATCTTGGTGGTTAGTCGACCCGCTCAAAACATAAAATTATCTGCTCACCGAAGTATTCTCTCAATAAATTTATTGATTGATACAAAGTGTGGGAAGTGGCGCCATCTTGTTTAAACCAAATGTCGCCGAGATCACGAGCTTCAATTTCCGGTATCGAATAGTTGGTTATCATGGCGCGATAACGGTCACCGTTCGCGTTTACGTTCTCACCGCTGATTCCACAAGAGCCCACAAACCAAACCAAACTGTTATTTTCTCTGTATAAAATGACAGCTCTTGAATCTCTTCACGCTGCTCTTTGTCCCAAATGTGGCAATTTTGCTCGTTTTCATACCCATTGAGCCTGAAATAAGCTTTATTGCTAAACAAAAATGAACTCGGAAACGACAAATCTTCTTGGAACTTTACAAGGCCCATTGGGCAAAACGTTGTCGCTAGGAAGGGTCAAGCGGCTTCAGTTCTTGCACAAGCTGTTTTTGTTTGCTTTTAAGTTAAGATCTCGACGTAAAATGTGCCAAGTCCTTCCATACGTCAGTCCGAGTTACTTCGAACAGCGCCGAATCGACTTCTCAGCTACGGCTGATATATTTTCTTCACTGTGTGCTAGACGCGGTTTGTTCAATCGAATATTATCCAGTAATGAATGCTGAGTCTCAAAATGGGTAATGGTGTTGCAAATAGTTAGTGTAGTAGGCCGATAATGTTGACCACATTCTTTACAGAACATGAATTTTCGTAATGAAGTTGAGCGATTTGTAAACTTCGTTCAGGTGTAAGTCCTTCCATCATTAAATTCCATACAATAGGGAACAAAAATAACATGACAACTTGACTAGATTCACGCGTGAACTGCCAAAAAAAGGCCTTCTCCTTGGATTCCCTCTTAATACCTTGTCAAAAGGAAAAGGTTTCCATACAGCACTTGGCTCCGGTCTTTAAGTTTATATGGCAGCTAAATGCTATATATAGTTTTCCGATGTAGGGGCTTCCGAAAAATGAGCTTCTTAGTGGCAAAAGAACGTGTGCAAAATTTCGGATCGAAATCTCGAAAACTGAAATACTAGTTCGCGTATATACAAGCAGAGAGCCGGTCGGACATGGCTAAATTGACTCAGTTCGTTCCGCCCAATTAAAGTGATATAAACCCTACTCTGCTCAGCATTCCTCTATACACCATTTCTTTGATCGCTATCTTTGACCGATGCTCTCTTGCCTCTTGTTTAGAGCAAATAGTTCAGAAGTCCTCTTGCGTTCCACTTTTAATCCAGAAACATCTCGACACCGCACAAGTTTTGATTGTGGATCAGCACTTGACAATCTCAAGTGAAGTCCAAGATCCAGCGCTATAGCCCAAGAGAGCAGTGAAGTGTCGACTCGTTGCGAAGCTGTTGAAAATATGATAAGTGTACTGTCTCTTGCAAGTTCATCTGTTATGCAGTTTCCAGCGATTTCGCTGAGGCCAGGCAACCAAGCATGTCTAATAACAAAGTAGCTTGAGTACTGCAGTACGGCCTGTTTTCCGAGTGAATGCACAGCTCTCTAAAGGATGCTGCACTTATGTAGCATTACATCTATTGCTTTCTTGATGATAGCCAACTCCGCGAAAACAACTTACAGGCACAAGAGATTCCATGATACATCTGACTTAATTATCTGTGTAATTTTTCGAATTTTTTAAGACCTCTTCACACTATTTAACTGTATGGTTAAAGGTTACTCATTTGATCTAGCTTCCTTATTTATATTTCTGCTTTTAACTTACTTGGAGTATTCTTTGCTTACAAGATCAAGTGGTCTTTATTTGCCATTGCAAAATGAGACCTTCTTGCTTCATTTTATAGTAATTTTCTGCCTCCATCGGCGGCATAAAGCTGATTTCTGCACAATGTTCTATTTAAAAATCGTCAATGGTTCGAGAAATTCTGGCATATTTTTTGTTTTTCAAATTACCCAATGAAAAGAAACCAGATAAGAGTGAAGTGAATATCTACGTGACCTCTTTATGACATCCGACTTACAGTAAATAGTTTTTATCCGAAACCGACAAGATCTCTTTACGCATTTGAATTCATTACGTCATAAGGATTCGTCGATGTCATTGTACATAGTTATTTATGTTTAAAATTTAGCTGAGGGACCAGCTCAAAAACCATTCAATCGTTTAATAGTTGCTGAAGTAATGTTTCACTTCGAAAAAGGATACGGTGCACCCTATAATACAAATAATTTCTTTTGCTTTTATGTATAATTCCACAATCTCTGCTGCCCGTCTAAGCAAATCGCAAAAAAAAAACGAAAAATAAAAATAATTTAATATGCTAAAGCGAAGAAACCATATTTTAAAAGCGCATACCCCTCACATACATATAAAGATACATACCAAAGTACACATAAATATTTATATAAATGGAATCACATATATATATGTATATACCTGCATATGAGTATACAATTACACATTTTATGCAATTTCGTATTCAACTAAGATTTCGCACGCCTGACATAATTTCGCGAAAACTAAACAAGATTTTTTCGAGCTTTTCTTTCGACAGACAATTCTTCAAGCAATGAGTTGGGTGCTCACCAGCCATACATATGCAGATGTGCCATAAATATTTATTTACAGTTTGCACTTAGTTTGCAAATTTTGCAATTTTTATTTTAAGTCATTTTTGTAATGAATGTGTCACCGAATACAAATGCGGTGGAAGCGGCTCAAGCGTTATCATTTTCTGATGTGAAATAGTACGAAATGCCGAAGAGGACTACATTACCCATACACAGAGTATGCATGAATTATATATTTGTGTATTGGAAGAATAATATGGATATAAAATTTGCCAATTAAAATTTACAGGTCAGAGACTCGATCGAAACTTTTCAGCTATCATTTTAATAATTTGCATCAATTTTCAATGTATAAATGTTCTATGACTTCCAAATACCTTTTTACCCCATCTGAGATTTTCATCTAAAGTTGTTGTAATTTTGTTCACCTTGCGATTGTTTGCAACTCTGATATTAATTTTTTAGGGTAAAAATTAGATAACCTGATGGAACTTGGATCATAGAACAGATGAGCGTAACTGGTTTCAGGGCGAGCTAATGGCTAGCAACATAATCGATATGATACCCTATACAGGTGCTTTTTTTATACGATAAAAGGGAATTAAAAATCTTTACCTGCATTTCGTTCTATCAATTTGTAGGGCTATATGCTATAATTGTCCGATCTGAACCTTGGATAATAATCTACGTCAAATTTCGTCAAGATACATCGTCATATAAAAAGTTTTACATATGGAAACTTGAGTTTAATCGATCAGACACAATACCCTGCAGAGGTCCGATATAATTGGGTTCCGACAAATAAGCAGCGGTTTGGAGAGAAAAGGACGTCTTCAGATCAATTTTTCAAAAACTGAGAGACTTGTCCGCGCATACATATATGGTAAGTACAAAAAATTTAATTGACGGACGAACATGGCGAAATCAACTCAGCTCATCTCTTTGCTTTAGTGGGTGCACCTCAGTAGTAAGTTGCGATTTTTAGAATGGATAAAAAAATCGAATAAAGAAGTTGTCTAAAATTTTGTATTTCTAACCAAATCGGTGCGAATTTTGGAAAAGGCTTACAGTGTTTCAAAAGCATAAACCTACGAGTGGTACAAAGACTTCAAAGACGGTCGAGAGTTCGATGAAAACATGTCTCGTTCTGGACGACCTTCGCTCTTCAACTGATGAAAATATTGAAAAAATTAAAAATATGTTGCTTGAAAATCGAAGCATCGAAAAAGATATACAGCAGGAAAGTTCGACATCTCTCGCGAGTCCGTTCGAATGATTTTAGCCAATATTTTGGATACGAAACGCGTTTTTGCTCGACTTTTCCGGATAAAGCTGATTTGTTTCCAAAAGGAGTATCGTAAACAAGTCTCTTCGGACATGCTTCATCGTGCGAATTCCGATCCCACATTAATGGAGATCATTGTAACTGCCGATGAGTTATGGGCTTATGAGTGTGACTTACAAACAAGGCCGGAAATGTGGAAAAACATTCCACCGATTTTACACAATGATAATGCACCATCGCATCGAGCCACGATTGTGACCGAATTTAAAGCCAAAAAGGCAATGCATGCCATCGATCAACCACCGTATGTGTTAATCCTCCCGAAAAAATAAACTACGCGACGTTAAAATTCTTACCAGCATTAAATGAATGCAACGGAGCAGCATTGAGACCGTGGAGCTGAATCTTATTCAACAGTTTGCATAAATTTTCCTTTGGGACGACCTATTGAACATCGAAAATCTTCATCTCTGCCATGCGTTGATTATATTTTGAATCGATGGACGGTCTCAGAACTTCGACACAATTAAAGGGACTTATTGTCGAGCTATCGACAGGCGACAATATCAAGTTAGTCTTCATACTTAGTATCTAATCACATATCAGTCAAAATTTCGCAATTTCGCACTGCATTCCTTTCGATCGTGTTGTACCATTTCATTTAGATGAATAAGGAAAGTTTATCGAATTGATCCCATTGTCGATATTCTTTATTTCTTTATTTTCTCAAGTTTATTACTGCGTATCGAAAATGTTAATATATTCTCTTGAGAACTCTTGAACTCTGTGCCAATATAGTATTTTCAAGTAACTAGATGAACTACTGAATTGAATTTCATCGACTGCCAAAATATTTGGCAGCGTTAATATAGTGAAGAAGTCGACAATTATTCTGGCACTAGTCGATAGATCGAGTCTTAAACTTCATCACTGAACATTTTTAGTTTTAAGACAATTGTTTTACAGCAAAAAAAAATGGAATTTTCTGTCGGGTCTCAATCAGCTCTAACTTCAGGCTAACAAACGACTGTAATCGTTGTCTATCATGCGGAGTTGGAAGCCATCAAGACAGTAGTGGATTACTACTCCGAAGTGCAGCTTCTTTTTAAACCTGTGCATTTTTTGAGCTCACGGAATGTGGGCTTGCAGTTTTACCTAAATTTCATACGATTGAAAACGGTCGGTGTTCCGATGTCTTCTAGTAGTCTACCGCTGGACTCTCGTAAAAGGTCCTCCGAACTATTTACTGTTAAAAAAGTGAATATTTTCGCGTTTATATGTGTTTTGAATAAATACTGTCTAATAAGTTCACACACGGTGCGGTTAAATATCTTATCAGACGCCTTTGCCAGACAAAGTGGAATCATCTTATTACTACATATATTCTATATTGCTCGGCGTGATATGAACTGCCCTAATAAATTTATAGTAAACTGAAAGCACCTCGTCGGTCTATGAGAATGCGGTGATACACTGAGAAGTTTATGGGCAACACAAAGGACGAACATTTAAATAAGTGAGATCCATCGTTTGAGATCAACCGAATAATATAACATAACCTACGGTAGAGAGTAGCCTGAAAATAGAAAATGAAATCAAACTCCTAGTGTGATCGCCTAAAAAACAGAATTTTTAAAATTGTATTCAAGAAAGCTACGGTATAAAATGTATAAGATATAGAGAATACATTTAAATAGTTTTTATAGATACTTCACAAAGCACGTACTTATTTTTTTGGCAAACAACATGGCCCACAAATGGAGTCAGGCAAGTTTTCAGATCTCTCTCAATGTGTGATGGGTTTTAAAAAGAAATTTTAGACAAGTCTCGCCGAGTGATAAATACAACTTAATGTTTACATTCCAGGATTAATGAAAAGAACTGTTCTTTTTGCTACAAATTGAAACAAAGACAGGTTGTGCAATTCAAAAATCATAATTCCAAAATTGAAGAATTTGCTGAAAAAGGTTTAATGGTAGCAGTATGATCGAAGCTTTCCATTATCTGCCAAGGCTAACCTTATAAACTTTTTTATATGTTAATCGGATTGTTAAAACAGACCCATCTCTTATGTGCTGTGAGTCTATAGCCACTACACCATGGTCACAAACCGTTGACAATCGCTAAGATACAGTTGTAGAAGTTGGAAATCCTTCTAAACGTAATCTCTAGTATGACCTCTGGTTTGACGGTTGCTTTCAGTTTCTCCAAAAAAAAAACAAGCAACCATTTGCTTGGAAGTGCTTCGTGCATGAACAAGTTTTGTTGGATTCGCTTCATCCTGAAATACCCATACAGTCGAATAATCTGTATCTTATCGTCTTTCATTTTTTTAACATTTAAATTCCGTCCAATCCACACGAGCCTTTTTTTAAGCGATTGACTAACAGTGTATGATTTCTTATGCAATATTGAATGTATGCTAGTCCCAATAACGCCCAAAGATTTCTCAATCTCACGGTAGGTCACATGACGATCTTTCAATATCAGTTTGCGCCTAGCATCAATAGTTTCCGGAACAAAAACTGATTTTGGATGACCTTCCCGAAATTTGTCTTGGACCTCGATTGAATTCACCACAGCAGCGATAAGCCCTGGCTTTGATGGATCGTCAAAAATTTAATAAGGGGTTGTATACAGTTAGAATTTTCAAAAAACCTTTTTTTTATTTTCTTAATGTACATACTATATATTTAAGAATATACGCAGAAAATTTTATATCGTTCCGGTGAATATTTTCGGAATTACACGAAATTTTTAAAAGGCGTTTCAGAGTGCTTGGAAGTGCAGTCCATACTTTAAACGAGTTTTTCTCAAAATGGTTCTTTCAAAGTCGGTGACCAGCATTACTCGAAGACGGCTAAACCGATTACTCTCCAATCTTAACACGAGCTTCTTAAATATAACTAAATAATTTTATTTAAAAAAATATTTTGCTTATTCCTTCGATTAACTACAAGACTTAACATTACTTTTACGAAATCTGTTTGGTAGTTTTTTTAATTTCAGAGGATTCAGTTCAGAGATATAGTGGTCACCGCAAACCTCCGTTTTTGAAAGGCGCTCCCAAAAATCAGCTGTAGTTCCTTTCCAAAGAAATATTTTTACTAATATTATTATCTAAAAATACAGTTAAAAGATATCATAATATGTGTACGAATTCTTAGATCAATAAATTGTAAAATTTTCAGAGAAAAAATTCTGGAAAATTCGTTTGTTCGGCCTTTTAGCTGTGTATAGTATGACCCCTTAAGTACAACTGTGACTCTTGATGACTTAATCCACATTGAAAGTTATAAAAAAAAATTGCGCGAAAACTTTCGGGTGTTGATTTCATTCTTTAGTCGAGAAGAATATTTTAAGTTACTATAAACAACACAAATAGCGATCATACATCAGAATGTTATGAGTACGCAATCTATCAATAATACCAAACTTTAAGAAAATATTGTGAATTTCCAGATTGCAACACTTGTGTTGCCAAATCCCGAAATATAAAAGACAACCTACATAATATTAATTTTTCGAGACGATTTTGATTAAGCAGAAAATCAAGAAAAGGAAGTTAATAATTTACGTGCAGTCAATACTGCGGATTAATCAGTCGGACCCCAATAGTTGGCGCGATTCTAAAGAGACACCACAGGTTGTGAAAAAGAGTTTCATTTGTTTGTGTTTTATTTGAAGTAAAAGTTCTGCACCTAAAAAAAACCCTTTACTCGTACGCCATCACTTTGCATTGTAAAGTTGTATTTCACAGATACACCTTATGAGGCAGAGGTTATTTGAATTGTTAGCCAGCACTTATACAAACAATATTATGAAAGTTTGACCAAAAAGCGAACTAAAGCCGCAGCTGCGCCGCTTAGTAGGCGCTGAAGGTACAGCGGAGCATCGTTGCAATAAGCAGCTTGTTTCTGTGTATTGAGCCTAAAGGATAATACTCTGTGTGAGTGTACATATACCATGTACATATATATATATGTGTATATATATGCCCGTGTGGGCAATGCAGAGTTCTCAGGCATAGAGAAAATATAGATGAAGTGCAGAACTCTAGTTGAGGAAATTTCACGCAAACACACACACATATACACACATAAGCACATGCATAGATTAAAGTTGAGAAAACGGCCAACACTCACTTTGTTAGCGAACTCGACAATAGAGAAAAACAAGAAGTCGTCAAACAAGGCTATAATATTGCCGTTGGCGGCGCGGCGCAAATTCCGTACACACCAGAGTTGCAGCGCCACAGTTGAGCACACACATGATAATGCACATATATACACAGTTACACACCCACGACTCACACATATTTGTCGGTCATATGCGCCTGTATGCGACGAATACAATGCACCGCATAGGAAAAATTCTCCTGAAAGCAATTTACAAAAGTTTTTCCATCAAAATCCGCTGTCAGGATAAATATCCTGAAAATAGCCGGGCGAATGTTAAGGCGGCGGCAGCAGCAGCACCAACAACAACAACAACAGCAACTATTCCAATTGCAACAATCACCAGCTAAGGCAGCTAAAGCTCTGGAAATATGATTTATGAATGCCTGCCTGCAAGTATCCACCTGCATACACACACACGCACACATATATATATGTATTTGTGCTTGTATTGAAGGAGCGTACTATTTTGAGTACGACCATTGCAGCTCTTAAGCGCCACATACAACTGCATCCTACACCGACACTGCTGTCGTCACTTGAGCGGCCCGGCTTCTATTGGTCCACTGGCCGTTTCGGTGTGTAGAAATTTCGGAAAAAATATAAATAAAATACTTTGAAAAATGTTAAATAGCGCAAATGGTTGGTGCTCCTTAAATTATGCCACATCCTCTACTTCATTTTATTTGCCAAACTGCCCACCTTGCGCCCTGCCACTCGGGGCACCACCACCTTGGAGCACCTTGTCTCGTGTTGTTTGGCCGATTCCTTCATTTACCGTCATTGTTGCCACATTTTTTTCATACTTTCACCTTAATAGCGTAAACCATATTTTCTCCGTTAACTATGCCACAAAGCATCGACGCTTCACCATTCACCTGCCCCGCCAGGCCGCTCTATCAGGACTTAGTGAAATTATTTTTCTTCTCTTTATGTGTGTGTAAATCACTTCAAGTATTTTAAATTGCGCGCATTTAACAAGCAACAATAAAAAAGCATAACAACAACAAAATGCGCTGTTCAAACACAAGACAATAAAGACAATGTGATATATGTTGAGGTAATAAATTGTTGGTGTCATGGCGGACAAAACGCTGTACTTGTGGACAACAGCAGCCATCGTGTGAGCAGTCACTTCATGTGTGTGTGTGTGTGTGTGTTAGCGCACAATAGGTGGTATCGGCAGTGATTGAATGGAAAACTAGGAGAGAAATATTTTACTTGGAGGAGAAAAAAAAATTGGTAAATCGGTTGAAAGGATCGCTGTGGTCCTATTTATTTATCATTAACCGCATTAACATTTCAGAGTACTGTAGACCTGTAATTTATGAAATGTGATATATTGCAGCCATTAATTGGATCGGAAAACAAATTATGTTCGAAATCGTTCTCACTCTTGATTTTTATTATCAAAGCTTGGCCAAAAACTGCTTTATGATAGTTTCTATAAGAAACAGGTAAGAAGTGGCAAAGTTCGGTTTAACCGAGCATTTTATACAATTGCATCTTACAAGAATCAAAGTCCGGAAAACTCCTTCAAGTGTTGGCAAAATTTAATATTATAACAGGGGAGTTGAGAGTTGTATCGACCCTATTTTACCTATTTTTGCCAATAACAAATATTCTTCACATGCCAATACCAATAAAATGTTCCCTGGCTTTCTTAAAGTACCTCATATAAAACCACCCATCACATGGAGTAAAGCTAGCCGCATGTTCGAAAATTTTTATATTGGTTATATGGGAGGTTTTCACCCACTTTTATTCATTTTCGGCGCAAATATACGCCATTATGAGCAAAATACAATCATTCATTTGCATTGAGATAACCCAGATATCGGCTGGTGTATGCGGTATAAAGTCAACCGTCAGTCTCACATCTCGATGTCTTCGGTTAAAAGTCAACTAAATGCACTGGAGTCCACATATGCGGCACTTAGTGGATTGAACAATTTTGGTTCGATATGGAAAATGTTTGCTGATAATGTGGCATATCTCAAAAGCACTATTCGTGCATGTCATCTCGTTATAACAATTGCTTCTGGAAAGTGAAAGATTGAAATGGAATCAAAAAAATGCTGTAAGGGTTGTAGTCTTCTTTCGCTCATTTCCACATCGTTACATAGAAATAGTATGAGAAGAATTTTATCTTTAAAATTTGACTGAAATCGGTCTGGCGTGTCCTGAGATAATTTCACCTGAAACTGGGCAGTGGCACGACCATCGTTCAAATTTCAGCCTCTCATGTCATTTGAGGAGTAAAATTTCTGGTTTATGGCGTGTTTAGTTATTGATTTATCGGACTTTTCGTTTTAAAGATTTATGCATACTGCATGTCAGTCCTTTGCATCGCCGCTACAAATCGCCTCTGAAACTTGATGTAAGCACCGTTTCCTTCTAATATTTCCCTATTTTTGAGCTTTTCTTAATTGCAAGGTATATCCTTTGCAATAATTTTCTTCGATCATATCTATTTAGGGGTTCTCGTTTCTCATACCTACCTAAAACCTTGTGTTTAAAGCAGGTATATGTCCCGCTTCTACAAGGTTCAACAAGTATATAAAGTAATGTGATATCGGTCTTCAGTTTAATAGGATTAACCTGTTAGAGGTTTGCACATCATCAGTACATTGGTCCTTTGGGTATAGCATTCGCTAATATATGTTGAACTTGTGTTATATTATCATTAAAGGCCAGACGAAAAAAAAATAGTTACTAAGTAACGAGTAATAATCACGCCATCCGACTGTTTCCAGATCGAAAAACCACCAACCGTCTCAACTGCGTACGCTCCGAGGTCCTAACATCGACTCTGACTACTGCCTTCTTGCAGCCAAGATTCGCACCCCCCTCTGTGTAGCAAAAAACGCACGTCAACGAACACAAGAAAGGTTCGACGTCGCGAAGCTGCAATCACAACAGACAGCAGAACGATTTTCTGCTCGACTTGCACCCCAGCTCTCTGAGAATACTCGTCAACAACTCGGTATAAGAACTGTGCGACGGTATTTCAAGCTCCTGACGTACAGCTGCAACCGAAACCGTTGGACTTCGGAAAATGCAAAAGCTGGTGCGACGAGAAGTGCAGTGTCGCAGCGAAATGAAAACAGACTGCCTACTTCGCAAAGTTACGATCGTCCACAACACGTGCGGGATGGGATAGATACCGAGAGTTGAAGAAGGAAGCGAGATGCATTTGTAGACAAAAAAAGAGATAGAGGTCAAAATGCGTGAGTATGAAAAGCTTGACAAGCTGGCCGCCAGAAGCATGCTCTTATAGAATCCCCAAAGCAAACTAAAATTATGGAGGGAACACTTCAGCCTGATGAATGGATGTGAAAGTACAACGCCAGGAGAAAGCGAACCCGATTTCACAATCGATGACAATGGAGCAGACCTTCCATTGCCCGACCATGAAGAAGTTCGAATAGCAATGACCTGTCTGAAGAACAACAAAGCTACGGGGGCCGATGAATTGCCGGCCAAGCTATTCAAACACGGCGGCGAAGAACTGATAAGAAGCATGCATCAGCTTCTTTGTAATATATGGTCGGACGAAAGCATGCCCAACGATTGGAATTTAAGTGTGGTCTGCGTATTGTGTGAAAGATTAAAGCCCATCGTCAACAAACTAATTGGACTTTATCAGTGTGGCTTTAGACCTGGCAAATCAACAACGGACCAGATATTCACCATAGGCCAAATCTTTGAAAACGAGGTTTCAGACAAGGCGACTCTCATTCGTGTGACTTCTTCAACCTATTTCTGGAGAAAATAATTAGAGCTGCAGAACTTAATCGAGCAGATACAATCTTTTACAGGAGTGTACAGCTACTGGCGTATGCCGATGACACCCGCGCCGATAGTTCTGCTTTCTCCAGACTGAACAAGGAAGCAAAGCAAATGGGTCTGGAAGTGAACGAGGCCAAGACGAAATATCTCCTGTCATCAAAAAAACAGCCGTTGCACTCGCGACTTGGCTCTCACGTCACTGCTGACAGTCATAACTTTGAAGTCCTAAATAATTTCGCCCAACTTGGAACCATCATATACACCACCAAAAATGACAGCCTGGAAATTCAACGTAGAATAACTCTTGCCAACAGGAGCTACTTCGGACTGCGTAGGCAATTGAGAAGTGAAACTCTAAAAGTCAATCATTATTCCCGTCCTGCTATATGGTACAGAGGCTTGGACGATGACGAGTTGCGAGTTTTCGAGAGAACGGTTCTGCGAAAGATTTATGGTCCTTTGCGCGTTCGCCACGGCGAATACCGCATTCTATGGAACGATAAGCTGTATAAGACATACGACGACATTGACATAGTTCAGCGAATTAAAAGGAAGCGTCGGAGACCCTATAAAGTATATACATAAATGATCAGTATGTTGAGCTGAATCGATTTAGCCATGTCCGTCCGTCTGCATATATATAATACAAACTAGTCCCTCAGTTTTTAAGATTAACGTTTTTTCTTGTTTTGATATTCAATGCTTTGAAAATGTATAAAAAATAAACAAGAGTAGATTACGGTTGAAGAGGGAGTTCCAAATCAGGCTTTTCAGGCGGTTAGGCCTTACCTGTTTATTATACCATTCCTGTAAACAGTTCTATAAAACACTGACAGCCAAACAATTGAAAGTTATGGTATAGAGCTGTGGACCTGTCGGATATTGCTCAAATAATTTCGAGTTGATATTTTTCAATGATAAAGACCTGATTTCATTTTATCAGTGGGTATGGGACTTTAGAGGTAGGAGCTTGCGAATACAATCAGTGCTCCACTGTCTTAACTTCTTCTACTTTTATTTGAAACACAAGATGTAAGTATCAGGCTACAGAAAAGAAGTTACACTTGAATAGAAAAGTTATCTAATTTCTGATAAATGTTATCAGATTGATAGAACCGTATTTTTCCGCCAGCTTACTTTCTCAAAATATTTGAATCTTTGGCAAACTGCGTTGCTTTGTTTAGGAAATGAATTCCAATTCGTATTACTCTTCTCATAGCAATATCCTCAATCATCACATGTTGCAGTTTACTAGATTTAAGATTGAATATCTCATGCCGTGTCAACTATTGCTCCAAGCTGCCTAGAAGCCAAGATCAACTGAGCTCTACTTTATGCAAACACGTGCATAGGTAAGCTGAAAATGCAACACTTCGAGCGAACTTAAACTTTGGTATTTGTTGCAGAGATAATACGAGCACTTAGATGCCACATGACGGACACATTACGATTGATGCTGGTTGCAACATTTTGCGGCAGCACCACATGAAGTGCACCAAAACAGCTACGAGTATCTCCGGTCACATTTGCAATTTGCAACGAATCCGAGCCAACGCCGGCCTATGAATGCTATTTACCACCGACGCATATACTTAAAGGCCAGGGGTCAGCCAACGTGGCAGATTGCCATTAACCGCATCGTCGCACATTAACACTTGCCAAATGAGTTGACTTGCAGGCGAGCACTGTTCTTTGAACTTAAATAGACACATTGGTCGCTTGCATGTACATCTAAAGCTGTGGCTGTAGAAGTAAAGAGTGTTCATGCACCGCTTTTATCAAGCACCTACACCATGAACGTGAGTTACACAACAACAGGGCACACCTACCGAGTGGGAAGTAAAGGTAAACAGTGAAATATGCAATCCTTAGCAGGAAAAGTCTTGCAACCAGTTCTGTATGGACGGTGCAGCTCGTCACTCAGCTAAATGCCTGCAATTTGCTTTTGCCAAATACAGACGAGGACTTCTAGTACTACGAAATCTATGTCTGTAAATAACATGCTTTGAATCTTGATGAACGTACCAGCACCTACTTATTCAATCTTTTCGCAAATATATCACCTGAAAGTGAGTGAATGGTAGTTGCAATGAGTGATTATCTCTCAAAAGCCCTAGCCTCCTTCAGCTAAATTGAAGCCTGTGTATTTGAAGTTAATCCGTTTTTGACAATAACAGTTCTAAGCTCTCGAGACCTTTATACGGTTGTGGATTTTTCAGTATTCCATAAGCCGCATTAATTTATTAACTTATGGTTAGGAGTATGAGTTATTTTATTAGAATGAGAACGACTTTGGAGATGTTAATCTCTACACATCCAACATTAACACAGAAAAAAGGGCTAATATGTTAGTATGAATGTAAATAAATTTCAGTCCAATCGTCAAATAGGTTCTTAACTTTGGGTTCTGGTCTTTGGTTCTTAACTATAGTCGCCTTTTCGATTAATTAACCGGCCTTTGCTTATTAAGGCGGTAATTTAGATGTATTTTCCCCAAAAAATCTTACTAATTAATGTAATAATTCTTAATTGAATTGAAAACGAGTTGAAAATAAAATACAACTCGCCGGGTTGTTGTCCGCACTGAAGATTTGGTTGCGTGTAAGTCTGCCGGTTTCTGTCTAGGCTGTAGATTTGGTTGTGTGCATTGATAAAAGAGCAATCACGTGATGAATTTTAATCATTAGAAAAAGTACAAAAACACAAGTAAGTAAAACAGCTGATCGTCAATCGATTAGTCGGCTGTGCGAAAGGCAAAAACTGGTTTCTCAATTATAATTATTTTGTACTAAATTAATGCGGCTGTACAAAAAGGCCATAAGGCTTTAAAGTAGTAATTTATCATATGGCAAATAAGGAAGAAATCTTAAGATCAGAACTAGAATCAAAACTAGGCTATACTAAAAGCCAGCTCCTTAAAAGTATAAATAAGGAAAATGAGGAAGTCGAAGACCATAATAAGAGTCATCACTATAAAACTGGATTAAAGATATTAAAGAAAAGGAGAGTAGAAGATAAAATTGGGTATAACATTACTTTAGTAGACGTTTTAAAATATACCCGATTAAGAATAGTCTGCTATCAATTCTTGCGTTCAGCTAAGTTCTTGACGTCACGATTTCTAACCTTTTGGTCATCCGAAAAGTAAAACAGTAACATATTCTGGATTAGTATAAATGTATTTATCTTATGACGCAAAGTAAAAATATGTAAGGTCTGGTAAAAAGAAATCAATTATTTTTGCATAAAATTAAAGGTTTTATTTAGCATAATAAGAGTGATCCGATTTAGGTCAAATATGCACCGTTTTATTTGATAATAAGATAGGAACAGGTACTAATCATTTGGTTCAAGGGCTGTAAGTTCGAGGCATAAGAATCGCCTAGAGGTTCAGGTGGGCCACTATCAAGGTATTTAGCTGAGGAAACACAAAGAGGAAAAACAAACGATTTTGTATCATGCTGAACTCCTAGAAAATCGAAAAAGCATTTATAAGACGGTCGGAATCCGCTATCCATACAAAAAATTATAGTTGTATCGATATTTTAATCAATTGGTTTTTCAGAGCATATTGCAGTTTTGACATGTTTAAGTGTGCTCTGCCCAATCCACAAAACGCGAGACACACCACAATTTGCGTCAACTACCGTGAGATAAGCCTCCTTAACATCGCATATACTAAGGTTCTATTGAGCGTTCTGTGTGAAAGATTAAAGCCAACCGTCAACAAACTGTTTGAACCTTATCAGTGTGGCTTTAGACCTGGAAAATCAACAACTGAACAGATATTTGCCAAATCTTGGAAAAGACCGTAAAAAGAGAATCGACGCACGCCACTTCTTCGTCGATTTCAAAGCTGCTTTCGACAGCACGAAAAGGAGTTGCCTTTATGCCACGATGTCTGAATTTGGTATCCCCGCAAAACTAATACGACTGTGTAAATTGACGTTGAGCAATACCAAAAGCTTCGTCAGGATCTGGAAAGACCTCTCATCTTATCAAACAAACAATCGTCGCACTCGCAACTTGGCTCCTATGTCACTGTTGACAGTCATCACTTCGAAGTCGTAGATAATTTCGTCTATCTTGGAACCTGTATTAACACCACCAACAATTTCATCCTGGAAATCCAACGCAGAATAACTCTTGCCAACAAGTACTACTTCGAACTGAGTAGGCAATTAAGAAGTAAAGTTCTCTCTCGACGAACAAAAACCAAAATCTATAAGTCACTCATTATTCCCGTCGTGCTACTAATATGGTGCAGACGTTTGGACGATGACAACAGCTGATGAGTCGACGTTGCCAGTGTTCAAGCGAATAGTTCTACGAAAGATTGGCATTGGCCACGGCGAATATTGCATTCGATGAAACGCTGACCTGTATGAGATATACAACGACATTGACATAGTTCAGCGAATTAAAAGACAGGGGCTACTCTGATTAGGTCATCTCGTCCGAATGGACGGAAACATTCCAGCTCTGAGAGTATTTGACGCAGTACCCGCGGCAAAAGGAGGACCTCCACTCTTTAAGAAAGACCAGTTGAAAAAGGATCTGGCTACACTTGAAATCTTTTATTGGCGTAAACAGCAAAAAGAAAGAACGAGTGGCGCGGATGTGAACTCAGCTAGAACCGAAATCGAAGGATAATAAAAAGATGCTAAGCCTCTTAGGAAAGGTTCTTTAAATAACACCTTTTTTGCAGTTTACCACCTTTTGACTGAGTGTAGCGTGAGATTGACGAGCACAGGATGATTAACCCTAGACATCTAACCTTCGTCGATTCGACGAGTACAAGAAAGAATATTCGTTTCCTCTCTTGCCCGCGAGGTTTGATCATCCCAACGTTGCTTGTCAACTCAGTGTTCGCTGAGCTTTTCTGAGAGGCACACGTGTTTGGTGGGTAAGTACGATATTTTTCTAGATATTACGATAATGCTCGTCGTTTCGACGAATGGTTAGGGATTTAATGTAATATATGTTTTTTATTTTTTACAGTTTTAATCATGTCTTCAAGGCGATTGCTGTGTGTGGAAAGTATAATGCGTTTATTAATGGACGAGGACGATGACGGGGCATTGGAGGAGTTATCCGATAGCGAAACTGAAGACACTGAATTGGTGGATAATGTTGAAGGTGATAATCAGTCAGAAGAGTCGTCATTACTTTCGGGCGATGAAGACATTCATGAGGGGGTTTCTGGTGCTTTGATGGATGATGTGCCGGGACTTGCAACACCTTCTGCTTCAAACGAATTAAGCTCAGGTAACGATCCTAGTATTTTGGCATTCTCAAGCAGCACTATCCGCAGTCGGTCCCGTCATGTTTGGGTTACGCGCAAAGGGCGAACTTCGAATAGAACTGCAGCAATAAATATAGTACGTGGAGCCAGGGGGCCAACTCGCGCAGTAAAGGATATTGTCGACCCGCTAATGTTATTTGAACAATTTATAACAAATCAGATAGTAGACGAGATTTTAAAATGGACAAACTTAGAGATTGAGATGAAAAGACAGAACTATGAGTCAATATCATCTACGCAAAAAAACACTAGCAAAGAGGAGATCAGAGCCCTGTTGGGAATTATGGTGTTAACTGCAGCATTGAAAGACAACCATTTGACGTTGACCCTTGATGAATTGTTCAGTTCAGAGTATTGTGGTACAAGATATGTATCTTGTATGAGCAAAGACAGGTGCGAATTCCTTCTTCTATGTCTACGTTTTGATGATAGAGCAGTTCGCTTACAACGGCAAATAAACGATCCTTTTACCCCCATAAGAGATATATGGGAAATGCTTATTGTCCAGTGCCGCCAAAACTACGTTCCCAGAACAAATGTTACTGTTGAAGAGCAGCTACTGGCTTTCCGCGGCAGGTGCAAGTTCAGAATGTATATACCAAATAAACCCGACAAGTATGGGGTCAAGTTAAAAATGATGTGTGTTCCATATCTCGGAAAAGTAACCAATACAGGAGGGATGCCTTTTGGAGAGTACTTCGTAAAGGAACTTACTCGTTGTATTCATGGCACGAACAGAAACGTTACCATGGACAATTGGTTTACCTCAATACCACTAGCAAAGCAATTACTTCAGCAGCCTTATAAGCTGATAATTCTAGGAACATTACGTTCTAATAAAAGGGAAATTCCAGAAGAAATGAAGAACAAGAAAAAGAGTAACAGGAATAATCAAACCACCGAAGTCAATGCATCCAGAAAGGTGAATACATCGATGTTCGTGTATGATGGACCCCTTACACTTCTTTCCTTCATACCTAAACCATCAAAAATGGTTTACATGCTTTCCTCTTGTGATGAGGAAGCCTCAGTTAATCCAGATAATAAAAAACCACGCATGATAGAGTTCTACAATTCTACAAAAGGTGGTGTTGACACATTTGATCAAATGTGCTCTGTAATGTCATGGAGCAGAGAAACCAATCGATGGCCAATGTGCGTTTTCTATGGAATGATGAATGTAGCATGCATCAACAGCTACATACTTTATTGCCACAATGTCTCGGTACAGGGTGAAAAAATACTGCCTAGGCGTGATTTTATGATGAAGCTGCATTCGCAACTTGTAGAACCTTGGCTGAAAATCCGACATGAAATTCGTACCATGCCGACCCACACCAAAAACAAAATAACAGAGATATTATTTCCCAATAATGATGAAAATCAAGGTTAAAGCCAACCATCAGCCACCAATGACCTTCAACCAGCAGAGGCACCAACTAGTAATAAAAGGAAAGCTTGCGGTCTATGTTCCTATAAAGAAAGGCACATGACAAAGACGGTATGCGCAAAATGTAACACTGCAATTTGTGGTGAGCATAAAGTTGATTTTTGCATAAAATGCTCTTTAAAAAATTAGTTTTTATATCTTTTTCAAAATATTTATAATGTTTTTATTAAAGTACGCCAAAGAAGAAATGTCTGTTATGTGTTTCTCTATTTTAAGTTTTTTTATAAATATGTTGTCTTCTCGGATCTTAATAAAACTAGTACCTTAATTAAATATGTGTTCAACAAATACAATTTGAAATAGAATATAAAATTAATGTTTTATTTCGTACAATAGTTCCTGAAATACATATATTTGCAATTAAAATAATTAAAGATTGTTTAAATGCATGAAATAAAGACACTCTAACAATGCTCGTCGAATCGACGAATGGTTAGGGTTTATAGGGGGCTACTGAAGGTTAGCTGTCTAGGGTTAAAAGTAAGTAAACACTCAGCAAAGTGGCGTTCATACACTTGGGTAAAATTTCAATGATACTACTCCTCGTTTTTGTATGTGTGTACGGCAAAATCTTATCAATACTTCCTTCTGGACTATCTTTGACTGATCTTTGTAAGGTCAAAACTAAAACTCATTCGATAGGATTTGTAATGAGTCGTGAGCAAAGCCAACTTCAATAGATTTCTGGCTCCACAAAAAATTGTCTTTTGTGTCGAAGCCTGATCGCGAACTCGAGAATTAGGCTTGAAATCTTTTTTAAAATAACCACTCCTACGTGACATCATATGTCTTTCACTATGCTTTTAATTTGTCAACCTTATAGAAAGTAAATTACATACATTTATGTCATTATTTTGACAGTTTGTTTTCTAGTGTCTGTCAGTTTTCTAAATGGTTCTTTCAAGCTTCATACTCTTAGTTGAAATGAAAGTTCGCTTCTCCAACTTTTTTAGTTAACCAAATATTTAATGTCGGCCCCACTACAATCTTCTCTGCTTCTACGGCGCACATAGTGCTCAACCTGGAAATGTATATGTACATATGTATTCCTCAACTTCTAACACGTACTCTCACTAATCACAACGTTTATCATCATGCAACGCATGACATCATCTTGGCCAACTAGCTGGGACGTGTTGCCGATTTTATCCCTAGCTGACCTATAAGCGCATAGCGCAAACCACATTTCCCAGAGCGACAGAGCTTTTGATTGTTGTGGCAACTTTTTCATTACACTCTACTCTTACTGCTTGCCACCCTAATGTTAATTTCGCAAAAGGTTATTACTTACAACAAAGCCGAGAGCAAAGTGACGGAGATGAAACGGGTGCATAGCATATGAATTTGCTACTTAACACAGAGACAACTGTCACTGCGTGCCGTACGCCGCTTAGCCTTCATGACATGTACTCATCTACTCATCCACACTGAGTAGTTTCGATTATAGGGAAACTTTTCTGCTAATTTTATTGGCCAATATAATCATTTGTTAACTTATTGGTCATGTAATCAGTGGAATTGCATAGAGCCACATAATGTCAAACGAAAATGGCAACAAAGCAAATGAGGGAAGAACGTCAAATAAACTGCTTCTTCGTGAGCTTCGTGCCGCTTGTCAACAGTCCGCTTTGCCTGATTTGCTCTGCTTTTGACTGCTGTTGACCAAATCCTCATCAATGACCAACTGATGATTGGCCCCAACGACTATGCCACAAAACTTATCAAAGTGATATTATCTAAGCAAAATAAAATCATAGAATCCGAAGAAGCCATCAACAACATACAAATGATATTGTGCCTTGTAGACACTAGTTGCCTCTGCTGGAGAAATAGAAAGTATTATTTTATTTATTTATTTGTGTATTGAAATGTATTTCTATGTATTTGTGGCCGCCTAACAAGCAATCGAGAATGCAATCAAATAAAATAATTAAATGTCAAAACAAATCTTGTTGTAACCAACTGAAGAGCGTAGGTACTTACCCTCACACTCATATGATATATGTATACTTGTGAGCAAACGTATGGAAACCCCTAAACTGCAATTGAATTTGGTTGATATCTCTTAATAAACTAATACTTTTGCATACACCGACATTTATACATAACTATAAAGGGTGTGCCTTCAATTTTGTCGGTTCGAAAAACGTGAGTAATTTCAAGAAAAGATCTATTTTTCTATTTGAGTGTCGGCTTCCATAACTTGTTAAAGAACTTTAGGCAGCATAGCAATGGCTTTAGCTCGAAAAAGTGCCCGGAACTCGGCAGCGGTCTTAACAATGCAATCGCTACTCTTATCCACCAAAAGATCAACTCTGCCGATGTGGCTTCGTGACGGCTGATGCAGCGATCGCAGTTGTACTACCATATACAGTCTTTTGTAAAGTCATAAGAAATTGTATCGGATCTTATTATTAGCCGGCAAAGCACCTTAAGACCAAAAAAAATTTGCTAAGACCATTAATTTCTTTTCCCAACAGCTCGGTGTGATATCTGAATATGTGAGCTGCGAAGTCTTTAAGCATTGATCTCGCAAACGCGGGACTATGAATAAGGAAGTATTGAGACAATGGACAGTTAGAACTCCCACAACTAGGGATAGGCTAGCCTTGGTGGGGGCAAAGAGCTCAGTGGATGTCTTACGATCGAATGGGTTGCCAAAAGGATCTTGCGACAGCGCTTGAACTTATGGTAGCTCAGCGCTGAACCAGCTCTGCAGTAGTAGAACATACAAGGCGAGTAGAGCACTGGCTCGTTCCCATCCTACTGACAGCAAGGCACCCTAGCATGTCCTTGCTAGCTTTATGTACAGCTACTTATGATTCCGCTGGCGCCTTGTCTTGTCACAAAGTTCTTCGATGCCATTGAGTGCGTGGTTAGGGATTAATCAGCCTTGAAGGCGCGATTAGTACAATTTGCCTGCACAGTCCTTGTAACCCTTATTTTTTCAGGTTTTTTTTTTTCGTTTTCAAAAACTAAAAGTTGGTTTATCCAACTCTCTACTTTGCAGTCACTTGTTTGTCATGCAATGGCATTTTATGATCTTAAATGGATGAATGAAAAGATGGTCCACCCTGCATGTCCACTATGCATAAACCACTTTATTGTTACTTCTGTATTTTTGTTTAATTTGTTTCCAAATTGCATGTAGAAAATTCATTTCCATGACAAGAGTGAACTGCCCTCATCTCTTCGGACGTAAACGTACCTGACATCGCATTTTACCAGACAGTCAGCCACAGTCACAATCATTTGTGTGCTGACTGTCTACGTGACTTCTGTGATATTTTGCATGTAACTGAATATTTTAGAAGGTTTAATTGATGAGGTAAAAATTGCAGGGCAATCTTACAGACATGCAAAAACATATTTAACATATACATATGTATGTATGCAAAAAAATATATTGCAGGGTCGAAATAGAAATAGTTGTTGCCATGCTTTCAAATAATGAATTTGCATTTCGAGAGCTTTAAAGTTAGCATAGATGATTTCGTGTGTATGTATGAGTTATGTTCCTTCACTGACAGCTTAACTCGTTTTGACGAAGTTTTAAAATATGAAGCTTTGTAATTTGTGTGTATCCCTCGCACAACAAACACACGAGTCAAATCTTTTCTGAGGAAAATCGAAAGTTTAACTCGTTTAACACAGACTCGCATCCTCTACTAAATTACGATAACTAAGTACTGCGTTTTTTTTTTAGAAGCTTTCAAATAGCTCTCACCCATAGCTCCCATAACCACTCACGTTTCAAAAATATTATTTTATTTCCTATCCTGGTCAATTGCGAGCTTTTTGAAGACCAACTGATCTTTGTTAAAAGAGTTTTTATATTCCATATCAGAGTCCTCAATCGTGTCAAAAGGCGTAAAACATTCTCTTATGAGTCTAGTTTTTGGCAAAAAAGGTGCGATGAACCAATGACAGTATGAGATAAGCTGCTTGATCCGGCCGTTTCAGATGAATAACTTGTCATAAATGACCGTTTCAGATGAATAACTTGTCATAAATGACGTAAAACGTTCAAATAATATTTTTTGGGCCGCCAGAAGAAATTCGTAGCGCATTAAACCACGTTAATCACCTCCAAATCCTCACCTTACTTTATGGTCACATTAATATTAGGTGGTCAAATATCTCCCTTCCGCCTGTTTATCTTTTGAATTTCGCGGCTATGCATAAAGCGCTACGGAGCTCGTATCTGGCAATACTATACATCTTTGAAAGGTCTTAACATACCTACAAAATGACGCTATGTATGATTAGTTTGGATATTGCATTCAACAGTTATAGACGTGTAAACATGGAGTTTACTAACGCCGAAATTCGGGCTGAGATTTATGGTGTTTTGGGGGATGGTACTCTATCACTTCGAACTGCGAAGGCATGGTTTGATTCCTAGCGGGTGAAAACGACACCATGGATAAGTCAGCCGGCGGAAGACCTGTGACGACGAATACCGATCAAATCATGGAAAACATCGAGTTAGATCGGCATATGGTATCTCGTGACATCGCCCAGAAGATGGCACTTAGTCCCAAAACCATTTTAAGCCATCTGCAAAAGGCTGGATACATAAAAACGCTTGATATTTGCGCGCCGCATGATTTGACGCAAAAAAACCTTCTGGACCGAATCAACGCCTGCGATATGGTGCTGAAACAGAACGAACTCGAGACATTTTTGGAGCGGATGGTGACTGGCGACAAAAAATGGATCACATAGTACAACATGAAGCGAAAACGGTCGTGATTGAAGGCCGGTGAATCATCCCAAACAGTGGCCAAGTCGGAATTGACGGCCAGGAAGGTTTTGCTGTGTGTTTGGTGGGATTCCGGGTGGCCGCTTTCATATGGCCAGACGCTTAATTCTACCATCTACTGCGAACAACTGGACCGCTTGAAGCAGGCGATCGACTAGAAGCGTCCCGAATTGGCCAACAGGAAGGGTGTAGTGTTCTACCAAGACAACGCCAGACCACACACTTCGTTGATGACTTAACAGAAGCTACGTGAGCTCGGATGGGAGGTTTTAGCGCATCCACCATATAGCTTGGACACAGCGTCAAGTGATTACCGCTTGTTCCTGTTCATGGCGAACGCTCTTGTTGGTGTAAAGTTGAACTTGTGAAAAGTGGCTGTCCGAGTTCTTCGCAAGTAAGGAGAGGGGCTTCTACGAGAGGGGTATTATGAAGCTGCCGTCTAGATTATCGAACGAAACGGCGCATATTTGAACTTGTTTAAATGAGTTAAGCATTCCCCCACTCTACCCGACAAAACTGGCGCACCCTAATAAGACAGCTTAATTCACCACAGCTAATGACACCAACACAACTCACCGTACCTATGCACCCACTCATCAAAAAGGATGGACAACGGGAAGCAGATACAATTCGTTCGACACACTGCGCACATCAACATTCGTTTTTTCGACACCCGTCCCGCGCGCTACAGTTTGAACATCGACAGCAGCGATCTATATACATCTTCAACATTCGTCCACAAGAGATTACATGCTATACTGCGCCGCGTCGACACCATCATTCGTTTTATATTCTTTCGTTTTCGACAACAATCCCGCGCGCTGCAGTTTTGTATTGTGACCCCCGGGTTCAAACAATTGAACATTCAATTTTGAAAGCGTTTAACGTATCATTTAACCTTAAATAAAAATTATACAAATCGAAAGACTTTCACAATAAACTACATTGTTATTAAAACCTGGAGTGATACGGATATTTTTATTATATCATCTACCTGTACTGGTTACTAGTTTAAACAGAATATAATCCGATCACTGTAATACTTTTTATAAAGCATTGAATAAACAGCAAAACAGGGAAGGGAGATATCTGGACATTTGACAACCTTATATTTAGTAACGAGGTTACTCGTTTGGTACATTTGCGTTGGATTCAGATCAACACGAATACAACTTTGTTGACAAAAGCCAATTTGTTACAGAATTCTAAAACAGCCTCCATAATACACAATTTTTTCCAATACTTATTGTGTGTATCAATCACATAACATGCAAAAAAAGGATTTGTTGTCACGAGAACTATATCACCAATGAAAGCAGTTGGTATAACCGCATTTGTATGTAAAGAAAGAGTTTTTGCCTGTTTTTACCAAAATTGGAAACAACGGTGGCAACGGTGTTCACGGTGTTTATGACGCCATCATTTATTGTCAAAAAAAAATTTTTGTTTTTGGTGTTGTCAACAATAATCCTCTTAGATACCAAGCAGGTCGCACAGTTCATACACTATGTAACCTCACTGGCATTTTGAGGTGTTATAGTGCAAAACACGTGACTCGAATTTTAACTTCTAACCCGATTATTTGGTTCAAAATGAACAATGTATGCAGAATATTTGTTTTTTTTTGTGTTTTTTGCAAGAGACAAACATTTTATTTTCATTCAAATTCTAGTTATTTTTGAAACGAATTTATACGTTCCTTTATTAAGACTTTAAGCACAATGTAATTTGTTTGCAGTGAATGGAGAAATATAAAGAGACAAAAATTATGTCGATTAATTAGCTCAGATATTAATCTAATGATTTCTATGGAAAATTTTCTGAACTTAGTTACACCAGTTGTGAGTTCGACTTTAAAGAAAGCTAAATCTAAACGTAAAATACATTGATTCCTAAATTATTATACTTTTATTATTTAACAATATTCAACATATTAGACGCACAGAGCTTCTTATTAGTTCACCCAATTGTCTCCATTTTAGGCACAAAAACTCATTGTTATGAGTAAACCACGCTTCCCTATTTAGATGTTGGCCGGTATACATAAGTATGTGGTATTAAGACACCCGGAAATTCAAAACCTTTTGGGTTGAAGCCATTTTTGACACACATACATACTATTATCAGGAAAAGGTTCTCTCTGATTTCAATTATATATCTCGCACAATGACTTATATTTGCTGTTAGAAGTCAACTATTGGTACTGGGGTGTAAATATTCGGTGCCTAAAGGCTTGAACAGTTTAGGTAAGATTTAGAGAATTTTCGGCCAAAAGGTGGTAAACTTTAAAGGCATTAGACGTGAAAAGTTTTATATCGTTACCTTTATTGCTTTTTGATTTGCACACTGGGCAGTAAAGGATCAGATGAATTTTAAAATTGTGCTATATGAGAAGTAGTCGTGGTTGCTGACCGAGTTCGCCCATTTTCGCACTGTTACATTTTAATGTGGGAAGAATGTCACATACGAAATATGGTTGAAAGCGGTTGGGCAGGTTGCGGGATAAGTAATTTCACCCAAAAGAGGGCGGCGATACGCCCATCGCATAGTTTTTACCCGGTCTTCTATTCAGACTAGTTTTGGAAGCTATTGTGTCCAACTAAATCAGTAAATAGCTGAACGACAATCATTGAATCGAGTGTAAGGTTGGACACTCCAAAGTTATGCACTCTTTCGCGCATGGTATTCAGAGGTGGCTTCTTCTTCGTTTTTACACGCTTAAATTGTTTGCATTTCAGACAGTATATTTTAAGAGAAAAAAAATGTGATGGAAAACTTAGTACTCGTTGCAATGCGTAAACAAGGAACGACTCTTATTACTAGGAAGTTGTTTGAAAGATGTCATGTTTTCCACTCAATTTCTGTTTCGTTGCTAAATGAAGGTAACAGGGATTCTAATTTTGATGATTAGGTAAGTATTTCTAAAAGATGATCAATTTTGAGATTCCCTAATCTTTTAAAGAAAAACACAGAAACTTCAAATTTAATGGGGAAAATTTATTAAATACTTAAAGATTATCTCTTTTAAATGTTGGTCGCGGCTACGTGTCATATGGTCCATCCATTGAGTGCAATTCTCGAAGATTCGTTCGAGCATTTCGACTGGTAATTGGCCAATGCCACGCGTCATGTTTTGCTCCAAGGCCTGAGTCGAAGCGGGATTATTCCCATAGATTTTAGACTTTACATATCCGTTCAGGAAAAAGGCTAACGGTGAAAATTATTTGCTCTCCGAAAAAATCTCTCAATAATTCTATTGATTTTTAAAACCAAACCAAACCAAACCAATTTTTGAACCCAAAATGTCGCCGAGATCACGAGCTTCAATTTAAAGCATCAAATAGTCGGTTATAATGTCCAGATAACCGTTCTCACCGGCATCATTTATGAAGAAATATGGACCGATGATAACAATCGCCCACCCAACCGATGATTTTTCTCAATCTCTTGTTGTTGCTTGTTCACAAACCCATTGAGCCAGAAATAGACCTCATTTTCTTTTTCTTCTTTACTGACGTAGACACCGCTTACGCGATTATAGCCGAGTTAACAACAGCGTGCCAGTCGTTTCTTCTTTTGGCTACGTGGCGCCAATTAGATATTCCGGGTCCTTCTCCACCTGGTCTTTCCAACGGAGTGGAGGTCTTCCTCTTCCTCTGCTTCCCCCGTGGGTACTGTGTCGAATACTTTCAGAGCTGGAGTGTTTTCGCCCATTCGGACAACATGATCTAGCTAGCGTAGCTGCAGTCTTTTAAATACGCTGAACCATGTCAATGTCGTATATCTCATACAGAATATCGTTCTATCGAATGCGATATTCGCCTTGCCCTCGTTCACTGCCAGTCCCATTTGCTTTGCTACCTTGTCTAGTTTGGAGAAAGCAGTACTAACGGTGCGGGTGTTGAGTCCGATGATATCAATATCCCTTTAGCTCGCCTTCAAATGGATGTTCTTAGGCTACCCAGAGGATACTTGGTCAAAGACCGGAAGTAGTGAGCTGCTTGAGCCATATGTAAAAGAATCGTTTCTGGCAACTCCCAAGTGAATGGCGATGAGAGAACTTTCCTCACTTGCGTGAACTTCTACAATGTCGACATCCTCCCGTCGTCGGATCTTCTTCGTACTTTTCAAGAGCCTACAGAGCGCAGCGATGTCGCCTAGGACGGTCGAGCAGCGCCAGTTATTGCACAAGCTGTATTTTGCACGCTTCCATTTTAGAATCTCGACGTAAAATGCGCCAAGTCGTTCCATACGTCAGTCCGAGTTGCTGTGGATGGCGTCGAATCGACCCTCCACGATTTGAACGATTTGTAAACGTTGATCAGGCATACATGAGTCTTTCCTTGATGATATGAAAATAACATGATAGCACGACTCACGCATGATCTGTCAAAAAAAGCTATTGAAAAAAGTACCTCTACTTGGATCCATTAATTTAAATCAAAAGCTATTTTACATTTAAGAAATAGCTTTGAAAACTCAAAATATACCTATTACCATAAATGATTTCGAAATATACTGTTTACATTACACTTAAATTTTAATTCACCAAATTTCAGCTAACCGTTATGTAAAGTAAAGATACGACAAATGTCACTTTTAGCTTTTGTATTGTATGCAGGAGTTTAAAGCAGCCCATAGCTGTAAATATCCTAACTGAAATTTTGCAGATGCCGTTTATTAAATATTTTCTTTCATTCGTGAGCTTACCGGCTACACATCATCCATGTCCTGTGGATTCAATTGCGGTCCTCACTAAGCATAAATATGCTTGAATGTTTTTGTTTTGGTTTGAAAATCAATTACCAAAAAGATATATTGGTAAGCTGCTTTGTCACAGGATTAACCACCATAAGTTACGCTCAGCACCGCACAGAGCCACCACTCGAACTAAGACCATTAATAGCTCACTTTTCGCTCTTTAATGCTTGTTAGCACAGCACTCGCTTTGCTGGCCAAAAGCTACGCCTTTGTCCTTTCGCCAAAAATAAATATTGACGAATTTAAGAAAAGAAAAAAATGACAATTTCGGAACCAAAAACTGAACTACAGAGACCTTGCTAGCAAGTTAAGAGATTAAAATTGTGGTTGGCAACGATGCACGACGAGCCGTGAAGGTGGCAATGGACAACGTGGTCTCCGACAGCACACACATACGCGCATATGAAGACACAAAAACAAAAAAGGACAAAATCATCACGAATGAAGTGAATATGGATTGGCCAGAGTTCGACAGTTGGGACCGTTGTTTACCTCGTGTTGTTTACACTGCTACTGAGGAAAGAAAAACGTCGCAAACACGAAAATCAAAGCAAAACAAACTTCGAACAAGCAAAACACCGAACAATGAAGGACAAAAAGCGTTTTAGGTAAATAAATGGCTTCATTACCAAACGGACGAGCGCAACAGACGTGTTGCACGGATCTGTAGCTAAGCATTTCCTCGACTTTAAACCATATGAAAGAAGTAACTTCGAAAAAGCAACAGCAACAAAAAAATTTGTCACTTTAATCCGACTGATACTCGGGCATTACAGCTGCACTGTGCCGTCTTACGTCACTGCTGGTTCGGAGCGCGTGCAGCAGGACGTATAACTCAATGTTACAGAGAGAGTATGGAGAACAACAACAAGCATATGTGTATCATGCAACCTACAAAAAACAAACAGCATTTTTTCCAATTCTGGAAAATTTATTTTAGCTGAACGTATCCTTTACTTCTACGGTTTAATTTTCATATCAAGCCCATAAACGCTTTTTCGCATATCCCTTACTACTCAAAAAAGCAGCAATTTCAGCCTACAAACTTTTTTAATTTCTTTCAACGACGTTTTTTGGCCATATTATTTCACAAACAATCGACCTATTTTATGTGATTCCCTTTCATTGTTACATATGAGCATGGAATGCTTTGATTTCAGTTGCGTATGCCATTTTTTCTGCCTCTCACTTTTCACTTTCTTTCCAATATACATACGTAACACGTCTCTTTTAGGTGGTCATCAGTTCTTCTTGAAAAATATCTGTGGCTTTAACCGCCTACTACTACAAGTTACCGAACGCTATATAATAAAGGTAACTAAGTAAAATATCAGTAAGCGCAGGCAGTCGACTATTTCATAAAAATATAAAAACTTCTATTCGAGTTTCGTGGCTACGGTTAATGGAAAGATGGAGGACCCGGTTAATGGAAGTCCTCTCGTAGCTAGTTCCCTCCATTTCTAATCACCTTATTAAGGGGGTATTCTACTCTAGAATTTCGAAAAATTCGATTTTTTTTTTTAAATATATTTTAAGTTTAAACCCTTAAGAACATATATGATATATTTAAAGTTTAAACCCTTAAGAACATATCCTCCAAAGGATTTTTAAAAATTAAAATTATTTTAAGAGCTACAGTTATTTAAGTGACGCAGTACCTAGCCCGGTTCGGCTTGACACACTTTTTTAAACGCGTTTTTCTCGAAACTATTTTTTTCCACACGGCACCGGCATTATCTCAAGTTCTATACAACCGATTTACTTGAAATTTTGTGTGAACCTTTTTTATGTAATCCTTTATGGTTCCTACCAGCATCGTGCCAAAATTTTTGTTTTTAATATTTAAAAAAAATTCAGGAATTTCAAAAAAAAAGGGTAAAAAATGATTTTTATTTTCAGGCAGTCGCCATTTTTCAAAAAAAAAATTTTCGTGTTCCCTGAGGTAGAGACTATAACAGCATCCTTACTGATTATGAATTTCTTTTGATTTTTTTTCTTTTCAGATCACCAGGACCACTTTTCACAAGCCTCTTTTGAACAGGTGTTAATCGCTTGGCGCTATATCCGGGCTATATGGTGGATGCGATAAATCCTCCCATCCGAGCTACCGTAGCTTCTGTTAAGTCATCAACGAAGTGTGTGGTCTGGCGTTGCCTTGGTGGAACACTACATCTTTACTGTTAGCCAATTCTGAACGCTTCTGGTCGATCGCCTGCTTCAAGTGGTCCAGTTGTTCGCAGTACATGGTAGAATTAAGCGTCTGGCCATATGAGAGCAGCTCATAGTGGATTATTCCCTTCCAATCCAATCAAACACACAGCAAAACTTTCCAGGCCGTCAATCCCAGCTTAGCCACTGTTTGGGAGGATTCACCGGCATTCGACCACGACCATTTTCGCTTCATGTTGTACTATGTGATCCATTTTTCGTCGTCAGTTACCATCCGCTTCAAAAATGGGTCGAGTTCGTTCCGTTTCAGCAGCATATCGCAGGGGTTGTTACGGTCCAGAAGGTTTTTTGCGTCATATTATGCGACATCCAAACATTAAGCTTTTTTGTGTATCCAGCCTTCTGCAGATGGCTTAAGATGGTTTGGTGACTAACTCCCATCTTCTGGTCGATGTCACGAGATGCCATATGCCGATCTAACTCGATGTTTTCCATGATTTCATCGGTATTCGTCGTCACAGGTTTTTCACCGGCTGGCTTATCTCGTTTTCACCCGATCTGAATCGTCGAAACCATTCCTCCGCAGTTCGAAGTGTTAGAGTACCATCCCCCAAAACACCATTAATCTAACAGAACGTTTCTCTTGCGGATATGCCTTTAACGAAGGAAAACTTTATAATAGCGCGAATTTCGGCGTTAGTGAACTCCACGTTTACACGTCTGTAACTGTTGAATGCAATATCCAAACTAATTATGCATAGCGTAGTTTTGTAGGTTATGTCAAGACCTTTCAAAGATGTATAGTATTGCCAGATACGAGCTCTGTAGCACTTTATACATAGCGCCGAAATTCAAAAGACAAAAGGTGGAAGGGAGATATTTGACAACCTAATGCATATATTATAGTGTCTCCGACGTTTCTTCTGGATGATACAGCATACAATATACCCTGTCTATGGTATAAAACTGGAACATCTCCTCTGAGGTATCCTGGTTATTTTCGTTTGAATTTTCCATTTCCGTGAGGGGTGTCAAAGTTGTCCGCCGCAGTAGATAAACTTTTTAACTATTCAAATTTCTGAAGCGGAGTCAAAGTGCTTCTATCTGACACCAATTAATTATTGTGATTTAAATAAGATCAAAAACTTATGTTTTTCTTATAGAGTATTCTTCCTAAAAGCTTATTGCGATGCTTCAGTTTCCTTTATATCTGGTAATAATAACTAGTAATATAAAAAAATGTTTTTCACAGCCATGCTTTCGACTACAAACGTACGAAAACACCTCAAGCGTTTAATTAGTGAAACCTTTCATACATTTCTTTTCTTAACTCGTTTCTTAAAAAAATTGAAATATGGCCTTCGTCACTTACTCTGAACTGCTCAAGGGTTAACTCAGAAAGGCGAGGAGAATGTGGCCGCCTATGAAAATTTCCACTATCACTGATTGCTCCACACAACTCGGACGATACATACGTGTATAGTAGTATGTAAGCGCATCACTTCTATGAGTGCGTTAATTTAGAAGCCGCTGGGCATTTGCTTCTTTTTGCGCTTTTGTAATGGAAATTGGAATTGATTTGGGTTCCCCACATTTTGAGAATGGTATTAAACAGCGAACTGAAAACAGAAAGAACTGTGAACACTTCGACGTATACCTGCATAATATCGGATCACAGTCAAGCAGCAGAGGACATATTGAAACAGTCAGTCCTGGAGAAGTAGGTCTCAATGGGAAGTAAAAGTATTACTGCAAAGTGTACATTCCCTAGCAAAATATTCTTGGTGAATTAAAACTTTTGATACAGAGCTCTTCGAAGCGGCCTTTAAACCCACAACTTAAACCGAGAATACGTTGTCAACTAATAGTTGCGCCTTCGTGATTATGGATCTATGACCCACCATAAGAGACCATTTGATGTATAAATATATGTCTAAGCATCTACGACGCAACCATCATACACTAGGGATTACTATGGGAACTGGTGAACGACACAATTGCCGAACTGCAAAAAGAATCCCAGCAAGCAAGACTATTATATCACTTGGCTTCACTGAGAATACAAGGTTTGTTCGGAAACTTATAGGACTGAGTCGATTAAAAAAAGTGAATTGAACCAATCTTTATAATTCTTTAAAAATTTTCAAATTAGGAGGCACGGGAGGTATTCTCCGAAATAGCCTTGAATGCTAAGGTGCATGGCTTGGATCCCTCCTTTCGTCTCAAAATGCTTGCCTTTTATCGGCCTTTTCAGGCAAGAAAACAAAACAGTGCACGCGGCCAAACCTGGGCTGTAGGGCAGCTGCGGAAGCCTAGGGATGCATGCTGCTTGGATCCCTTCTGTCGTCTCAAAATGCTTGCCTTTTATCGGCCTTTTCAGGCAAGAAAACAAAAAACAGTCCGCGGAGCCAAACTTGGATTTGCGCAGCTGCGGAAGCCTTGAGATGTCGGCTTTGGTTAGGTAGCTGTTCACAAGAAAGGCGGTGTAAGCAAGGGCGTTGCCGTGGTGCAACTTACAATCGGCTGTGATGTCTTGTCGGATCCGACTGACCCTTCGTGCTCCATTATAAACCAAAGATTTTGATATATTTAACATCTGGGCAATTAAATGAATACTTAGTCGACGGTCTGAGTTCCAAACTTTGCGCACACGAGTCACATTGCCGGTGTTTGTCGAAGTCGTAACATACTTGTTACTTTACATAGTCACTAGGAAGCTATAAAATAGGAAATGATTGGGCTTACCAAAAAGCCAAAATATCAAAAAAAAAAAAAATTAAATCAACAAAGGATTTCATACCCCACAACACCCCACATATCTGGAGGTCACTTTTTGTGGAATATGTGGAAAATTTGGTCGCAAGTTGCCATCAAAGCCTTCAGGCTATAGTTGGCGATGTGGGAGATTGGTTCATGTATTGAGTAAATGTCAGCTGTAACAAAACCTTGTAATTTCTACAATTACACATGTTTCCCAATAAACGCTACCTACACTTTAGAAACCAAGAAATATATTATTTTTGCACGCACTGTGATGTATTTCATTCCCATTTTGAATCGCTTTCTCACAAACGTAGTAAGGTTTCTATAATCACGTTTAGTAGAAATTTCTTTGTAATTGTACCGTATAATATTTCTAAATTAGCCTAAAATAACACAAAGCCATGAAAAACGAAAATTTTCAAAACCACCCACCTTCACTTTTATTGTAGTGAGTCCCACAAGTCACAGAGTATTGCACATGCCTTGTTACGCAAAAGTACTCTATAAAAGCCACACAATTGGCATGTCCAAAAGCTTACTTTACTCCATAGAATATTTTGTGAAGTTGTACTTTTGCTGCAGTTTCAAAAAGGTATTTAAATAGCCCATCGCATGGGATTAATCTTCAACATGGGTTGCTTTGACGTACGCAAGTTTCATATGCACATCATTTATTACTTGGAACTCTTCGACTGATGATAGTTATTATTACACTTCTAGTGAGTTACTTCAAAGCAAAGGTAAAAAACATGAACTGTTTTATATATGTATATATGTAGGGTATTTTTAGAGAAATATAATTTTATAGTGAAATAGTTGTCAAACCAGTTGTTAAAGTGGTGATACCATTTCACTATAAAATCCTATTCCTCTAAAAAGGCTGTTCTCTGTTTTCTGTTCTAGTATTTGATATATATGATAATATATATATATTAGGGTGATTCAAAAAAAACTGATTAATTTTTTCCATTGTCGTGAAGGCTACATGGTTAAAGTTCTCTTTAATTTCATAATATTGTCGGAGTAGTAAAGTAAGAATATTGGAAATTTCAAATATTTCTCGGAATTGTGTTGAGTGAAAAGCCTTTACATCAAAAACTCACCCTATATGTGGATCCATACTATATATGTAAAATTTTTAAAATATATCATAGGGTTACGTCCACGCGGTGTGTTCAAAAAATGCGACGAGTTTCAACATAGAATAATTTTACAGCGTGAAAGCACTTCAAAATAATCTATAAGCTTTCCATGTATGCTTCTATGTTTTTCTCAATTGTGTAAAGATATTCTCAATTCCCATATCGTGGCTGACTTCCGTTTGGAAAGCATTGAGAAAACTCCGGGTGAAATATTTTGTTTTGCAGTATCTATGATTATATTTCACATGCTCGTTCATAGTTCACTAAATTTTGATGCCAAAAACAATAGATCATAACTTAAAAATAAACGCTCAAATAGATATAGTTACACCATAACTATACAAATTAAATCAGGCTACATGGCTAAAGTTCTCCAAATAGACTTGAAAAAAATATCTTGTTAATTAGGTTTCGTAGGAAATTGAATGTTCTAAAATATGGTCTCTTTATGATTTTTTTGTAAACCCAACCGTTTAAAAGATATTAACGGTTGAAATTTGACTATTTTTCGGAAAAACATTCTTTAAAATCAAGCGACATGACTTAAATAGGACATTGAGGTTCATAGTGGAGAGGGAGCGGTTTTGAAAATTTTAGAAAATAGGTATAACCAAGTCTTGTAGCAGCTTTAATTTACATACATACTGTATCCCTAAACTCATTCCATTCACATCAACACTAAACCATATAATTTGACCCGATTCAACCCATTTTTGATAAAAATAATTACTATTAGATAGGTTTCTGTCTGATTTTCAAATGTATATCTCACACATTCGCCGATATTGCTGGGGTCCACATATTCGGTACCTACGGGCTTGAACAGTTTTTGTAGGATTTGGACAATTTTTAATCATAAGGTGACATACTTTAAAGGAATTATTAGTGCAAAGTTTTGGACCGTTATACCGTTAAATACTTCTTGATTTGTGTGCTGGAAAGTGATAGAAGCTAATGGGAAGTAGGCGTGTTTGTAGTCCAATTTCGCCTGTTTTAACACTGTGGTATAGTTATATGAGAAAAATGTCACGAACTAAATTTTGTCGAGATTGGTTTGCCCATCGTCCAATTTTCACACCGGCTCGCATAAAGCCTTGTCATACCATCTCGGAGGAAAAATTTAATGCCTCTGCCGTAATTGTTTATTGAATTATTGCGCTTTTACCCTAATAAGGGTAATGAGCGGAGTCATCTCCCGATTTCACACTGACGGTAGTATTTGCGCTCAGTAAATTTGGTTATTGTAGCTTTAGTGGTTCAGGAGATAAATATTTTAAAGTTATTAGAGAGCCGGGTCATGCTTACATTATATGTTAATTACAGATTTATATCCGAATTTAGTTATGACACTTTTATGTTTTAAGTTAATGGCGATTTGTGGGCGTGGCGGTGATCCGATTACGCCCATCTACGAACTCGAAACATAACAAGTGTCATGTAGATATCTTAATTTTTACTCAATTTACAGCTTGCACGTACTGACGGACGGACAGACAGACAGTCAACCGGATTTCAACTTTTCTCCTTATCCTGATCATTTATATATATTTAAGCCTATATCAATCTCGCTTAGTTTTAGGTGATACGTAAAACCGTTAGGTAAACAAAACTATAATATTCAGTAGAAACTGGTTAGAAGAAAAAAATATAAAAATATAAAAGAGTAAGAAATGGAACAAACTGGTTTAAATAAGAAGATGCTAAAAAGAGAAAAGCCAAATAAAAAGTTCAGGAAGCTCAAGAAGTAAGTAAAATTTTTTTGAATTTCACCTTTTTCACACTATCGTTAGAAATCTCGAAAGTATTTGTCCGTGTAAATTTGGGTGATTTGATTTGAATAATTTGTGAGGTACATATATATTTTAGGCTTCTATTTTTAAAGTATTTTAGCCCAGAGGTGTTGGTTTTTTATTTTACTTTTCGGCTCAGTTATGGAAATTTATACATTTCCGGTTATTAGCGGTTTGTGGGCGTGTCAGTGGTCCGATTAAACCCATATAAAATACCTTCTTTCTAATCAAGGTACATATTAACAAGTTTCATCAAGATATCTTAATCTTTGCTCAAGTTAAGCTTACACGGACAGACGGACTGGACGGGAGTCAACGATGGAATTGACAATCTCCAAAACATTGATTTACCGCATTTTGACCGAACATTTGGGCTTATGAAAGGTGTGTGCACGGTTTCTTCCGCACAAATTCACTGACGACCAAAAATTGCTCAGAACGAACGAGGCTTGTGACCGATTATTTGACCAAAAGTCACATTTTAACCATGAACCACTCCCCGTATTCACCTGATATGGTACCGTGCGACTTCAACCTTTTCGAAAAAATACATTTGCCCATGAAAGGAAAGCGTTATGCAGACGTAGAGGCCGTTCAAAAGGCTTTCACCGGCATACTGGCAGCCATACCGGCCAACGAGCTAAAACACTCGTTCGACATGCTTTTGGACCGTGCAAAAAGCTGTATTGAAGCAGAAAGAGACTATTTTGAATAAAATAAATTGATTTTGCCGAAAAAAGCATTTGTTCTGCTTTCTTTTAAAGTTCTGTTTGCTTTGGAACGCTTGTACTATATACTGGTTTGATATCGGCGGTTCCGACTAATAAGAAGCTTCTTGTAGAGAAAAGGATATGTACAAAATTTCAGGTCAAGATGTTCTAGAACAGAGGAACTAGTTCACGTATATACAGAGATGGACGGACGAACATGGCTTAACCGACTCAGCTCCTCATTCTGATCATTTATATATAGTAATTTTTTTTGGGTGTGAGAAACTTCGTGACAAAACTAATACGTATGCCTTACCCTGTTCAAGGTATATAGATAGTTGCTTTATTAGATCAATTCGGTCCAGATGCTCCACCAGCGCCCAATATACATAGTTTATCTTTCGTCGGTATATACTTTTATGATTTATATATCTATTATTTTATTAAAATTGATTTATATTATTATATACTTTACTCAAAATTGGCCAAAATTGATGGTGCGAACAAGCAAATTTAACCTGATATAAATTGCATGTGTCAAAAATAATGTTGGCGCTTTCAACTCACAGCTCTCTATTTGTTTTATTTGTTGCACATTAATTGTGTTATAATCGCCCTCTGAATTTAGCACTCCGAAATTTTGCATACTCCTACACTTTGACCTTTCACAGCACTCATTGCACTGAATTGCAAAGTTTTGCCAACACGAAATGAGCGCACGAGCTGCAATATTTAGAAATAATTGACAAAAACAAAGTTTTAATAGTGGCCCTCTCCCAATGCCCATTTAAAGCGACCCCCTGCCGACATCCACTCGCCCTTTTGACAGATGCGCGGGGAAACCGCAACTGCGGCAGCTGGCAGCGGTTTGCCTTACATCTCGGTTGGTTAAGTTGTTTGGTTGGTTGTTTAGTTGGCTGAATGTTGATGTTGCCTGCCAGGTTGTTAGCGATTTAATGGTTTGTCAATAAATTTAGAGCAAAACGTAAAAGTTCTGATGAAAAATCACGGCACACCGCGCAACTTTCCCATTGTTTCTCTTATTTATATTTCGTATTGTGAATTTAGTTGGCGGTTTTTCACCGTAGGCGCAACTTGTTGGCCTTCAGCATATTTTATGCTATTTTTAAATGTCATGGAGCATGTTGGTGAAACATTACGAACGCCGAATTTCCAAACAGCAACAAATCTGTGATTAATTGGTTGTAATAAATTCCAATTGCACGCAATGAAATTTTCGAAGGTTTGTTTTTGAAGCGCTCTGGGTGAACAAAGGCGTAGAGCAATTGAAGTCGAATAAAGTTTGGAGGATTTTCAGTTAAAATTGATAAATCGTACCACTCGGTGGTAGTGCGTTCATACACTAGTCATTAAAAAAATCAAAGCTTAAAGCAGTAATGATGCTAACTTTTTTTACGAACGCTTTCGCGGTTTTAGCCGAGTTTACAACAGCGCGTTCTTTTTTCTTCTTTTTCGCTGTTTGGCGCCTATTGGAGATTCAAAGTGTAGCCAGGCCCTTCTCCAATTGGTTTTTGCAACGGAGTGGAGGTCTTCCTTTCCTCTGCTCCCCCGCCGGCTCTCGGCACAGTGAGTACTCTCGGAGCTGGAGTGTTGTCCTCAACCTAACCAGCGTAGCTGTTGTCTCTTAATTCGCTGAACTATATCAACATCGTCGTATATCTGATACAGCTGATCGTTCCATCGACTGCGGTATTCGTCGTTGCCAATGCGCCAAGGACCATAAGTCTTCCGCAAAGACTTCCTCTCGAAAACTCGTAACGTCAACTCATCAGATGTCATCGTCCATGCCTCTATACCATACAGCAGGCCGGAGATCATGAGTGACTTGTAGAACTAGGTCTTTTTTCGTCGATAGAGGACTTTACTTCTCAATCGTCTACTCAGTACGAAGAAGCACTTGTTGGAAAAACTTATTCTGCGTTAGATTTCGAGGCTGACATCATTGTTGTTGTTAATAATGATTCGACGATAGACGAAATTATCTCATACTTCAAAGTTCTGACTGTTAACAGTGACTTGGGAAGCAAGTCGCGAGAACTGTTTGTTCGACGACAGGAAATATTTCGTCTTGCCCTTGGTTACTACCAGATCCATTTGCTTCGCTTCTTTGTCCAACGTGGAGAACTAACGGCGCTAAGGTTATGGCCAATGATATCGATATCGTCGGAGTACACCAGTTGTTGTACGCCCTTATAGAAGTCCGCGGAATATTCAGTCATTGACAAATTTTTATTATTTTTTTATATTTGTTTATAATGTATGTTTATATAGTATATGTATATAAGTACATCATGCGATTTGATTCGTATGCACAACCAACCTCCTCAGACTAACAAGGAACATGTATATCAAGTTTCAAGTATATATCTATTTTTTTTAACTTAAACAATCTTTTCACGGGAAGGTGTATAGGCCGACATCCGGAATTCAATCTCATTTTCCTGATCATTATCCCTGAAACCCTGTTCACGTTTGGTACAAAGCTTGCAACATTCCTAAGGAATTATCGGAAGCCCAACAAAGTATGTATATAGTATACAAATGTTCAGCGTGATTATCTGTACGTAAATATGCGAACTACTCCTTAAATTTTTGAGATATCGATATTAAATTTTTCACACGACTTTTTCCTCCCCTAGAAGCTGTTCATTTGTCGGAAACGCCAGGTTGTTCAATAAGTTTTGCCGTTCAATAAAAGGGGACCGTGTTACTAAATTTTTTGTTTTGTTTTGTTAGTATACCCTTCATATGAACGTTTGAGAAGTTTCATTTCAATCTGTCAACTCATTCTTTGTTTACAAGCCATTTGGTGTCGCCGTGTCACAGTATTTTTTTTTTCAATGGAAAAATTTAAATATCGTGCAGTGATGAAGTTTTTATGTTTGAAAGGTGTAGCACCAACAGAAATTCACAAACGAATCTTGAAAGTGTATAAGGATTATTCACCTACAATTAGAACAGTAGAAAGATGGGTTGCTGAATTTAAACGTGGTCGTAGAAGCCTTGAAGGCGATCCATGTGAAGGATGTACCAGAAATCATAGCCAAAATACAGGATATGGTTTTGAACGATTTTCGATTGACTGAGAGTATTTAGTAGAGGCCCTACACATCGCATTAGGCAGTGTGAGCCATTATTTAAGTAAAATTTAGGTTTTTAGAAAGCTGTGTGCACAATGAATGCCGCATTCACTAACAATGAAACAAAAACACATTCGAATGCGACTTTCTCAGCAACATTTGGAGCGTTTTAAAAAGAATAAAGTGGATTTTGTGCGTCGATTCATCACTATGGATGAGACTTGGGTCTATCACTCTGATTCTGAATCAAAACAAGAGGCTAA
Organism: Bactrocera tryoni; assembly: GCF_016617805.1. NCBI lineage: Eukaryota > Metazoa > Arthropoda > Insecta > Diptera > Tephritidae > Bactrocera > Bactrocera tryoni. The sequence continues at coordinate 49,127,559 of NC_052500.1, read as the reverse complement.
AGAGTGGTGTGAACCTGGTTGTTCGGCTTCGAAACGAGTTCGTATCCGAAAATCGGCCAGAAATGTTATGGCATCAGTTTTTTGAGATGCGAGCGAAATTTTGTTTGTGGTTTACTTGCAAACTGGTAAAACAATTAATTCTGCATATTATTGCAACCTTTTGGGCCAGTTGAAAAAAAGAATTTCTGAAAAAAGATCCGGTTTGTGGAAGAAAAAATTTTTATTTTATCAGGACAATGCACCGTGTCACAAGAGCATTTTGACAATGGCTAAAATCCATGAATTAAAGTTCGAATTGTTGGGGCATCCACCTTTTTCACCAGATTTGGTCCCCAGCGACTTTCATTTGTTTCCAGAACTCAAAAAATGTATGCGTGGCAAGCCTCTTTCATCAACAGAAAAGGTCATAACGGCTGTTGATTTACTGACCTTCCGAATTCTCACTTCAGGGATGGGATCCACAGATTGTAGGATCGTTGAAGCAAGTGTATTAATGTTCAGAAAGATTATACAGAATAATAAAGTGTATTTTGAATCTTAAAATTGTGTTTTTCTTATCAAACGACAAAACTTATTGAACAACCTGGTATAGCTGCCATGGAAGCTGTTCAACTCAGTTTCAACCAAAAAATGGCGAAGGACAGGATTTAAGAGATTTTAGTATTGGAAAATCAATTTCCTAAAAAGACAATATTAATTTTTATTTCAGATCACTCCCTTAACAGGCGTTACTACATTATCCTTAAATATCATATTTCAATACCAATTAATTTAAAATAAATAATCGAATTCAAAACAATTTTTTTAGCAACGCCACTGTCATTGCCTAATTTGACAATAAGTGGAAACAATTAATTTTTTCTCTGGATTTTGGTAGATTTAGCTGCAAATTTGTTGTTGACTTTTCTCGCGTATTGCACATAAATCAGTTTGACACCACTTCTTACGGTTTCAGTGCTGATTAATCGCAAATAATTTTAGTTATCAAATTTACGGCAAGTTTTGGTTGAATAGCTGAGCACAAAAGGTGCGGCTGGCAATATAGAGTTCTCAAAAACTTAAACCGAACATTATCACCGCTATTAGCTATAAAACAGATTAAGTATAATTTTATTTTTTACTTTAAATTATTATTGTATATAAGAAGTTTTCTTGCCACTGTACCTGCCCTTCGATCTTCGCATCTCACGGAAGAGCTGTGGAAGATCACGGAGAACACAGAAAGAACTTATTATTGGAACTGATGTTAATTCCCACCATACAGCCTGAGGCAGCCCGGAATGTTAGGTTAGGGGAATAGCTTTGTTCGACTACATTAATTCTAAGGACCTACTCACCACCTTCATTAGTAGGCGTAGCAGAGAAGTTTAAGGCATAAACTACAAGTAGAGTAAACGTAGTATCGGATTAGCAAGTTCCTTTAAAGCACAGGTAAACCGACTTAAAAGTTAATATGGGCGGCCTAGAGCTACCCATATATTGTAGTAGGTCCAAAACGTTATTTGTTCTTCAAAATATATGTTGTACCCCTCAAAGAGATCCCACTTTGCCCCAGTTGATGTACCAAACTTTTTTCTAATCTTCGAAACAGTTGTTAATGTCACATTTCCATAATAGCCTTCAATGCGCGTAGCAATTCACGTTTAATGTCTTAAATTATCTTATCTATCCCGGTTGCTTGAGTTTCCCGAATAGCCAGAAGTCACACGGAGATTAATATGATGATTGTGGCACGATACTGGTTGAAAATTTGGCGAAGAACTCACGAAGGCTCAAGCAGTATGCGACGGTGGATTATCGTGAAGCAAAAACCAAGGGTTGTCGGCCCATAACTCTGGCCTTTCTTTACCGAATAGCTTCGCGCAAACGACGCATAACACTTAAATAGTATTCTATGTTGACAGTTTCGCCGGTCGAAAGGAATTCGGAGTGCATCACACATCGATGATTCAATAAAACTGTCAACATTACCTTAATTTTCGTGAACACAAATGCAAACTCAGGATAGCAAGACCCAACTCATACAAAGGGTCTTTGACATTTCCGCCAAATGGGCGGATGACCATGGCCTAACTGTCAATTTCCAGAAAACAAAAATCTGTCTTTTCGTAAGTAATCAAATCAACTTCACCTCTTTAAGGAGCAGAACTAATGGACCCAAGCTTTGTCCGATATCACATTGCGAGCAGATCTTCGAAAGCCTTTCGAATCTGGAACTCCTGTAAAAGAGCCATCGACCCAAAGTGGGGCTTACGACCCAATAAAGTGTACTGGCTTTCCACAACTGTCATCTGCCCCATACTAACATATGTTGTCATATTGGCCCTACACTAGCGAAAAAGGGCTGTGTTAAACCCTCAAACAGGTGTAACGGGCCTCCTTGGTGGGGATTACGGGCACAATGAATACTATGTCAACTAAAGCTTTGGAGGTTATCCTTGACATCTGACCAATTCATATACAAGTGAAGTATGAAAGGAATACTTGCGGCCAGCCGGCTCATGATTTAGGTCATTGGAGTCAGACTAGGCTTCATCCAGGGTATAGTATCATATTCGGCCGTGTTAATGATTTCGGGTTAAACCAATGCCACCGAAAAAAGGTGATTGGGAATGAATATTATTCACGATCATCTCATGTTGTCTCTTTCGCGATACAGATTCCTCTGTAGGGGAACGGAATATGACAACTTTTATACGTTTATGTAAACATTGAGGCAGGGGTATGGACGATGACAACATCTGATGAGTCTACATCGCGAGTTTTCGAGAAAAAAGTTCTGCCGAAGATTTATGGTTCTTTGCGCGTTGGCCAAGGCAAATATCGCTTTCGATTGAACGAGCTGCATGAGATATACGACGACATTCACATAGTTCAGCGAATTAAAAGACAGCGGATATGCTGGCTAGGTCATGTCGTCCGAATGGACGAAAACACTCCAGCTCTGAAAGTATTCGACGTAGTACCCACCGGGGGAAGCAGAGGAAGAGGAAGACCTCCTCTCCGATGGGAAAGACCAGGGGGAGAAGGACCTGGCTGCGCTTGGGAAAAGAAGAAACGATTGGCACTATTGCTAACTCAGCTATAACCGCGTAAGCGGTGTCTACGCCGGTCCATCCATTGAGTCCAATTTTCGATGACTCGTTCGATCATTTCAACTAGTAACTAGCGAATGACATGTGTGATGTTTTCCAAGGCCTGAAGCGACGCGGAATTGTCCTCATAGACTTCACATACCCTTACAGGACAAAGTCTAACGGTGTGTTATCATACGATCTTGGTGGACAATCGATCGACCCAAACGAGAAATTGTCTGATCACCGAAGAGTTCTCTCTACCAATCCCCATTAATTGAAAAAATATAGACCGATGATCCCACCGGCCCATAAGCTACACGAAACCGTTGGTTTTTCAGGATGGAATGGTAGCGCTTGAATCTCTCAGATTTCTCTCCGTCCCTAAAGCGGAAATTTCGCTTGTTAACATACCCATTTAGCCAGATATGGGTCTCATCGCTGAACAAAATTTGGTACGAAAACGTCGGAACTTCTGGGAAGTTTTCAAGAACCTCTGCAGCGAAGCGATGTCGTCTGGGAGGGTCATGCGGCATCCGTTCTTGCAAAAGCTAATACTGAACAAAAATAATATGGCACCTTGATACGATGCACGCGTGATCTGTCATAAAAAGTAAAGTGTAATCACTCTATACTCGTGTTTTTCTCCCTGTGACACCTAATTTCAATTTAGTACTAATTTTTGTAAGCAGTTTTCTACATTATTACTTATTTACTTACAAACTATAACACTTGCTCACTTAACAACGTGCTGCACAGCACACCGAACTTTCATTACTTCCATTACCTTCGAACATCAAATTAATTCATGCTTTCAATTTCCCATAAATTTCCAATAAATAAACTTCCCAACTTATTGCTTTCCAAACTAACTCGATCGAAAATAATTTCCGTAACAATTTGTGAATTTGCTGAATTATGTGCACAACTTAGCACATCCTTGCCGACGCACACACACACAGTACTAGAGAACTCTTCGCAAGTGTAATGTGTCTAAATACAAGCTGTGGTTGTCTAAGCAGTTGGCAGCTGATTTTCATACGCAGAAACTTCAAACTTGACAAATGAAGCGTATAAATTCGCATAAACACGAACACAAAGTGTACAAACAAAGCGCTAAAAGCGCACTACGAAAAATACCGGAATAAAAAACAGGAGATAGAAGATCAAAAACTCTGTGAAACACTTAAACCAAAGCCAAATTGAGTCCAACCAAAAAGCGGAACCGAGCCAAATGCTGTCGCCGCTCGCCGTCGTCGCTCGTTGCTCGTTTATGTTTGCCATTTTTGTTGAAAGTGTTGGTTGATGGCGCTGGTAATACCACAAGCACCGCAACAAAGTCACAACGTTACCGCAACACCACACCGCCACTTGTACAGCGCTCCATAATCCTTGCGCTCCATCATGCCTGCCATTGTGTCTCGTACCACGGACCACTTGCTGTAGTTCAAAGCTTTTGTTGGATTTGTTGCAGTATTCTGCTCATGCGGTGTCACAGGTGGTAAAGTTTTGTCAACTATTCCCGGGCCCGCTGCCGGACACCGCCGTCGCATATTCTTTGCGTCGTGGTTGCGCTTCCATTTTACATCCTTTAGCACGACACGCGCAACATCTGCTTTGCTGCATGTAACTGCTCGCAGTCGCAGTCGTAGCGAAGCGGTGAATTCTATGCCATCGATTCGATGGCTGGTGTAATTTTCAATCGTCTATCAAAACGTTTTCGGGCGAGCATTATTGTGCTGCGGTCGCTTGTTCGCTTGTTTTACAGACTAAAAGCCCCACCAGCACTTACATACCGGCTTACTTACCGTTACTCTTGGGCGCGCGTACTACACATTCATAGAAAGGATAATAGTTTTTGGTTTTGAATTTTATGGATTTCGATTCGAAAGTTGATTGTTACATTGGCGAGTCGTTTTTGTTTTCGTTTGCATACATTGCTGTAGCATTTGCGAGTGCTTTTTCGTAGCTTTTGGAATGAAAACATTTGCATGAGGCATTTCTGTGCGGTTAGCTGGAGTAAAAGTATTGGGTGCGAATCCAGAAAAAACCCTTTGAATGTGATGTGAAGGTTTTTATTAACCAGTGCTGATCCGATTTCGTTTGAATCTTTTAAGCTTTTCTTTTGAATATCATATAACCACACTTTCTAATGAAAGATAGGTTAGTTTCATTGGTATAACTGCTCCATCAGTTTTACTGAAATAAATCATACAGAGAGAAGTAGTGATGAAAAACTTGGTATTGCCATATGATTAAGAATTCAACTCAGTTTATTCAAAAATGGAAATATTTTTCATAAAACCCAGCGGCGCTAGAGGCTCTATTCACTTTGTTGGTCTCTCTTTTGACAAAGGAACTAACTAAGAAGGAAAGGTAAAGTGCGTACTGACGCGAATATGGCGAACTCTCGTCGACTTCCGCATATTCAGGTGAATTGCTATGCGCTCCAAAAAAGATATTTCAAAAATTATTTTCTAGTCTGAATCTATGCAAAATGTACCTAGCACTGCATATTAGTAGGCAATGTTGAAGAATTCCACTGTCATGCACTGGCACAAAACATAGACTGGTCGTCCATATTTTAATTCAAACACGAGATTACTGAAACACGTAAAGACTGGCAATCATCCGAAGGTCTAGAAGAGAATATTATCGTATTTTATTATCACTCGATGTACATTTTAAAGTACTATCACTCAAATTTCATTTTAAGAGTTGTATACAATTATAAGGCCGAAAAAAGCGAATTTTTTAGAATTTTTGGAGACAACCTTTAAATTTATTAATTCAAGCATTTGTGCACATATTATGATATCTTTTGACTGTATTTGAAGACTTAGTATTAGGAAAAATATTTATTTGGAAAAAACTACAGCTGATATCGGGGATCACCATATAGCGGTCGATTCTCTGAAACTAAAAAAAAAGGTTTCATTAAGTAATGTTAAATCCAGTAATAAATCGAGGTTATAAGCAAAATAGAAATAAACAAGTAATGAAGGTGGAAGTTCAGGTGCAACCGAACATTTTATACTCTTGCAACTTGCAAGAATCAAGGCCAGAAAAATACTTTAAGGTGTAAAGCCAATCATATTGGATAAAGTCAGCCGGATATTCGAAAATCCTGATATTAGTTATATAGGGGCTAGGCCAAGTTTTCGCTCAAATTTATCTATTTTAGGCACAAAGATACACTGATAGGAGTAAAATAAGCTCTCTTATTTTCATTAGGATCACCCCGATATTGGCCGATATATGCGGTACAAAGTCAACCGGAAGTCCGAAAATCTTTAACAGAAGTATTGCTCCGATTCAACCCATTTTTGACATACAGACATGCCATTACAAGAGAAGGTTTATGCCTTAGTTTCAGCTATATATCAAACCTTGACCGACATTTTCGCTCAAAAGTCAACTATAGGTACCGGGGGTCTAAATATTCGGTACCTAGGGGCTTGAAGGTAGGTATCTTTTATGCTACAGTCGGTAAATTCAGCCTCCACGAGGAAACATCCACAAATGGGTTGAGGCTGATCGACTTCGCCGGGGCCCGAAATATGGTTATCTGTAATATTCGATTCCAGCATAAACAAATTTATCAAGCTACCTGGCTGTCTCCGCATCGAAAAGCCACCAATCAGTTCGATCATGTTGTGATAGACGGAAGACACCTCTCTAGTGTTCTAGCCGTGCGTACGTTCTAAGGTCCTAACATCGACTCTGACTACTATTTGTTGCAGCCAAGCGAGACGCATTTGTAGACAGAAGAAGAAAGAGGCCGAAATGCGTGAGTACAAAGGGCTTGATAAGCTGGCCGACGGGGGTAATGCTCAAAAATTGCGGCGGCTTACAGAAGGTTTCAAGACCGGAGCATACTCTTGTAAAACCCCCAAAGGAGATCTAGTCACTGATGCCCAGAGCATACTAATAATAGGTTGTCAAAAAAGCCTTGCGGTATTTTCGCTAGTTGGCGCTGAAAGCGCGTAGTTCTAGTTTTATTCGTCGCATCGGGTTATGCTATACCTTTTTGGAAAGCTCATTTCACGCGCTAACACGTGTTTGATTGATTGTCGTCTTTTAAGTCATTCGTGAGTTATAGCGACGCAAACATGGAGCAAAATAAAGAGAAAATACGGCATATTTTACAATACTGCTACGATAAAGGCAAAAATGCATCTCAAGCCGCCAATAAAATTTGTGCAGTTTATGGACCCGATACAGTTCCCATTTCCACCGCACAACTATGGTTTCAACGATTTCGTTCTGGTGTAGAGGTGGCCACGCTCCGGAAGGCCTGTGGTCGAAAATTGCGATAAAATCGCTGAATTAGTCGATAGAGACCGGCATAGTAGCGGCCGTAGCATCGGTCAAGAGCTGGGCATGAGTCTTTAAAAATTCATTTCAGTTTCAATAAAAAAAACTCAATAAAAATACCGCAAGACTTTTTTGACAAACCATTATTATGGAGGAAACACTTCTCCAGCCTGTTGAATGGCAGTGAAAGTACAACGCCAGGAGAAAGCGAACGCGATTCCTCAATTGATGACGATGGAGCAGACGTTCCATTGCTCGACCAGAAGAAGTTCGAATAGCAATGACCTGTCTGAAGAACAACAAACACGGCAGCGAAGAACTGATACGGAGCATGCATCAGCTTCTTTGAAAAAATATGGTCGGACGAAAGCATGCGCAACGATTGGAATTTAAGTGCGCTATACCCAATCCATAAAAAAGAAGACCCCACAAGCTGTGCAAACTACCGTCAGATAAGCCTGCTAAACATCGCCTATAAAGTTCTATCGATCGTATTATGTGAAAGATTAAAGCTCACCGTCAACAAACTGATTGGACCTTATCAGTGTGGCTTTAGACCTGGCAAATCAACAATCGACTAGATATTCACCATGCGCCAAGTCTTGGAAAAGACCCTTGGGAGAATCGACACACACTTCGCAAAACTAATAAGGCTTTGTAAACTGACGTTGAACAACACCAAAAGCTCCGTCAGGATCGGGAAGGACCTCTCCGAGCCGTTCGAACAACTCCCTATCGTGCGACTTGTTCAATCTGCTGCTGGAAAAAATAATTCGAGCTGCAGAACTTAATCGGCAGGTATAATCTTTTTTTAAGAGTGTACAGCTGCTGGCGTGTGCCGATGATATTGATATCATACCCTGTTCAGGGCATAAATTTTTCTGGATAATTTTTGTTAACATGACTAGACTTAGTAAATAATTTATTAGTTTGGAATAATATCCAACTGAATTTTTTACAGTGTAATTAGTACCCATGTCAAGAAATTAATACCTCAATACAAGAATTAGACGTGAACCTTCGTGTTGAACTGAAATATACAATATACGAAAACAGTCCGATAATTACGCGCAGTGCTGCCACTATTAAAATAGGTATTTAATATCGTGTGGTATATTCTCATAGAAAATTACTGTCAAAATTTCACCTCAATCGGACTCTTGTTTAAACTGAGAGTGGAAGAGAAAAAGAACAATATCGGTTCTTCGATTCTTATTTCATGGTAGAAAACTTGCGCAATGAAATAAAAGAACGCTTAAATATTGCAATAGACATCACAGTCGAATCTGCTCCGAACTGAGTTCCTGAAAGACGGCCTCATTTGACGAAGAAAAAAGTAATTTCCTCAGCCGCCAGAAACAAATTTTTGGAATTAAACTGTTGTCCCTCTAGATTTGCCACATGCAACTTCTTTTCCTCTTTATATATATATATATATGTATAACTTCTGTGGAATACATATATATATATATATAACACATACTAATCATATGGAGTAACCTCATCCTAATGTTATATGTTTTTTATATGGGGGCTAGGTAAAGTCTTCGTCCAATTTTACACATTTTAGGCACTGTTATCAGTGAAACACGCTCTCATTTTTATAGAGATAATACACAAGTTGGCCGATATATGCAGCATAAAGTTACCTGGTAAAACGAAAATCGTTGTGTTAGATATATGGGAGCTTAGAGAAGTATTAACCAGATTCAACCCATTTTTTACCCTCAAACATACCATTGTCGGGAGAAGATTGTCCCTGAATTTCAATTCTATATCTCACACATTGACCTACTTGTATGCGGTTAAGGGTCAACTATAGCTAATGGGGTTCATATATTCGGTTCATAGGGGCTTGAACAGATTGGTTGGATTTCAACAATTTTTAGGCGGAATACTCTAAAGGGATTATGCGTACAAAGTTGTGTGTGTTATACTAATTTCTTCTTGATTTGTATACCGAAAGGTGAAAGATCAAATAAAATTTAAAATTGTGTTATAGGGGAAGTGGGCGTGGTTGCATTCATCGCGATTTGTGAATCTTGTGAAATAAGACTGTTAAGAAATCGGTTGAGCAGGTCCTGATATATTACCTAAAAGTGGGCGGGACCACGCCCATTTTCCAATTTTTACACTGGCTTTATTAAAAATCCCCTAACTCTATCTCAGGGGTAACATTTAAATGTCTCTGGCGTATTTAGTTATTAATTCTTCGTTTTTTTTTTATAGTTTTGAACAGTGCCGTTATATGATTAGTGGACAGTGCTACCTTCCGATTTCCTCTAATTTTCCTAAGCGAATTTGACTATTGTAGAAGTTCACTCATGTGAGGAAAGTCTTCTGATCTCCATTCACTTAGGAATGGCCAGAAACGATTATTTTACATATGGCTCAAGCAGCTCACGACTTCCGGTCCTAGACCAAGTATCCTCTGGGTAGCGAAAGAACATCTGTTTTAAGGCGACTAAAATAAGAAGGCGAAACATCCCCTCCAGCTCTGAAAGTATTCGACGCAGTACCCGTTGGGGGAAGCAGAGGAAGAGGTAGACCACCACTCCGTTGGAAAGACCAATTGGCGCCACCTTGCGATAAGAAGAAACGTCTGGTGCGCTGTCTTACTCATTAACCGAATAAGAGATGGCAACACCAGTAAAGAAGAAGAAAAAGCTGTATTGGGCTATGGGGGCCCGCCCACTTTTTGAACATTTTTAGCCCATAGGCGTCTATTAATTGTAAATGCTTTATATCGGGCTAAAGATTGTCCAATCGGCTTTTGAATTGCGAAAATTTTACAAACCTTCGCCTATATTTAAAATCCTTTATCCAATCAAAGATCCCTAGATATTTGCAATTCTCGTTGGAATTTAAAAAAATTTAATTTCGTAAGAGTTCAAAGCAGTGCAAATCGAACAGAAGAAATGTTCTCATTTCAATACAATTTAATTCGAAATAAAGTATTCAATGAATTTCATAATGAACTGTAAATGATTTTGTGCGTAAGTCATCAGCTTCATTTACGTTCTCCTAAATTTACCATTTCCTTATATTACGGATCTCGGTAAAATTACCCATATTAATGTTAACATACTAATACCACAGCTGTTAAACTATAAAATACGGTTCATGCCCTGGCTATACATTTTTCAGTTGGTGTCATCCCCTACTACAGTGGCTTCACAACGTCATTTAGTATGAGGATTTAAACGAAAAATGTGGTCAAACAAGTTTTGTCAGTATTTTCTGTAGCTATCAAATGATATTGAAACACACACACACACGCAAGAATCAAACATGCATATGTATGTTCATCATCTGTCAATTAAATAGTGCGGTAACAACAACAAAGCAAGCAGTGGCAGCAATATTTAGTTGCTACTAACCAGTTTAGACGACCAAGCAGCATATATTGTAAGGGTATCTGTGTTGTAGCGCCAATCCAATGTAGCCACTACCTCGGAGGTGGGTGTTAGTATGACACATTGCGCCGCCGATCGACCCACTGTGAAGTGACTGCGCCTGTCGCTGCTATTTCTGTGATAAATTATAGAAATTCTAAGACAACCGAAACTTGTAGTATGCGTTGATTTATCGAACGGATTGGACGACAACGGCTAAGAAAAGGCAAACCAAAATTCGCGGAAGGTGCAATTGCAGATGAATGTGTGTGCGTGTGTTATAGAAGTGAAGTGCATAAATGGGTGAAGTTCACAGTGGTCATAAGCAACAACATGCAGAATCAATTGAAAATGTTGTAAAAAGTGTAAAAACAACAAGCACCTGGGAAAAGCATAGCCGAAATTAGTTCAAAGTCAATTTGTCGTTTGTGCGCGTGTGTTGGTGCAACGGAAAATTTGTGCGCCGCGAAACCTGATTGATGAATTGCATTGAAAAGTGTAGGCTTTTCAAAAGCATTACAAACCATATGTACATATACATATACCTATGTGGATAAAAAATATATAACAGATGTACTAATACTATAGATACATATGTATATATACATATACATATACATATTTTGTGTGTATATAGTATTTCAAACATCTGTGTGAAACTGTGAAATTGTTTTTTTGATTAATACTACATATTATACATATAAATACACTCTTACCTAGGAGTATATATTTTACTTTGCCAAAAGCTAAATTTTGCGTATTTTTTATGAACTAAATAATGTTATACATATATGTAATAATCCAACCAGCTGTGACATATGTACTTGTTAAATGATTTGTGTGAATAATTCAAAATTTCCATATTTGAGTTACACTCGTGGCCACACAAACCTTACCACTATGCTCACTTAAATTTTTTTTTTCGGACTTTTTCGTTCGTTCGGGACTTTTCTCAACTTTGTCTTTTTTATGTTTTTAGTAAGCACTAGTAAACTAAATTATATTATCTAATTATAATTATAGTTTTTAATTTATTAAGTTTAATGAGTAAAGGCACAAATTAGCTTTTCTGTGCTTATATAAAAGCGGCCGATTTTATTGTTGTTAAAGTGTTCCACCGACTAAACTTCGTGTTTCACTTAAAAAAAAATATATATAAAATATTAATTTCTAATATCGTGTAAATGAAAATAAATTAAAAAAATAAAAAATATAATTTTTTCATCAAGCTCATTTTGTAAAGCTCACTATCTTTCACTTGATTTATCTATAGCTGAATGTGTTTTGTTTTTAATCTTTATTATTTTTGATTAATAACATGTCATTAACTTATTTATAAATAAAAAAAATGTCTATACGTAGGTTGCTATATATATATATTTCTAGCCTAATAATGTAAATTGGCATATTTATCAACGACAATGTTCTTTTATTTTTTTTTTATTTTTTTGTCGATTGCTGTTTTGTTTTGGGCTCATACGCATAGATCCATGACTCGTCACCTGTGACGATCTTATAAACGTCTTTTGAAGCACCGCGACCGTATTTTTTCAGCATTTCTTTACACCAATCCACACGAGCCTTTTTTTGAGCGATTGTCAAATTGTGCGGGATCCAACGAGAACAAACCTTTTTTACGGCCAGGTGTTCATGCAATATCGAATGTATGCTGGTGGGAGAAATGCATAGGCATGCCTCTAAACCTTTTCTACGGCCAGGTGTTCATGCAATATCGAATGTATGCTGGTGGGAGAAATGCATAGGCATGCCTCTATCTCAAGGTGTGTTACATGACGGTCTTGCATTATCAGTTCACGTACGGCAACGATGTTTTCTGGCACAACGGCTGTTTTTGGACGACCTTCACGGAATCCGTCTTTGAGCGAGCGTCGGCCACGATTGAATTCGTTGTACTAGTTTTTCACAGTGTTATAGGATGGTGCTTCATAGCCATACAAAGATTTTAGTTCATCGATCCACTCTTGTCGTGATAATCCACGTCGAAAGTTGTGAAAAATGATCGCACGAAAATGTTCACGAGTTAATTCCATTCTTTTGGCCGAGAAGAATTTTTTAAATAAAAATGTAAACTGTAAATAAAACAATTCACGATTAAATGACAAAACGTTCTGAGTGATGTTATGCTAAAAAATGTCAAACTTTCCAATGGAAATGTCAGATTGCATACACTTAGTGTTGCCCTAGGCCAGAATATGTATAGCAGCCCTCGTACCGCTATAAAATGTAGTCAAATATGCACAATACTTGAAAATTTTGAGTGGTAAGGTTTGCGTGGCCACGGGTGTACTTGATTGTGGCGTTGCCAGCTTAAAAGTGGTCAGAGCAATAAAACAAATTTTGATTTAAATAAAGTGCTCATGAATAAAACAAAAAAAATAAAATTTCATACGTTTGCCAAAAAGTGTTAAAGCAATTGTTAAGATGAAAGCTGTATTTGGGGAAACAGGGGATTTTAGTTTTAATTTATAAATCTCGAACCTTTTATATTGTATTTAAAAGATGTCCCGTTATTTATAATTGTAATAAGTGATTACAAAGTGCTCAACTATTCTTTTCAATTTTATTTTTTTATTTTGTATAACTAAATGCTTACACATACACAGCTGTGGTCAAAGGTGCAAACAGGTGCTTGGAAAATATTTCAAAAGTGGTTGTTGCTCCACCTCCTATTAGGTTTAATGTAAACATCTTTCAAACTAATAAAGCTATATCAACCAAACTGAAGAAAGAACTGTTTAACCCTTCTTACTATAGTCATATCAACTCACTATATAACGGTTGACTTAAAAACTACTAAAAGTGGATAAATCAATAACTAAATTCGTCAGAGTTATGATATTTTACACTCGAGATGGTACAAGAAGGCTTTGTAGGATTAGGTGAAAGTTCATATCTCCGGACCTGTTTGACCGATTTAACTAAATTTAATACTTTAGATTCTTCTAATAATAGGTTGTCAAAAAAGTCTTGCGGTATTTTCGCTAGTTGGCGCTGAAAGCGCGTAGTTCTAGTTTTATTCGTCGCATCGGCTATACCCTTTTGGAAAGCTCATTTAACGCGCTAACACCTGTTTGATTGATTGTCGTTTCCTTTAAGTCGTTCGTGAGTTATAGCGCCGCAAACATGGAACTACGATAAAGGCATAAATGCATCTCAAGCCGCCAATAAAATTTGTGCAGTTTATGAACCCGATACAGTTTCCATTTCCACCGCACAACGATGGTTTCAACGTTTTCGTTCTGGTGTAGAGGTGGTCGAAGATGCGCCACGCTCCGGAAGGCCTGTCGTCGAAAATTGCAATAAAATCGCTGAATTGGTCGAAAGAGACAGGCATAGTAGCAGCCGTAGCATCGGTCAAGAGCTGGGCATAAGTCATCAAAAATTCATTTCAATTTCAATAAAAAAAAAATTCAATAAAAATGCCGCAAGACTTTTTTGACAACCCATTATTACCATGTTATAGTACAAAAAAGTGGCGAAATCGGTTTAAAACCAATATGACACAATTTTCTCTGATTCTTTCATATTCCAGTATACAAATAAAGCACCAATTAATATAACGGAATAAAATATTCGGCGAATAATGTCTTTTAAGTATACCACCTTATGACTTAAAATTGTCCACATCCAACAAAAACTGTTCAAGCCCCAAGGCATCGAATATTTGTCTTCAGTAGCTATAGTTGACTTCCTACCAAAAATATTGCCCAAAGTTTGAGAAATATAATTGGAATTCGGAGAGAATCATTTCGTGTTAATAGTACGTCTGTGTGTCGAAAATCTAATATATAGATTTACGAAGTTCCGGGGAACTTTATAACGCGTATATCGGCCAATATGTGAGGTATCTCAATGAAAATGAGACAGCTCTTTTGTTACGAACAGAGAATCTGCGTGCCTAAATTGATAAAATCGGGTGCAAACTTGACCTAGCCGGTATATAAATAACTAATATCAGGTTTTTGAAACATCCGGCTGACTTTACTCCATATGATTGGTGATTGTTTGTGAGGTACCTTAATGAAACCCTGGCGACATTGATATGAAAATATATATGCTAAATTAAATTTCAATCCTCTTTTTGCAAATTGACGGTAAAGAAATAGTATGAGGTGTTAACAATACTTTTTCTACTTGGATTTTTATCCGGGAAACGACTGTCAACTCAGCACGATTCCTCGAAATTACTTCAGGGATGTTTTCTGTCGCTACAACAACAACAACGTGTCATCAATACGAGTTACACAAAAATTTCAAAATATAGCGAATTTCTTCATTATTTTCACTCATTTTTGAACTGCTTTAACTTTTCTTCAACTTCCCAAGTTTAATTTTTTTTGGTTAAGCGTTTAGTAGGGTAATCTTTTTTTTTGCATTTTCTGTTCTCTTATACCCTCAGAATTAATGTAGAAACCCATTTTACCATAGAAAGGTTTCGAAAAAGGCCCAAAAATAATAATACCGCTCGAAGTTCGGAGCGCTCGGAGTGCACACGTAGCCCTTTAAACGAGTTTTTCTCAAAACACACTTTTTTAAACTGGCGGACATGACTCCGGTCGCACTACTCAACCGATTTGCTTATTTTTTTTTCTTAAGTTCACAAAACGCCTGTCTATCGTCCCTATTAGATTCATAATAATATTTTATATTTTATTGACAATGTTATGACAAAATTTATGTAAAAAAACATGGGGAAAAATTAAAAAAAAAACGTGAATTACTTTTTTATTTGCTTATCAACATTTTTTCATGATTCTACTTGTAGCAGGGTTGACTTTCACGTACTTTTCAAGAATAAATTGGGTTTTTGTGTTTCAGATGTTCCAGATATGAAAAATCGTGTCCGCCAGTGAAAACACGCATCTCATTCACCCAGCCATTTCTCCGACAGAAGTCATCAAAAAATTCGAAATAATTTGTTTATACACTCCACGATATACCTCATGGCATGTGAAAAAAGTTCTATTGTAGAATAAAAATTTCTATGAAAAAAAAATGTCAAAAAATCAGGCCAGATTACCATACTGACCCCTTATATGAAGTTTAATATCTCACCTTTAGAACACTATATGGTATGACACAGTGTGATTGGCAGCACTGGAGATATACAACTCCAACGACAACTATAAACAAAATGCGAAAAGACTTTTTCGACTACCCAATATATAAGTAATTTATTGAGGAATGAAATCAAATGCTTAGGGAATTTCTTCCTAATGTTTTCTTAAAATGAAACCACTGTAAAGAAATGGTTTCGAGTCAAGATAGTAGAGAAATTAATTAATAACAAACTTGAAATTAATTCTAAAGAGAAAAATAAGGACAGATATGAAAGAGATGCAAGTTGTTGTGGAACGTAGATTTCCTAATACCGTGGAAAAGTATATAGAAAGTTGCAATAAGAATTGAAAATTTTGTCAAAACGATACAAGAGGGTAACAGACTCTTTATCTCGCAAACCATGTCAGTGGTAATAAGGTACACAAATTATGCCAATCAAATATTTTGTGCCTTGGTACTCGTATATGAACTTATGCTTAAACCTTTGGGAAAAAGTAACAATCGAATTACACTACTTCAATTATTACTATAAAGATCCAAAAATTGCCCAGCTATAGAACTAAATCTACAAAATTAATACAATATTTTCAAAAGCGACAGAAGTTATTTCTAGAAATATAATCGTTTTTGTGCCGAAAAGCAATCAGATACGATTTATATTAAAGATGCTAGAATGAGTGTTAAAATTCTTGCAGAAAAAACTGGTCTTATATTACAACTCTTTAAAGTTTTTTTCATCAGTTTTGAAGGATAAGGAACAAAAAGACTTTCAAACTCCAGAAGAAAATATATATTTAATTTTAGAAAAAAGAAATGAGATCGAAGTTGTGGCTGATAATAGTTTAACCACAAAAATATACATATATGGTACATATATGGTAAATATACCTCTATGTTGGATAATAATATTCCATTAAAGGGAATATATAGATAGCTATCATTATCAATATATATTAATTTTATTTAGCTAGCTGCTATTATTTTGATCGCAACTGTATATGTATGTAAATTTTATACATAGATATTTTATATGTATTTTCATTTCTTAAAAACAAAGAGTGCAAATAAAGGAGAAAGAAATATATTTTAAAAATTTCTCACCGTAATAAAAAGTGCGAACGAAAATTAAAAAAAAAACACACAAAATAAAATAAAAGCAGCAATATAAAAGTAAAAACAAACATCCAAGCAAAACACAAGAGGAGAGAAAAAAACTCACTCAAATACTAAACATTCTCTAACAGCGCAACGACCACCACCAGCGAAAATGAGTCAATCGTGTCTGCCAGTCAATGCCAAAATGTCGAAGGCGAAGAAAGTGTTGGATGAAGCGCGTGAAACGCAGAACCGTGAGCTCGATTTGGTCGACAAGGGCATTAGCTCCTTCGAGGAGCTGCCGGGATTGTGTAAGTGTAAACAAAAGAAGTGATTAACAATTGTGAACCAATTACTATAACAAAATATTCGCAATAAATGCGACAAAGTATCACACATTGCCCCTCAAACTGTGCTGCCTACACGCATTTGACTATGCAATGACCTATAGAAGATATAAAATATTGCCTGGAAATTGTGTAAATAGTGTTCTTTAGTGCTTTTATGATTAATTGCGAATATTTTAATGCAAATTATGTGCCGTTATGTTATGATATTGCCTAAATATTAAATATGGTGTGATATTTGGCATACTCATACGGTTCGTGATAACTTCAATATGCTTATGAGATCATCACGACAGCTGTGTGATACATACAAGTACATACATTAATATATGGTAGGCGTTTTCGTTGCCCTCAACTAAAGTAGTGTGCAAACGCAAATTTTAACCGTGCTAAAATGAATCAAAGCAATTTTTGGAAAATTAGAGTAACAAATTCTCATAACTGCCCATATAAATTACCAAATATTCTACCTAAAGTACCATAAAAATAAAGTTGTTTGTTCAAGAGAGAGTATCTCTATATACTTTAAGGGTTGTTACTTGTTGCTTTTCATACAGCACTTTACGCAGAGGTGATATTTTTGGGTTGAGAAAAACGTAAAACATTTCTAGCATTATAAAAAATTAAATTTCGATTTAAAAATAATATTATTAAGAAATATTTTTAAAATTAAAATTTTCTAATGATTTGCCAATTTACTGTAAGAGAATATCACTGATTAGGAAAAATAAAAAACAAAAAAAATCATTATGATGGAAGGGTCGGATACACATTCATATATGATTTGGAAATAGATAATTTTTGCTTTTTTGAGGACCACAAAAGTTAAAGTTTTGAAATAACTTTTATTTTGTAAGCGAAAAAATAAAAATCCAAATATAACGATTATTTTGTGTGGAAAAGAATATTGATTGCAAAAAAACTTATTAAACTTGATTTTTTGTTTGTATCCTCATAAATGTCGGTCCCTGGAGAAAATTGCTTATTTTCCACATAAATTTTATTTATGACTTTTTGTGATTACAATCCATTCCTATTCAGTTATTAATAAAAACACAGTTTTACTGTTTGAAATCATGATTCAATTATATAAAATTGTATTGTGAGGTCAAATCCAAAAACTTTCAAAATATTGTTTTACTCCTCATGTCAAAATTAGTTGTTTGGTTTTGTTTTCATGATTCAAAAATAAATTTTTGTTTTCAGTTATCACTGAAAAAACACATTTCATCCTTTAAAATTTTTGAAAAATTCATATTTCTTTAGGAAGATCACTTGCTAATTCAAAAAAAAAATATTTTGAAATTTTGTCTAAATATTCTATGTGTAAGAAATTATTATTACAACAAGACACGTAAATTTTAAACAATCACAACAATTACTTAACTTATCATGAGTAATAAAATCACTAAGCTAGTTTTAATCAGATGAATAAAATTTTCAATGCTCAAAAACTATGGTTTTCAAAAAGATTCAGACATTTTTTTAAACTCAGCCATTATTATTTTTATTCTTTTTGTAATTTTTCAACATCCCCTACGTTGTTATGTAAATATGTTTGCAGAAATACATAAATACAGCTAATCAGCACTACCTTTAAGGGGTCAGTAGGGTAATCTTTTTTCAAACAAAAAAAATTTTTTGTGCATTTTCTGTTCCTTTATACGCTTAGAATTAATATAGAAACCCACTTTACCATTGGAAGGCTTCGTAAAAGGCCCAAAAATAATAATTAGGGGTATGTCAATTTTTCAACGTTTGTGTCCATCTTTGTATGCTTTTTCAGTAACACAAATTTTAAACGCGTTTTTCTCAAAACCCACTTTTTTAAACTGGCGGACATGATTCCGTTCGAGCTACTCAACGGATTTGCTTAATTTTTTTTTTAAATGTTCACAAAATGCCTGGCTGTCCTTCCTTCATAATTTTTCATAATTTATTGACAATGTTATGACAAAATTTATGTAAAAAACATGGGAAAAAATAAAAAAAAAAGTTAATTACTTTTTTATTTATCAACATTTTTCCATGATTCTAGTAGGGATGATAACCGTTCACATACTTTTCAAGAATAAATTGTGTTTCAGATGATCCAAACATGAGAAATCGTGTCCGCCAGTGAAAAAACACATCTCATTCACCTAGCCATTTCTCCGACAGATGTCATCAAAAAATTTGCTTATACACTCCACGATATACCTTATGACATGTGAAAAAAGTTCTATTGTAGATTAAAAATTTCTATGAAAAAAAAGCCAGAATTACCCAACTGACGCCTTAAATGAAATATCTGTCTACCTATATGAATGCATTTATAATAGTCATATTCCCCTTCATAGTACTTTTTTAGTAGTATGATTAAAACTTTTGTCTCCTCGGCAACACCGGCTAGATTTAAAGAATGAATTAAGTAATTAACATACACTATGTTTGTTTTCCTATGTGTGTATAGTTCGAATGCGTGACGACATATACTTATGTATTTGTTTTGCTGCGCGTTCATACATACATAATTATTTTCTAAGAGCACAATTTAAGATACGCTCGCGAGACTACTAATTGAGTGTTATTAACGGAAGCAGCCGCTCTCTGTTGACATTGGCTATGTAATTATTAGCTATGCGCATTGGTACGGTTTGAAAACCACTGTAGCCCCTTTAGCCTTTGTTTACTTTAGTAACCGGTTGAATTTAAGGGAAATTGTGCGAGGAAAACGATTAATTTCTCAATATTGAGTATTAGTTTCCAGGAGAGTAACCTGTAATTGATAATTTAATCTTCAAGCCCTATCGATAAGCTATTTCATTTGTGTATATTAATTCTTTATGAGGCAATGGCTTAATTTGTAGGCAAAAGGTATAAATACTTAAATCATGCAATTTGGTCATTGCTGCCGACATTTAACTGTTTTAAGCACAGTGCATTAATGATATTATGTGAGTTGCGGAGCGCACTTCGCTGCAAAAAGGCGCTTTTTAAGAATTTTAAGGGTATATTTATACATATGTGTTTTAGAAATAAACGGTAAAATTAAAAAGAAACAAGAAAAACGTTAACTTCGGCTGCACCGAAGCTAATGTACCCTTCACAGGTGCATTTCTTTTAGTAACTATGTGTTCAGGTTGTATGGAAGCTATATGCTATAGTAATCCGATCTGAACAATTTTTTCGGAGATTATATTATTACCTTAAGCAGTAATCCATGTAAAATTTCGTGAAGATACCACGTCAAATGTGAAAGTTTTCCATACAATAACTTGATTCCGATCGTTCAGTTTTTATAGCAGCTATATGTTATAGTAGTCCGATATCGGCAGACGAGCAGCTTCTTGAAGAGAAAATGACGTTTGCAAAATTTCAAAAGAATATCTTAAAAACTGAGGGACTAGTTCGTATATATACAGACAGATGGACAGACGGACAGACAGACAGACAGACAGACGAACATGGCTAAATCGACTCAGCTCAACATACTGATCATTTATATACATATCTACTTTATAGGGCCTCCGACGCTTCCTTCTGTTTGTTACAAACTTCGTGGCAAACTTAATATACCCTGTTCGGGGTATAAAAAAATAAATTTTTCCCGTGTTACACACGGCCGGCGTTTTAAGAAAGTTAAATTTTGCCAAAATTCTTTATTGATAATTCGAAAAATATTGTTTCAAATTTAAAATCAGTAAGCAGTTTATCGCTGATAGAGCTGTTTTCACTGAAGGGTTACATTATAAATGGTGATCAATTTCTAGGTTTTTTAATTTTTTTAAGAAAAAATACAGAAGCTTCATACTAAATGGGGAAAGCTCATTATTATTCGAAAAAACATTATGTGGAATTTATTTTTTAATCATGGCGTGATAACGGTCGCCATTGATGATTAGGTACTCATCGGCATCATTTTTGAAGAAATATAAACCTCTTAGAACTTTTCCGTAAACCGGAAACTTTACTTGTTTCCATACCCATTGAGCCAGAAATGGGTCTCATCGCTAAAAAAAAAATTTTGCTCGAAAACGTCGCATCTCTTGGAACTTTTAAAGAGCTCATAGAGCGAAGCGATATCGCTTAGGACGGTCGAACACAAGCAGCATTTTGTTCAATTTAATTATTTTTAAGATCTCAACATAAAATGCCCCAAGTCGCTCCATACGTTAGTCCGAGTTACTGCGTCACGGTTTTCGTGTATACTCTCAGCGACGGCTGCTATATTTTCTTCACTACGTAATGGACATGGTCTATTCGGTCGAATATTATCCAATAATGAATTTTGGGTCTCAAGATGGGTGATCATGTTGCGAATAGTACGATCAGTAGCCGATTATGTTGACTATAGCTTGAGCGAAGCGCGCCAAGCACCTACTTTACAGAACATGAAAGAGTTGTGAACGTTGTTCAGGCGTAAGTCCAGGATAAAATGCCAAACAATACTGAACGAAAGTAGCATGACGGGCGGACACGACTCACGTGTGATCTGTCAAGAAAAGGCTATTGAAAAATGTACCTCCTATTGTATCACCCGGTCCTTCTCCATCTGGTCTTTTCAACGGAGTGGAGGTCTTCCTCTTACTCTGCTTCCCCCGCCGGATACTGTGCCGAATACACTCAGACTTGAAGTGGTTTTATGCGTTCGGACGACATAATTTAGTCAGCGTAGCCGCTGTCTCTTAATTAACTATATGAATGTCGTCGTATAACTCAAACAGCTCATCGCTTTTTTCTGCATAACATTTCTCTCGAAAACTCGTAACGTCGACTCATCAAATGTTGTCATCGTCCATACCTCTGCACCATATAGCAGGATGGGAATAAAGAGTGACTTGTAGAATCTGGTCTTTGTTCGTCGAGAGAGGACTTTACTTCTCAATTGCCTATTCAGTTCGAAGTAGCACCTTGTTGTTAATGGTGTTCGTGTTCACGACCGTATTACTTTTGAAAACTTTCTGTTAGTCGCCGCATCTTTTCGTTGAATTTTCAAGCATTACCCCTGTCGGTCAGCCCAATTAAGTTACATGAGAAAATTAACATACTCAATATGTTGTGGAATGTACCACCACCACCAAGCTCACCACTATGATATCGCACTTTACAAGATCATGTACAAAATTTTATAAATATTTGGACAAAATTTTGTACAAACAATTTTGCACGGTTTACAAATTAGAATGAAGTCAGATGGCCAATGGATTTTTTGAAAAATAACTCTAATGTCAGAAATACAGTTGGAGATCATGTATCTGTATCTACCGCTACTCGTATTATTTATTTGAACAACAATATAATTGAATCTGCCATAACCGTCGTTATTTAATGGTTAACTATTACTTACCCATTATCATTAAATGTAAGCCACCCGTGAAGTTCTCTACCTTCACTGTCTACAATTTTAATTGTATTAATTTACAATTTTCCTCTAATTTCAGTCAACATGTCCTACATCACGCGCCTCACTCTGAGCCACAACAAGATCACCATGATCAGCCCGGGTATTGCCAACCTACTCAATTTGGAAATATTGAATTTATCCAATAACGGTTTGCGCGAGCTGCCCGTATCGCTATCGTCAATGCCGAAATTGCGCATACTAAATGTGTCGCTAAATCGTTTGGACAGCCTGCCACGTGGTTTCGGCGCTTTCCCCGTGTTAGAGGTGTTGGACCTCTCCTACAACAATCTCAATGAAAATGTTTTGCCGGGAAATTTCTTTATGATCGAAACACTTCGCGCACTCTACTTGGGTGACAACGACTTCGAACACATTCCCAAGGAGTTGGGCAATTTGAAGAACCTGCAAATACTCGGCTTGCGCGACAATGATCTGCTCGATTTGCCGCGTGAAATTGGCGAACTGACGCGTCTGCGCGAATTGCATATTCAAAATAATCGGTTGCAGGTGCTGCCACCGGAAGTGGGTAATCTGGATTTGTTAGGCAGCAAATCGGTGATGAAGATGGAGGAGAATCCGTGGGTGGTGCCCATACAGGAGCAATATCTGCTCGGTATTAGTCACGTCATCGAGTACATAAAAACGGAAACATACAAAATGTGAGTTGAGTTGAATTCGGTGCTACGCATTATTGAGATTAAAATTTTTTATGCTAATACTTCTTCTTTGCAGTCTCTACAATCGCCACATAAAGAGCGAACGTGGCCCACCACCGCCAAAGGCCGATAAGAGCAAGAAGGCGTCACGTGTACGCGCCTAAGCTGACTCAGTCGAATTATCGCTGCATAAATTTTGAGTTTGCCAGACCGTTGTGCCTTTGTGTGGAAAACAAAATGATTGAAACTAATGTTTTTCAAGTGTATTAACCATAAATGTTTTGTAATTGTATTTGCTGCCGGCACCAATGTGCGTTCGCATACATACTGATATAATTTTGTACTAATAATGTTAAGTAAATGTTAAATTATTTCAAAACCTCCAAACATAATCTTTAATTTCTTGTTAATATCAGACAGGTTCAAAATATACCGAGATTTTTCCTTAATTTCTGGGATTTGGATTAACCTTTGGTACATAGTGTATAGAATATCGACTATACAGAATAAGGTCTATTAATAATTTATGACTGATTGCCATTGATTGTTAGCTGTCGACCGAACAAAACAAATATCATGTATAAATCATTTGGGCTCTTATAAATCAATGGCATGATTGCATTCATTCGTACAGAATACAAGTTGCGGGTAGAATATTAAGTCTATAATATACGAAAAAGTTTTTTACTGAGGTAATACTCACCACTGTTCCAATTTGTTGTTTCATTTGCCGTCGTGAGAGGAAATAAGAAAAAGGTCCGCACACATTCTGTATAAAGGGTGTTTTTTATACATGTGGTTTTCAAGAAGAATTAAAACTCATATAATTCAATTTTATGACCATAAATGTGTGTCAGTATGCTTGTGCTATCGGTGCGAAAATGAGCTTCGAATAAAGAGCCAACATTAAATTTTGTTTTAAAATTGGTAAAACGTTTACCGAAACGTTTATGACGATGATTGCCTATCCCGTAGCAGAGTACAAGAGTGCCTCCAAACTGGTCAACATGTGGGCCAATCAAAATCCGTGATCACCGGAAATTCCATATAAAATATGCGTGAATTCATCAAAAATCAGCCGAAGTCATCATTGAAATTCATGGAAATGGAATTGAACATCTCCGAAACATCGATTTATCGCATTTTGACCCAACATTTGGGCTTACGAAAGGTGTGTGGACGGTTTGTTCCGCACAAATTGACAGACGACCAAAAATTGCTCAGAATCCAACATTCGAAGGACATCATTAAACAGGTCAAAAAGGACCAACACTTCCTTTGCAATATTGTGGCTGGTGACGAAACGTGGTGTTTCCAATATGATCCCAAAATGAAACGCCAGAGTGCTGAATGGAAGGCACCGGACGAGCCGAAACCCAAAAAATCGCGCATGCAGAAGTCAAAAGTGAAGACAATGCTGATTTGTTTTTATCATTCCAAGGGTATTGTCCACAAAGGATTTGTTCCACTCGGTCAAAACGTTAATGCGGTATTCTACCTTGTAGTTTTGAAGCGTTTGGTGCGCCGTATTCGACGTGTTCTGCCCGAATATAGCGAAGGTGAAAGTTGGCGTTTGTTGCACGATAATACGCCGTCTCATCGACTGACACTTGTGACCGACTACTTGACCAAAAATCACATTTTAACCATTAACCACTCCCCGTATTCACCTGATATATATAGAGACCATACCGGCCAACGAGTTAGAACACTCGTTCGACCTACTTTTGGAACGTGGAAAAATCTGTATTGAAGCAAAAGGAAACTATTTTGAATAAAATAAATTGATACTTGGGTTTTGACAAACAAAATTTTACTTTATGTTGTTTAAACATACGTATGTTCAAACTTAACTTTTTTTTAGTTTAAATGGAAGATAATTTAATGCCAAAGATAATAAAATTCGCCCCAATTCCATACGACGTTTGGTTTTTCTTCTATCATACCCGCCAATTAGGATCGTAAAAAATTAAAAATCGAGAAATCGCGCGTCAAAGTTTTCGCTTTCTACCCAAGCGCTCATATATCTGCTAGACGCTCGGTCACTATTTCCCTTCTAGCTTCGACAATATTTCGAATTCCCATCTATAACTTGTTCTTAGATAATGTCTAAAGAGGCTTAAGCAAACAAAAATCGATTTTTGGAAGCTTCTAAAGCAGGCTCGCCCCTTAAAGATCTTCAAAACGTAATAAACGTAATTTAACACTCAAATGCGTTTTTATTCATTCGATAAATGTTATCTCTTTTCCTTTTTCTTTAAATCGGAACTCATTAAAAACTTTAATAGGATTTGCAAGTTTGGCACATTAGTAAACAGGTGATTCGAGTAATGGTTTTGCATATGTTCGAAAAGACGAAAATCCAAGCAGATTCTGTGACACCATTGAAAATCAGAATTGGTTTGCAATTCTGACAGCTAAGCAATTCTGCCTTGGATTCAACAACGCCCCTGATTAGTGCATGTATTCTTTTATTGCCCTCGCTTTTCAAGTACAAGGAAAAAATTTTAAACTATGTCGACGTTAATTTTACTGTTCACTGAGAACTAGAAAGCTGTGAGCAAAGCGGCAGCCTCAATCATGACAAAACTGAAACATATAGAGCAGATTAGGCACAGTCGGTGCCATAGAGGAAACTTAAATGTTGTATCACTCCCACGATGTAATACTTAGTCAGGTCGTTCCGTGGGAGAGTCTGATGTTGGGTGTAGGTTAGGTTTAGCGGATTGAAGTTCCGCACTCCGGCTTTTGATACTTCCTCCTACTTATAAAAAAATTTCAATAGTTGTCACCATTATGTTTTTTATTCAATTATGAAACTTTTTGAGAAATGAGATTTTGAGCATCAGACTTTATAAAAATTTCTGTTGCGAATATTTTTAAGTAGGGTTGCCACCACTTTGAAACATTTAATTACATTTAGTGCTACAAAATTATTATTAGCGATACCTATGATTTAGACAGAATAATATTCGGTGGGACCAAATGGTATCCGCAACAACAACGCCTTGCAAGAAAACACGAAAACTTCACATTTTTCAATATTTATTTTTATAAAATAGTAGTTTTTTTATTGTTATCCATTTCATGTTTACGACAAGCTTTTGTTTTGTAATATTTTTGTATTGATCTTTGTATCTTCTCTAATTAATTTGTTTTTACATTGTAATTCTTCAATAGCTTAAACGAATATTCACCTCAACTCGCTTTCCATTTAATACTAGTTTTGTTTTAAATTAATAGTATATGTTCTTTTGTTGTTGTTGCTATTTGAGAAATGAAAAACTAATATGTACCATAGTTAAATGTGCTTTCCTTTGTATTTGTAGTTCTCTTTTTATTCAATTTTATTAACTCCAAAACACACACATTCTCGTATTTCTGCTTGTATGTATGTATGCATGTAAGTATGTTTGCTTGCATGAATTGTTGCCAATAAATTTAAGTGTTGACTTTTATCTACATATATCTTGCCTTCGCTTACACTTAATTAGAGTTATTTATATATATATATATGTTTTTATTATTTTATTTAATAAGTTTCTTTAATTCGCACTTAGAGGCTAATATGCACTTACTACTTAGCTTTTATACGCATTCATATTTATTTGCATAATTATTTATATTCAAATATCTCTTTTGCTTTATTTATATTAAACTTACTATTTTTAGAGTTCAATATTTACAGTTAGAATATCTTTGCATATTTTCTTGAATTTATTTTTTCGCGACTTTATTTCTTTCTTATTCTTTAACACTTTGTAACTTTAAGTTTCATATTACTATACACTTTCTTAAGAATCTCTTCTCGCGTTTTGTATTTGTTTGTTTACTTTCGGTGCTAACCTTACTTTATTTGCTTTTTACATTTTTCTTTGAGCAGAGTAGTTCAATATTTCCAGACAATCATTCATTCGTGTAGCAAAATTAAAAAGGTCATAAAGTTAGTACTGAAGAAGGTTTATTTGGTTCATATCTCTAAACACTTGTAAAAAAATAGAAGAACTTCGAGTAATTTCAAGAAGAAAATAGGGAGAAATATAAAAGATTATACTAAAAAAATATAATTTTATAGTTCTTTAACTTTCATCGATTGATGAAACTTGTTTTCATACTCCAATTCTTTATATATTTTAGATTTTGTATTTTTGAAGTTCCGAAAAGTCAAATAAATAGTTATATGTACTTTTTTTATTTATTTTTTTTAATAATTAATTAATAATTAAAATAACTAACACTCTCAGTTGCTAAAATTAAAAAAAAAATAGAATTTAAATAAATTTTGAAAGTAGGAAATATTCTTAGTTCATATAATATAATTGTTTCCTTGCTTTTTTTCGGCTTCTGCACATTATTTTTAAACAACTTTAATTGATTTGATGGAAATGTAAATTATAAATGAAATATATTACTCAGAAATTGTAATTAAATTTTTTTAAGTTTTTTTTCAAAACCACAAGCCTACGAGTGGTCCAAAGCCCTCAATGACAGTCGAGAAATCGTTAAAGGCATTCCTCGTTCTGGACGAACTTCGACCTCTTCAACTGATGAAAATATTATAAAAGTGAAGGATTTTCTGCTTGAAAATCGTCAGGCGAATGCGATCAAATGATTTTAGTGGATTTTTTCGGTATGAACCCGTTCTGATTTTTTTAAAAAAATACCGTAAACAGGTCTCTTTGGACATCGTTTCACTAACAAATTGAAAACGGAGAAGAGAGTACAATCTAACATTTGAACACCTTGGAATTCCGAAGCATCCACTTACAAATTGGTACTGACAATTGAATGCAATTTTAGTAATGTTTGTTTTTACTAAATGCGAGAAAGGAATATTTCCAGAAACATGTGCGAGGAACTAACTTAGCTCCCGTAAATAACGCTTGCGCTAAGTTCCGATGAAATTTTTAGGTACTTCGGGCCCACGACGACATCACATTGTAACAGAATCGGTAATGGCTAACGAGTTTCGTCGACAATTTTTTGAAAAAATTTATACATAAATACACAAGTTTATTCAACAAATAATATATAGTTATATATAAGTTGGCATTTTGGTGATCAATCAGATTGAATATTCCGACGTTAATATGACCTTTGTCTTTATTGTATCATGGTCAAGTGGAATAGATTTAAAATAATTTATTGAATGAGCGAGTTTTACAATTTCAGTTGATGGATATAGTCTAATTATTTACGGAAAAATTGAATTTGTTTTAATTCGGTAATATTGGAATCCAACCCTCCTTCAGTCCTCAGAAAACATTGCCTAGGGAGAAAACGCAACTTGGTTAGACATACCAGAAATCATAGAGTTCACGTACAATCTGTCAAATTTCGATATTAATTCAATACAATGCTTTTAACTTCGTTCGTTGAAGATCTTTCTAATTTTAAAATTTCCAAGCGAAAATCATGTCGTAATTATGAATAACCATCAAAACAATGCTGTCAGATCAAAAGTTGTTCAGAGATCGATTCATTCTCGGATTTGCATGAGTAAACAATTTAAAATTAAGAAATAACAGGTGATCCAAGTAGTACTTTTTACAGTAGCCTTTTTTGACAAATCACCCGTGAGTCGTTGACTTATGGTCAACTTAAGCGTACTTTTCGCATCACCATCACCCATATTGAGACCCAGCGTACATTATGTGATAATATTCAACCGAATAGACCACTTCTAGCATGCAGTGAAGAAAATACATATAGCTGAGAGTGTACATGAATAAAATTTTTTTCAGCGATGAGACCCATTTCTGGGCAAAATTGCCGCATTTGGGACAAAAAGAAACCTGAAAAGATTCAAGATCTATATGGTTTGGTATGGTTTGTAGTCTAAAGGAATCAGCGGTTCATATTTCTTCAAAAATGATGCCTACTGTTTTACGTGAGAAATTGAAGCTCGTGATCTCGGCGACATTTGGACCAATGGATTTTGTGCTGGTCGAGTGGCCACCAAAATCTTATGATATAACACCGTCAGACTTTTTCCTTCTAAAGTATACGCGGACAATCGCGCTTCGATTCAGGCCATGGAGGAAAACATCTCACGTGTTATTTGTCAGTTACCAGTCGAAATGCTCGAAAGGGTCATCAAAAATTATACTCAACGGATAGACCATCTGAGACGTCACCGCGGCCAAAGAGATAATCTTCAAAAAATAAATGTCAACGTATGTTCTTGCGAATGATAATAAACATTCTCCATTATATTTGAGGTTTATGTATTTTTTCATTGAAAAGAATAAAAGTATTTCTTAAAATACCATTTGAAAAGATACCACGATACCAAAGATGAAATAAAAATTTCAGTATTAAATCTAAGCTGCGAATATAAATAAAAAATAAATAAAAATTATTAAAATAAAAAAATACCGAAAGTGAAAGTTTAAAGAATTATGTAGGTATGTATTTTATACTTTAAGTTAATTAATTCATTTGAGAATTTTATATGAACTTTTCACAAACAATGTCATTGCGAAATAGTACAAGTTTCCAAAACGTATATCTAAGCGATTTTGCTTATAATATATACCATTATCATTTAGTGGAAAGGCAAAAAATTTGCACAAAAACATTCCTCCATTAAAAATCAAATGTAAAGCCAAACGCATTTTTTTTCGAAGATCAAAATACTTCACGCATAAAAAAGTAACTGAACAAAATAATATCAAGCGAGAGTTGTAAAATGTAAAAAATACAAAACATTATAAATTTCTATAATAAAAGCATATTTATTTACTACAATAACGGACAGTGATGAGCTACATAATTTCCAAAATAGGCTATCATAATATGAAATATTTATTTTTATATATGAAAACAAAGTTTTGCACAACTTCGCCGTTAGGTGGGTTTGAATACATTCATAAAATTTCATAAGCAGAGTTTTCTACCATGCAAGGTAAAATATGATTGAATTTCATTACAATTTCATATGCAACACTTTGTAGCACTTTAATTTCATATGTTTTTCGCTAAAAACGCTAAAAACACTAAAAACACTTTTTAACTATCGAAATGGAATTCAAAATAGCACTTAAAATACAAATGCGCTCATTTATCGCTCATATTGACACTTAACGCTTAACTAATGTAAAGAAATAAGGCT
Organism: Bactrocera tryoni; assembly: GCF_016617805.1. Lineage (NCBI taxonomy): Eukaryota > Metazoa > Arthropoda > Insecta > Diptera > Tephritidae > Bactrocera > Bactrocera tryoni. Next base: position 49,097,093 of record NC_052500.1, on the reverse strand, counting down.
AAAAAGTCTATGAGGTAAACATAAACACAAATTTACTTTTTTAGCATACAAAAATACTTTTTTTTCTATTTAGCATAACAAAATGAGTAAAACGTTTACAATTTTGTTCGTAGTGCGGAAATTTTACTTTATAAAAAAGATAAGTATTAATATATACAACTCGTTTGAGTGCATAATTCTTCTTTGTTCTTCTATTCTTAATGTAGAGTCGCACATGCTCACGAAACTTATAAGTAATAATTATTTTCTTTTTATAAAAATAATGAACGCATTAAAGCAAATTTTTTGTGGTATTTATGACTTTCTATGCTTTAAGATATATTATTTTATACATATATGTATTTAAGTGTATACAAACGTTAAGCATTTAATACTAAACTAAAATATATTTAAAATAATGAGGCATTCACGACGAAAATTTTAAGAAACAAGCTTATTTTAATTATTTATATGTTTTTAAAGCAGCAATGTAGCGTATTCTTTATAAGTAATCAGTGGTCAGAATGTAGAGTAGAGCCGGGGCAGCAGCCAAGATACTTAGCGCTAACAAAGTATTGTAGATTTTTCGAAATTCATTTTATATCTCTACATTTATTAGAAAATATTTCACAAATTCTTGTAAATATTTAAAAACATATTTAAAATTATTTTCCCGATAATTACTATAGTTAGCTTTGTTTCTGAAGTGCTAGTAGCTCCCAGCCACCAGGAAGAAGAAGAATGCGAAAAAATACAAGTTACTCTCACAAAGAGCGAGCTAACGTCAAAGTAAAGAAACGAAAAACTAGCAGGAATTAGTTAGAAAATATGAAAATGTTGTTCTTTATAATCACATCATATCAAAGCTTGTAAATTAATCAATGGAATTTTTATTTTCACAATTAAAAACTATTAAACTGATAAAATTAAAAAAAAAAAATCAAACATAAATCGCTTCTTCACACATGTATTTAACATCTGTTGCTTCGAAGGGTTATTTCCAGTTAGCAGCAATGTCACTGGCAGAAACTAACAGTTTTCTCTGCTTCTTACGCTCTCAATTTGTGCTCTCTTTTGCTAAATTCTTGGGTTAGGTAACGTTTTTCCAGCAGAAATTTGACGCGGTAGTGATAGTTAGCACTTGAAAATCAAATCGGATAAACCTATATTAATTTCTTTTGTGCTTTCATGCGTTTTTGAAATAAACAAATCATATAAAATATTATAGTTTTCGATTTCTAAAACTTTAGATTTCAATATAATATAATACAATAATAATAATAGCATAACATAGCATAATAGCAACTAGATTCTGGGAAAATTTATTGAAAATCTTTCGAGCATTATTATTTTCACAACAAACATAAATCAGTTTGCGCTCAAGGCAATCATTTTTCTCTAAGAAAATGTTTTTAAAAACAATAGCGGTTTTTCCACTTTCTCTCAGGATATAGTTAAAAAATATGAAATCATCATTAAAAATAAGAATAAAATTTGTTTAATAAAATATTAACGTATAATTTTTTGCAAATAATTAATAAATTGAATTTTAAGTTCTCAAGCTTTAAGTTTTATGAAAATTTGCTGAAGCACTCTTTTGAAATACTAAATTATTCACTTTATTTATTTATTTTTTAAAAATAAATTATTTTCTTCATAATTTTTTTTTTTTTAATAATCTCAAAAGCTTTTTCAAATTTTATTTTAGCACTAACTCTTTAATACTCTCTCTCTCTCTCTTTTTGCAAAATTTTATAATTTTTTAACTTGAAAGAAAATTTCAAAATTTTTATTATTTTTTCTAATAAAAAATATTTCATTATTTTTTAATATAATTTTGCAAGATAAGTTCGGTTCGAAAGATAATTCTTCAGCAAATTCGAAATGTGTTAAGATATTGGAATTTTAAAGTAAACTCTAATCTTCAGAATTTTTTTTTTTAATTTTTTAATTAACAATTTAATGTTTTATGATATTGACAATACACTTTTAGATATATGAAAGTTATAATTTTTATACCTAAACCGTTTTAAATGTTTTTTGGCAAATTAAAATTTGTTGCTTTAAAATATTTTACATAAATATTTTTTTTTAGTTAAAACGCATATAAAATTGCTTTTCTTCCTCCTACATACTCTAGATCAAGGCTGCCTGCCCATTTAACGACATTTTCCAGTAAAAATAAAAGTTAGTCATATAAGGGTCAAATTTTTCAACTCACGCTTTTCCTGTTTTTTTTTTGCTACTAAAATTGTTTTTTAATAAATGTGTGATGTAATTAAGATTGTAATTTTTGAAAATATTAAAAAATTCGAACACTTTTCTTTTCATTATGCGTAATACCACGAATTTTGAGCTACTGCCACACTATTCTGAAGTGAATCAAACACAACTACAATGAAAATTTGCAATTCACATACAACTTAGTTCACATTCAAGGTTCATCAGAGAAAAGATCACACCAATCTAATATCAAAAAAAAATTTTTGTACATCAGTAAGTCGCTAATAATTTGGGTATAAAACTAATAGAAACTTTGACACAACATTTTTGGTAGGTATTCATAAAATGTAGGTATTAGTTTCGAACTGAGCGCTGACTATTCGATTATTTAACAGAAAGAAAAAATTGAAAAAGTAGTTGTCATGTAAATGTATTTGACAATCAGTTTTAAAAAAGTTTAAATAATTTTCAACTAATACAACTATATCACCACAGAAGTTATGAAGTGAATTTACTTATAAAAAAATTATATATGAAATATAAAAGAGATTTTTCTTTTCCTAACAAACAATCCGTCGGTGCAACTACGTCACAACGTGGCAAGCGGCGCAATCTTGTACCCTATGAACCTTGCTCCATACCCTTCATTAGTAGTAATATTGAACTTTACATATCTATTTGTTTTATCAGTGATGTGAAATTAAATTTATGTCTACAGTTTTTGTTATCAATATGCTTTATAATCTTTTTGACGTGCTGGTGTTTGGTTTCTAAGTATTTCTTTCAACACACACATTGCTTACTATGCTTCTTAACTTTCTTACTTGTAATGTTCTGCACAAAATATCAATTTGTTGTTGTTTTTACTTTTAATTTACATTTTAAATTGTATTAACTATATATTTTAGTATTATGCCTTTTTTTATCGCAATTTATTCAACTTCGAAATATACATTTTTACCTATGCTTACACACTTTTTCACTATTTACTTTAGTTTTCTTACTCTCAATTTGTTATTTCATATATCTTTTAATTTTTTTGATTATTTTTATGTACTTTTTTGTGTATTTTGTATATCAATTAATTTAAAAAATATATATATGTATGTATATTTATGTATTTTATTTACTTTTTGTTGGTTTCTCTGTTGCCTTTGTATTGTATTTTTTTTTTGTTTTCTGTTTCTTGCTTTTTTATTCAATTTAATTTTTTTTTATTAATTTTTTGTGTTTACTTTATATAATAATAATTAGCGTAAAAAGTACATTTACATTTAATTTGAGTTCATTTGATTTTTGTGTTGTTTCTGCAGTGGTTTTTGTTGCTGTTGATTTTTGCTGTTGCTGCTTCTGCTGCTGCTGCTGCTCTGCTGACTGCCGTTGCTGCTGTCAAACTTTGCTGTTGGGTGGGCGTGTGGTCGCCTCATACGCCCCCCGCCCCAGCGCGGCATAGGCATCCGCATACAGCTCGGGATTATGCAGCGATGGCGGCCGATTATAATTTGCTGGTTGCGGAACGACGGCTGTGCGTTGGCGTTGAGGAGAAAAGTAAAGCAAATTAGCATAATTATTATTAATTTTATTTGATGGAAAAATGTTCATAATGAATTTCGTTAACTTAAATTAGTAAAATAAATAATTGCACATACATACATACATTGCGGTTATTAAAATAAATTGGTTGCTTCAAATGAGTTGCTGGCACGCAGGTTAATTTTGTTATTTCTTGCAGGGTTGCGTTTTCAATATTTCAAATTTTCAGTATTTAAGGTAAAAGTTATTAAATTTTAAATTTATTTGCGCTCGTTTGATCTCAAAAATGTGTAGACAAACTAGCAATTGTGAACCGTTTCTGGTTACATTATTTTGTTTACCACATGTGTGGGGAAGAATGCTGTGTTGTGGTACTTTACATTTTGTCAAGATTGACATACAAGGTGCTTCCCAAAGTAAACAGGACTTTTTGAATCTAGCGCCACCTGGTGGTGCAATCTATTTGTCGACTGGTGCGTTAAAATCTGCTATCTTTATTGATTGGCCAGTGAGCATTTCATGACATTTCATTAATTCTAACCACATCTACCCTCCCACCGCCCCTTGAATTTCAGCCACATGAAGACCGGCAGAGGATTGTAATGCTTTCTAGATAGTGGTTTAATAACATTAATAAACCTTTTTGGAAAACACAAGCTTTTAAGATGACGCGGTGATAAGAGATAATCTTCTTCTTTACTGTCGTAGACACCGCCTACGCGTTTATAGCCGAGTTAACAACAGCTCGCCAGTCGTTTCTTCTTTTCGCTACGTGGCGCCCTTTGGACAACATGACCTAGCCAGCGTAGCCACTGTCTTTCAATTCACTGACCTATAGTATGCCACTGTCGTCGTATTTCTCATACAGCTCATCGTTCCATCGAATGCGATATTCGCCGTGGCCAACCCGCAAAGGACCATAAATCTTTCGCAAAACCTTTCTCTTGAAAACTCGCAACGTCGACTCATAAGTTGTTATCATCGTCCAAGCCTCTGCACCATATAGCAGGACAGGAATTATGAGTGACTTATACGAGTTTGGTTTTTGTTTGTCGAGAGAGGATTTTACTTCTCAATTGCCTACTTAGTCCGAAGTAGCACCTGTTGGCAAGAGTCATTCCGCGTTGGATTTCCAGGCTGACATTTTTGGTGGTGTTGATACTCGTTCCAAGGAAGACGAAATTATCTACGTCTTCAAATTTATGACTGCCAACAGTGACGTGAGAGCCAGTTCGCGAGAGATATTAATATCACGCTGACGTAGCTTTACGCTCTTATAAAAGATTGTATCTGCCCGTTCTGCTAAGTTCTGCAGCTCGAATTATTTTCTCCAGCAGCAGATTGAAGAAGTCATACGATAAGGAGTCGCCTCGTCAGAAACCTCGTTTGGTATCGAACGGCTCGGAGAGGTCCTTCCCGATCCTGACGGAGCTTTTCGTGTTGCTCAACGTCAGTTCACACAGCCGTATTAGTTTTGAGGGGATGCCAAATTCAAACATCACGGCATAAAGGCAGCTCCTTTTCGTGCTGTCGAAAGTAGCTTTGAAATCGACGAAGAAGTGGTGTGTATCGATTTCACGAATATCTGGTCTGTTGTTGATTTGCTAGGTCTAAAGCCACACTGATAAGATCCAATCATTTTGCTGACGGTGGGCTTTAATATTTCACACGATACGCTCGATAGAATCTTATACGCGATGTTGAGGAGGCTTATCCCATGGTAGTTGGCGCAGATTGTGGGGTCTCCCGTTTTGTGGATTGTGCAGACCACACTTAAATTCCAATCGTTGGACATGCTTGAATAGTTCGGCCGGCAATCCATCGGCCTCGCCGCTTTGTTGTTCTTCAGACGAGTAATTGCTATTCGAGTTTCTTCATGGTCGGGCAATGGAACATCTGCTCTACCGTCATCGATTGGGGAATCGGGTTCGCCTTCTCCTACCGTTATGCTTACACTGCCATTCAGCAGGCTGGAGAGGTGTTCTCTCCATAATTTAAGTGTGCTCTGGGCATCGGTTACTAGATCACCTCCTTGGGTTCTACAAGAGTATGTTCCGGTTTTGTAACTTCTGTTTGTCACCGCCTTTTTTCGTAGAATTTTACCCCTTTCGACCAGTTTGTCAAGATCTTCATACTCACGCAAGTCGGCCTCTTTCTTTTTCTGTCCGCAAATGCGTCTCGCTTTCCTCCTCAACTCTCGGTATCTATCCCATCCCGCACGATAGGCAGTCTGTTTTCTCTCCGCTGCAACACGGCGCTCCCCCGCTGTTCCTTTGCATTTTCCGAAATCCAATGGTTTCGGTTGCAGCTGTGCATAAGGAGCTTGAAATGCCGTCCCACACTTCCCGCATACCGAGTTGTTGACGAGTGCTCTCAGAGAGCAATAGTGCAAGTCGAATAGAAAATCGTTCGGCTGTCTGTTATGATTGCAGCTTCTCGACGTCGAACCTTCCTTGTGTTTGTTGGCGTGCGTTTTTTGCTGCACAGAGGCGGGTGCGAATCTTATCTGCAACAAGATAGTGGTCTGAGTCGATGTTAGAACCTCGGAGCGCACACACATCCAAAACACTGGAGACGTGTCTTCCGTCTATCACAACATGTTCGATCTGGTTGGTGGTTTTTCGATGCGGAGATCAAGACAAAATCTACTCCCAGGAGCCGAAAAAAATATATATACTCAAGTATATATTGTGTTTTGGACAAGACGTATGTATATCACCCGTGATGCATTGGCAGCCAACGTGTTAAAGAAGAATTGGTTTGCACGAAAAAGAACAAATTTTTTAATGTAAGTTTTGGATGAAATGGCCTATATATATGTACATTTTATAAGGTCTGTGATATTTCCTTCTGGGTGTTACAAACTTCGTAGCAAACTTAATATATTCTGTTCATAGTAAAGAAAATCATTGATAGAGGTATCATCTTCTTTTTTTCAGTTTGATTTTACGGTTTTATGAACAGAAATATAATGTTGCCATGGCCATATATAATGTGGGAGTCATATGTCATGCTCAATGTTTTTAAAATCGAAGTTTTGTATAAAATTAAATTCCTCCCAATCGGACACTTTCTGACCCTCCTTTTTTCCTATGGCTTTGATTGTTATTGTGGTAACAAAATAATTGTTTATTTCTCCAGAAATTTTTTTTTTTAGTGGCAGAAAATTATCCATAAGCGATTTCTTTCAACGCGAGAATGGAACTATCTTCAAATAACTGCATGTTCTTTTCTACTTAAATTTCCTTCAAGAATACTGAGAAAAAAGTCGATAATCTAGCCAATTTCTCTTTCTCTTTTCTTTCTAGAAAATTTGTTCACATTTCTCTATTCTGGCAAAATTTCAGATATCAATAGGGCACAAAAACAAAAAAAACATATCCGCAGTCATTCGTTAAATAAAGTGTAGTAGTAAGTATGTATGTATATATGATATTTGTATACACATATATATGATATTCATGCATTAAAGTGGTTAGTTGTGTTAGTACATTTACTTGTTAATAAAAAATCGCAAAAAATTTTAAGTGTTAATAAATCTCAAAATCTCTACAATAATAAACCGTTTTTTTTAATTTTTTCATATTTGTATACAAAACCAAACGCTGGTACATGCTGAAACAAAACAACAACATTTAATAAAATAAGTACAAACAAACGACAACAACAAAATATTTGCTTGCAAAACAACTACACATTTCAATTTGTATTTTGCACAGGCAAAATGAATACAACAACGAAAAGAAGAAACAAAAACAACAAAAAATTTAAATCGCATATCGATTATTGAAGTTAATAAAAAGTGGCACAAACGCTAAAGAAGTGAAAGAGTTAATCGAAATAATTTGTAAGGGATTTGGAAAAGTGTGTCATACCAATTTGGTGAGAGTGAGAACGTGGAAAAATATCTATATAGAGCATTTGTTGTGGTGTGGAGATCTGTGGGTACACGTATATGGGTTCAGTAAACGACCTTGCGGGTTTTTTTGGCGACGGCCTGCTGTGCGCGCTGCGGCGACTCTTTGGAAGAGCGCCTAGCAGCGGCAGCCGAAGAGGTGTGTGCTGCTGGATTACGGGATTTATTTCGTTTGGTGGCCGGTGCTGTGTTTGACGATTTGAACATTTGTTTGTTTGTATAGTGTTGAAAAAAGAAAATTAAATTATTTAAATAAAATTGGGTAAATTAACAAAAAATAAAAGAAATTTAAAATATTATTGAATTTGTGCGCAAAAAAATTCAACGAATATTTAAAAGGCGCGCACGCAATAACAATAAAAAAAATAAACGGAAAATTAGGCAAAAACTTGCACTGTAACTAAAACTACGCGCGCCGCTTCTTTGGCGCGCCAGAGCGTTTTGCCTTTTGTGCCGCTGGCGGCGGAAACACACCTTTCGGCGGCGCATAATATGCTTGCGAGAGCGTTGCCTGCACTTGTTGTTGCTGTTGTTGTTGTTGCGCTTGTACCGCGCCGGTTGGCGGCAGTGGCAACGGCATTTGCTGACGTGCTATCACACCAGCGCTGGGCCCTCCACCAACGCCGCCGCCACTACCACCGCTAACTAACAGCGCACCATTGGGCACACCACCACTAACTCCAACACCAACACCACCACCACTACTGACGCCAGTGGCTACACCACCGACTATAAGACCAGGTGGCGGCACATCTGCATACCCGCCATGTGTTGTGCTGCGTGTACCGCTCGTGGGGCGCGTTGACGGCCGCGAGCCACGTCCATTAGCTGGCGCACGCCCGCTTGCTGCTGCAGCTGTTGCGCCGCTTGCTGATGTACGCCCTGAAGCGTGATGGTGACTGTGTTGTGGACCGCCGGTAGGCAGTGGCACCACGGAGTGACCACCCTGATGACGGTCCCAATGATGCGGATGCGCGCTGCGATGATGGCTGTTGGTCGCCACGCCGCCGCGTTGTTCGTGCGCAGGCGGTGGTATGCTGCGTGGTCCGGCACCGCGCCCTTGGTGATGACGCTGCTGTGAATTGAAGATTTATTTTAGCGAAAAGTTTAAAAAATAAAAGTATCACGAACTCACCATGCGGCGTAGCGTATTCATAGGCGCGCGTAATGTTTCGCTAATGCGACGCGCGCGACGCTTCTTCGGATTCGAGCTGGGCGTGTGCACGGCGCAGCACTTAATGAATATGCCCATCACAATTATAAAGCCAACGCCCATTATAACTACATAGTACCAATACTCGGTGACCCACTGCGCAACGGTCAGTAAAGTTTCGCGATTCAGCAATAAATTCTTCAGTCGCACCAGCGGTCCATCCGCGTCAACGGCGCGACATTTGAGAAATACATCACAATAGCCCTGGAAGTTGTCGCATGGTGAACCAGGCCGCAGGTTAATGCCACCCTCTGGCAGTCCAAATTGATGCGCGAATTCACTAGTACTACGGCAGGTGCCAGTATCATTGCCATTCTGGCAGGCGAGTTCGCACAAGCGACGCTTGTCAACATGCGGCACCGCCTGCGAGGTGAGGAAACACTCGGTCATATTCCATAGCAGACAAATACTGCCAGAGCATTCACCGCGTATGCAGAGCGCAGTGCCGTTGTTGCATTTTGTTTTATCATCACGCGGCTTTGGCTCCGGACACTCGGCTGTGGTGCCATTGCATGTGCTCGACCAGGAACATTCCGTCTCTTCTTTGCATTTCTGGTGGTTGTTCGATGGCACAAACTGGCATGAGTTCGACAGACAACAAGGTCCCTGTGATGGTGAGCATTCCGTTTTGGCGCGACGCGTGCAACCCTTCGCCGAACTGTTCATCGATAGGTCGTATTCGCTGATGATACGTGGATAGCAGCAAATGTCCTTGCATTCCTCCTCGTTGAAACCACAATCGCACTCTTCGCCGGATTCGACGATCTTGTTTCCACAGAAAGCGCCCTCCGATACCTTGAAGCAGTCACGTTTCGTATTGCCCACCAAAACATCGAGTACATTGGAGATATTGCGTATGGAACACGGTGAGAATTTGGAATTATTCGGTCTATCGCCAGAGGTCGCGCTAGCAAACATAATAAAGTTTCCGTTGAGACCGCCAGGACGACATTCCAGCGGATAGTCGTGCTGCAAATATATTAATTTTAAAAATTAAGGTTTGAAGAAAAGCGGAAAACAACAAAAAAAACACATGAAACTGCAACTCACCGGTGATCCGAAATTGTGACCGATCTCGTGCGCCAGCGTCAGTTGTGACACCTTCGGCGGCACACGACTATTATAGTTGACGAATGTTATGATACCCGTATTTAACGAGCGTTTTGTGCTTTGATATTGCCCACCGACGGTTTCGGTGTAAGTCTTGAATTTCTCACAAATGCCACCCGAAGCACCAGAGGCGCTGGCTACCCAAGCTAGGCCCAGCGTGCCGCCGGTAAAGTCTCTGTGTAAGCGAATTTTCACAATTACTATTTATTCGTTAAATTTTGTCCCCCGTTCTACTCACCTATAAGTGAACACATAGGCTAAACAAAAGTCAGAGTGATCCTCCAGCGAATGCAAATTCAAAAAGTTCGACACATCCATGTGCTCATTGCAGAAGGCATTGTGCGGACCATTGTATGAATTGCGACAAGCGGAGTCGTCATCGATTTTTATGCGTTGCACCTGTTGGTCGGTGTTGGAAAATGTCAACAATTAATTACATTTTAATCATCTTTGTTTGATCTACTCAAAACTAACCTCAAATCGTATGTTGCGGTGCTCGCTACGTCCATCGAATTTCGTATTGCGATATATATAATTAACGGCAGTTACATGATGTGCGATTAATGAAGTGATCTCTTCACGCGTCTTTACGTCAACCTCATATTTGCGGCCACGATCATGCTGTAAGTTCAAGAAAATTCAATGAACTTAGTAAACTCAATAATTTTTATATTTATAAACAAAAACAGAGGTTAACTGTGTACTCATAAATAAAAAAAGTTAAAAAAAGAACAATCGTTCATTTCGTATGGTTGCTATATGGTTCGATCTAAAAATTTTTTTTGAATATAGTACCGTTACCTCAGACTATATTCCACTATTACGAATTTCGTGAAGATATCTTGTCAAATATAAACATTTTTCATACAAGAACTTGATTTTGATCGTTCAGTTTGTATGGCAGGTATATGCTATAGTGATCCGATATCGGTTCGAACAAATGAGGAGCTCGTTGAGTATAAAAGAACGTTAGCAAAATTTCAGAACGGTATCTCAAAACTGAGGGAATTGTCCCGTATATGCAGACATTCAGACGACCATTACTAAGTCGGCTCAACTCTTCGCGCTTATCATTTATTTATATTTTATAAGGCTTTCTTTTGACTACAAAGTGGTAAACTTAATATACCCCGTTCAGAGTAGAAAACTCCAAGTCGCAATTTTTGTAAAAAAAATTTTACAACCCTCCGCAAAGCCAGTCAATCTTACGTTTTTAGAATATTGTCAACGGTAACAAAAGATCCTATTGTACCCAGTAATTGAATAGCTTATGAGCTGGGTTTGCAAGGCATGCTGCAGATATACATATCTCTATCTTAATGCAGTCTTAACAATATTTGCTTAGGAAGTCTCCACTTTTGGATCTAATTTTTAAAACTGAAAACCATTAAAGTAAGAGGAAATGAGGTTAAGAATTTGAAAAATCCGACGGTGTAAAATAGCAAATATCTGTTCTATTTTTTCCACGCATGGAGGATGGGGTCATGTGTAGAAGTTCACGCAAGTGAGGAAAGTTCTCTGATCGCCATTCACTTGGGAGTGGCCAGAAACGATTCTTTTACATATGACTCAAGCAGCTCACGACTTCCGGTCTTTGACCAAGTATCCTCTGGGTAGCCTAAGAACATCCGTTCGAAGGTGAGCTAAAGTGAGAAGGCGAAACATCCCCCTGCATAGGGTTGTGCGCTGGGTTTGGGACCCGCCACGTAAAAAGCCTATCCCAATGAAAAGCGACAAACAGCCTCGGATGAGAAACCCCTCTTTTGATGACGACCATGGCAAACGAAATAAGGACAACGATATCAGGGCATGCACCTGGAATGTCCGGTCCCTTAATTGGGAAGGTGCCGCTGCCCAGCTGGTTGATGTCCTCGTGAAAATAAAGGCTGACATCACCGCCGTCCAAGAAATGCGATGGACGGGACAAGGACAGAAACGAGTAGGTCCTTGTGACATTTACTACAGTGGCCATATAAAGGAGCGCAAGTTTGGTGTGGGATTCGTGGTGGGAGAGAGACTCCGTCGCCGAGTACTATCATTCACTCCGGTGAATGAACGTCTAGCCACAATCCGCATCAAAGCGAGGTTCTTCAACATATCGCTGATCTGCGCCCACGCTCCGACGGATGAGAAGGACGATGTGACCAAAGATGCCTTTTATGAGTGCTTGGAACGCACTTATGAAAGATGCCCCGCCACGATGTCAAAATCGTGCTTGGCGACTTTAACGCCAGGGTGGGCAAAGAAGGTATTTTTGGCACTACGGTCGGTAAATTCAGCCTCCACGACGAAACATCCCCAAATGGGTTGAGGCTGATTGACTTCGCCGGGGCCCGAAATATGGTTATCTGTAGTACTAGATTCCAGCATAAAAAGATTCATCAAGCTACCTGGCTGTCTCCGGATCGAAAAACTACCAACCAGATCGATCACGTTGTGATAGACGGAAGACACGTCTCCAGTGTTTTAGATGTGCGTGCGCTCTGAGGTCCTAACATCGACTCGGACCACTATCTTGTTGCAGCCAAGATTCGCACCCGCCTCTGTGCAGCAAAAAACGCACGCCATCAAACACAAGGAAGGTTCGACGTCGAGAAGCTGCAATTACAACAGACAGCCGAACGATTTTCTACTCGGCTTGCACTCCTGCTCTCTGAGAGCACTCGTCAACAACTCGGTATAAGGGAACTGTGGGACGGGAAAAGTGCAAAATAACAGCTGGTACGATGAAGAGTGCCGTGTCGCAGCGGAGAGAAAACAGGCTGCCTACCTCGCAACGTTACGATCGACCACCACACGTGCGGGATGGGATAGATACCGAGAATTGAAGAGGGAAGCGAGACGCATCTGCAGACAGAAAAAGAACGAGGCCGAAATGCGTGAGTATGAAGAGCTTGATAAGCTGGCCGATAGGGGTAATGCTCGAAAATTCTACGAAAAAATGCGGCGGCTTACAGAAGGTTTCAAGACCGGAGCATACTCTTGTAGAACCCCCAAAGGTGATCTAGTGACCGATGCCCAGAGCGTACTTAAATTATGGAGGGAACACTTCTCCAGCCTGCTGAATGGCAGTGAACGCACAACGCCAGGAGAAGGCGAACCCGATTCCCCAATCGATGACGATGGAGCAGACGTTCCATTACCCGACCATGAAGAAGTTCGAATAGCAATTGCCCGCCTGAAGAACAACAAAGCGGCAGGGGCCGACGGTTTGCCGGCCGATCTATTCAAACACGGCGGCGAAGAACTGATAAGGAGCATGCATCAGCTTCTTTGTAAAATATGGTCGGACGAAAGCATGCCCAACGATTGGAATTTAAGTGTGCTATGCCCAATCCATAAAAAAGGAGACCCCACAATCTGTGCCAACTACCGTGGGATTAGCCTCCTGAACATCGCATATAAGGTTCTATCGAGCGTATTGTGTGAAAGATTAAAGCCCACCGTCAACAAACTGATTGGACCTTATCAGTGTGGCTTTAGACCTGGAAAATCAACAACCGACCAGATATTCACCATGCGCCAAATCTTGGAAAAGACCCGTGAAAGGAGAATCGACACACACCACCTCTTCGTCGATTTCAAAGCTGCTTTCGACAGCCCGAAAAGGAACTGCCTCTATGCCGCGATGTCTGAATTTGTTATCCCCGCAAAACTAATACGGCTGTGTAAACTGACGTTGAGCAACACGAAGAGCTCCGTCAGAATCGGGAAGGACCTCTCCGAGCCGTTCGATACCAAACGAGGTTTCAGACAAGGCGATTCCCTATCGTGTGACTTTTTCAACCTGCTTCTGGAGAAAATAGTTCGAGCTGCAGAAATTAATAGAGAAGGTACCATCTTTTATAAGAGTGTACAGCTGCTGGCGTATGCTGATGATATTGATATCATCGGCCTTAACACCCGCGCCGTTAGTTCTGCTTTCTCCAGACTAGACAAGGAAGCAAAACAAATGGGTCTGGCAGTGAACGAGGGCAAGACGAAATATCCCTGTCATCAAACAAACAGTCGTCGCACTCGCGACTTCCAGCACTCACGTCACTGTTGACAGTCATAACTTTGAAGTTGTAGATAATTTCGTCTATTTAGGAACCAGCATTAACACCACCAACAATGTCAGCCTGGAAATCCAACGCAGGATTGCTCTTGCCAACAGGTGCTACTTCGGACTGAGTAGGCAATTGAGAAGCAAAGTCCTCTCTCGACAAACAAAAACCAAACTCTATAAGTCGCTCATAATTCCCGTCCTGCTATATGGTGCAGAGGCTTGGACGATGTCAACAACTGATGAGTCGACGTTGCGAGTTTTCGAGAGAAAAGTTCTGCGAAAGATTTATGGTCCTTTGCGCGTTGGCCACGGCGAATATCGCATTCGATGGAACGATGAGCTGTACGAGATATACGACGACATTGACATAGTTCAGCGAATTAAAAGACAGCGGCTACGCTGGCTAGGTCATGTTGTCCGAATGGACGAAAAACTCCAGCTCTGAAAGTATTCGACGCTGTACCCGCCGGGGGAAGCAGAGGAAGAGGAAGACCTCCACTCCGTTGGAAGGACCAAGTGGAGAAGGACCTGGCTACGCTTGGAATATCCAATTGGCGCCACGTAGCGAAAAGGAGAAACGACTGGCGCGCTGTTGTTAGCTCGGCTATAATCGCGTAAGCGGTGTCTACGCCAATTAAGAAGAAGAAGAAGAAGAATATTTACATAAATCCATAAACCGTTCATAAGTTTCTATAACCTTAAAGCTCAACTTGTTAATTTCGAGGCACCTCGGTTATATTCAACAGTTTCTATGAAAAGTTGATTCCAAAATATTAGTTAGGATAGCTTTCCTTCTAAACAGGTTACCTAATGAAATAATCGCGCTTGGTTGAGACCTTTTTGGCCTGTGTGCTTACTAATTTGAAGATAAATAGAGGAAATACCACCACTGAATTGACGTTCAACTTTATGTGTGATGTGTAAGTACTTAGTAAAAACTAAGTGTTGTTTTCTTCTGGTCCTGGCTTAAAATTCATTTTGACATATGAGATTTGTTCAAAAAAGAACGGGAACTTTCGTTTTTTGTAAAAAATATTTATTACTTTGTCTACTTTAATGTTGTCGCTTTAGAACTAGCCGTCATTTGACATTACCAAACCAAAACCACTCAATTTTGATTTTAAAATTTTTGAAAACACCTCGTACTTAATTGTACTCTCAACTTTTAACTTCCTTTGGGCTCTACTTACAAGTATAGATATCTAAACGTTTCTTTTTGATAAAATACTCTTATTAATCACTTCTTTATATGTAGGTATCAAAAAATATATTTTTATTTTTATTTCTATTTTTTTTTTAATTTTTTATTTTATTTCTATTTTTCCGTTTCTCTCAAAAAAATTGTTACGACTGATGATGGTTCAGTATTAAAAATGTTTAGATCACGTCGCTTTCAGGTTGCATTTACCATTGACCCAACTCTCCCCTGCCTACAATTTTTTCCGCCACCCACTCAAGTTAATACACACCATATGCCTTTAAAACGCCATTAAATCATTCCGCATACACAACGATTTTTTCACTTTACCCCACCATTTTATCCGACTACAGGTATCTACTGTCAATCGCATGAGCTGAACATCCGAGCGGGTAGTGAACTTATGCAAAAATTGCCGTTAAAAAAAAAACAAATAAACAAGCCGATATTTCGGAGTCAGCGTTTGAGGGATAAACAATTACAAAAACAAGGGGATTAGACAAGAGAGGAAACAAACAAATTTCTCGTAGGAGAACAAAAATCATTAAAAAGTAATTTAATAGAAAACTAATTCAAAACAAGTAAGGAAGGGCTAAGTTCGGGTGTCACCGAACATTTTATACTCTCGCATGATAAAGTTTTCATTATCCGTCATTTATATATTTTTCAAATACCGAATTTGTGTAAAGTTTTATTCCGCTATCATCATTGGTTCCTAATGTATATACTCGTATTATACAGAGAAGGCATTAGATGGAATTCAAAATAGCGTTATATTGGAAGAAGGCGTGGTTGTGAACTGATTTCACCCATATTTCGTGCATGTCATCAGGGTGTCAAGAAAATATTATATACCGAATTTCATTGAAATCGGTCCAGTAGTTCCTGAGATATGGTTGTTGGTCTATAAGTGGGCGACGCCACTCCCATTTTCAATTTTTAAAAAAAGCCTGGGTGCAGCTTTCTTCTGCCATTTCTTCCGTAAAATTTAGTGTTTCTTACGTTTTTTGTTAGTCGGTTAACGCACTTTTAGTGATTTTCAACATAACCTTTGTATGGGATGTGGGCGTGGTTATTTTCCGATTTCTTCCATTTTTGAACTATATATGGAAATGCCTGAAGGAAACGACTCTATAGAATTTGGTTGACATAGCTATAGTAGTTTCCGAGATATGTACAAAAAACTTAGTAAGGGGGGGCCACGCCCACTCTTAAAGGGTTTTTGAAGAATTTACTCTTCTTCACATAATATAAAAACTCCCGGTGCTACAACAAAAGCTCAAATAATAATCCAGAAGCTATTTGAAGCATTCCATTTAACGATTACAAAAAATAGCCGGCTATACTATTAGACTGTTCCAATCACCAATAGTAGAGTAAAAACTTTTCGAAAGTTATAGGAAAATGTTTACTAAAAAGTCTGCAAAAAGATTTACAAAAATTGAAGACGATGCCAATTAGTTTTATCGAAGGTGGAATAACCGTAAACTGACCAAAAAACTATCGAGTTTGGAGGTAATGTAGTTAAACGAATAAAATTTTTGTCATTCCCATTTTTCCTCGGAAGAGAGTGATCCAAGAAGAGGTACTTTCTGAAAACGCAGTATTTTGACAGATCACGTGTGAGTCGTATCAAGCTGTCATGTTATTTTTGTTCACTAGTGTTTGTCATTTCATCATGGAAGGACTACGCCGGAACCACGTTTACAAATCGTTCAACTTTATTACGAAAATTCACGTTCTGTAAAGAATGTGTTTCGGGCGCTTAGCTCAACTTATGGTTAACATAATTGGCATTCTGAGCGTACTATTCGCAACACTATCACCCATCATGAGACCCAGCATTCGTTATTGGCTAATATTTGACCGAATAGACGACGTCCAGCGCGCACAAAGAAAATATAGCAGCCGTAGCTGAGAGTATACATGAAGACCGTGGAACGACTTGGCGCATTTTATGTCGCCGCTCGACCAGCCCAAGCGATATCGCTTTGACTTATGGGCTTTTGAAAAGTTCCAAGAAGATCCAACGATTTCGAGTAAAATTTTGTTCAGCGATGGAGCCCATTCCTGTTTCAATGAATATGTAAACAAGCAAATCGTTCTCGCGCCATTGTAACCAACTATTTGATGCCTGATATTGAAACTTGCGATCTCGGCGACATATGGTTACAAAAAGACGGCGCCACTTTTATTGAGAGAACACTGCGGTGAGAAGATAATTTCAAGTTTTGGGCCGGTCGATTGGCAACCAAGATAATACACTGTAAGACTTTTTCCTGTAACGATACGTAAAGTTTAAAGTCTATGTGGACAATATCGCTTCGATGTAGGCCTTGGAGCAAACGTGTCATTCGCTAGTTACCCATCGAAATGCTCGAACGAGTCATTGAAGATTGAAACCAACAATCTTCAAAAATTAAATAACAAAAAATGTTCTTTCGAATGATAATAGACATTCTCCGTTATATTTGAAGTTTTTTTCTTTAGAGATCACCCTATAGAAAGGACAATATGGTTATCAGAAACTACAAGTAAGTACCTTACAAATATTAAGTCAGTTATATGGAATTATTATAAGAGTGTTATTTTTAGTTGTGTCGACGAAGATCCGAATGAGTCAATCTGCTATCGTGCGCAGCAATCGGAGCTGTTCCCTGCACTTTATGGACGATTTTGTGGAAGGAACAGAAAAAGAAATTTATTGGGGGCTTACAAAATCCAACTCGAGCAAGAATTGAAGCCGAAATACCTATAGGGCGTCACATGTTGGGTGAATGGGGTCAAACAGAAATGGCCACCGAAACTGATTTCCACAAAAAAATTTTCGTCGGCTTTAATGAAAAAAATTGTCGTATAAGAAGTGGTAATAAACCAGAAACTACTATTCGGACAGCCTTACAGCCTCAAAACGTCACTGCTTGTTGTGCTCTATGGGCAGAGGGAGTCATTGGTCCACATTTCTTCATAAATGAAGCCGACCATAATGTTACAGTGAATGAAGAATGCTATAGAGTCAATATTATTAACTTTTTTGTACCTGAATTGTAGGATGTTGATGCGGATGACCTTTGTGGTTCCAATACATACCACTCAATTTATTGAAGCAAAGTCTTGGTGAGCTCAAAATCTCGCGTCATAGGCCTGTTCAGTGGCTTACAAGGTGGTACGATTTAACACCGCTGGACGTAGTCAACAGATAAGCTCGAGGCTATTGCCGTCTCGGAAGAGAATATTCGGCGCGTCGTTGCTGTGGTCGACAATTGCGTCTAACGACTCGAATTTAGTCAAGCTAGCCGCGGCGGTCACTTGCCCGAAATTATTTTAAAGTATATCTCTTGTTTTTATAATATGAATTTAGGCCACAACATTAAATTATACGCGTTTGATTTATTCTTGAAAACAACTTGTCCAATGTGTACTTTTTGGAACAACCGTTTCTCATACGACAGGAAAAATATGCAAACTAGTAACCAATTTTATGCAGAACCAGTGGCTCCTCTACAGGGGTATATACCCATAAATATGCACACCCTTGGAGTCACTTATGCAAAGTAAGTATTTACGTCTATTTTATACTTACATCAGCAATTCCTTCGCGTATGTGCCGCCAAATCAACGGATCCGTTTGTATGTACAGTGAACAGGTATTCTTGTTCTCATTCGGATTAGCGGCGGTAGCGCGACGCACACGTTCATGCACCTTCGCATGCCATTCGTCACGATCCATGTTTTGCGGCGTATACTTGCGCCCTGTTTCCGGGTCATAAAATGCGCCAGAGTAGCCGCTACCGCTGCCGCTTGGCAGGCCATAAATATCATCGGATTGTGCCTTCGGCGAAAATGGCCGCCACGCGTCACCGTCGTCATCGAAGCGAAAATTTGCAGCTTTGGAGTATTTTTGATAAGGATATTTGAAGTCATCCTCGCCAACGATGCTGCTGGCTGTCCTTGAGTTGCCGCCCGCTGTTGGCAACGACGACGTCGTTGAGGCTGTTGTAGGACTTGAGTATTTTTTCGGTGGACGCTGTTGCGCGTTTGTTCCGCCTGTTGCTGTTGCTGATGCGGCAGTAGGTTTTTTATGCTTCTTGCTTGTCGGCTGTGCAGCATTATCTCCGGCTTGTTCTGCAGCATCTTGCGTTTGTGTCATTCGCGCGCTGTTCGGTTTGATTAATTTGTGCTGTTGCTTTTGTTGGCTAACATCGTCCTTCGACATCGGTTCTGGCAACTCTTCGACGGCAGAATTTTGTATGCTCTCCATCCATTGGGAAACTTCCTCGGTGATGCCGCAACCACCAACATGCCCTGTTGATTACGAAAAAAGGAAAGAAGCAAGAAAAGAGAATGCATATTAGAACAGATGCGTTGGCTAGAATAAAGTGTGGGATGGGGGAAGAAAAAATATTGCAAAGTAAGGCGTTAAATTTCACGAAGAGAATGAGATCCGGAATTTGCTGTAAGTGAGAATATTGCTGATATGAGAATTATTGTGTAGGGACGTTCGAAATAAAGTCTTAATGTGTGGTATGAAACCCAATATGAACAGGTTAGATTAAATTGATATCTCTGCAAGAAAGAAGAGAATTGTGCTTATACCATATGAGTCCTATAAGACCCGCAACCCTGCTACGATAGCTGTCGTTTTATCAGCTTAAAAAATTATCCTTACTTCTAACTTCCGATTTGTGCCACCATATTTTTTAATGTACCCATAATGCATCGGCTTAATATTTATCTGCCCAGCAGAAAACAACAT
The DNA here is from genome assembly GCF_016617805.1 of Bactrocera tryoni. NCBI lineage: Eukaryota > Metazoa > Arthropoda > Insecta > Diptera > Tephritidae > Bactrocera > Bactrocera tryoni. Next base: position 49,077,117 of record NC_052500.1, on the reverse strand, counting down.
CCAAACCATTTTCATACCTTATTAGAGATTAATATTAAGGTATTAATGCTCTGCAATGATTCGTTACATAAAAGGGGATTTTCTGCAGTACCAAAACCTTCTTTTTTATTCTGTTTACCCTCAAGAAATATCCCATGTTGAAGACATCAATAGCTGTCAACTACTTTGGTTAGTTTAATGCTAAGAGTCGGCGCAATATTCAAATTCTCTATTAGGCAAAGCTACTTCGAGAGAATTTTTTTAAGCTTCTCATGCAATATGAGACAATCATAGTGCTCTCAGCAACTTACCTGCAGTATAATACTATGCTATTTTAAGTCAAGTTCGTATTTGCTAGGTTTCTTGCTTTTTATTTTCAGAAAAATCTGTACAAAAGAGAGGTTAAGCCATTTCTCGCGGCCCATCAACTAGTTTCTGCCGTCATATCCGATAAGTACATAGCAAGATGTTTCACAAAATTTCATCTATGATAAATCTCTCTGACTCGTAACAAGCTAAAAGTGGGTTACGTCCATTGTTTTAACTTGCTTTTCAAATTTCGGATTTACAGATAATTTCAGCAAAAAGGTTCCATTAAATTTTGTGTGCGGATTCAAATACTTATCGCCAGCCGAACTCATCGCCATCCGAACTCATCGCCACTGAAACCTTCGGTGACAATTGCTTGTTATTCAAAAAGGGTCAAGAACGCGTTGTCGACAAACCACGTCCAGGACGGCTATAAACATCAACTGATGATCAACACATCAATAAAATAAAGGAATTGGTGCTTGAAATTACACGATTAATAGTCAGAGATCTTTTTAATTGAAAAATTTAAATTTTGAAATATCATTTGAGTCTAAGAAAAGTGAGGACACGATTGGTTCCAAAATTACTTTTTTTTGTCGAAAAACAGTGTTGACGAAAAAATCACGTCAAAGCGGGTCAAAAATTCTGGTTACGTTGAAAGTTATCTTCTATTATCCAAGTGTGGTGCGCTCCACTTTCCTTCCAACCGGCCAACCTGTCAACAAGGAATACTATTTGAATTATGAGCCGGCAACTCTTAGTTTTTGCCACAATATTACATCGATTCTTCTTATTTTTTTCGCCAAATTCAACCAACATCGTGCGTGGTTGAGGGATTTAGCCCCGCGGGCCTTCTGGCTATTCAGCAAACTGAAAGGTTAGCTCCGGAGAAACCGATTTTAGTCAATTGAAGATACTAGTCGTGAATTGCTAAGCGCATTTAAGGCTATTCCGGAAATTGACTTTAACAGCTGTTTCGAGGATTGGAAAGTCAAGGGATCCATAGATTTTGAAGAATAAATTAATAATTATAAAATTATGAACAAAGAATTACTACTTTTTGCTTATATTAGTAGTTTTAAAGACAGTTTAAAGCGTTTTTCTTATTTCAGGTTTAGTAAAAATAGATCTTCATTAAATCGAGTTTTTGTGTACATTTGAGGATAATCATATTGTATATTTATTTTCAGTACAAAATAAGAAATACATAATATGTTTCGAATATTAATTTAAGCAACAGAAACGAATTTCGTAGGCCAAGAACATGTTAAAGAACTTGGAAATTAGAATTAATTATATATAAACCTCATTCTATCGAAATATTGGGTAGTCGAAGGGGGCCGTCGCCCCGGGCGCAACGTCTTGGGGGCGCCAAAACGATCTTCGCTGTTTTTTAATATTCAAAAAAAAAAAAAAAATACTTCAACAATTTTTTTTTTTAAATTTATTATAAAAGATAAAGAGTTGTACACTCACAATGTAATAATCTGAATAACAATGAAAAATATTAATTTTTACTCAAATACTCTTAAGATGCACTTTTCTAGCTTTGTCTAGCGACGTGTCACTCTCACAGTTACCCTATGCTTTGAATGTAACAAATACTTTTATTTCTCCAAATTTTCAAAAATGGTATTTAAAAACTCCAAAAGTGTACAAGATATAGGGCAAAATGGTTTTTTTCTATGGCTTTTAATAAGATGTCTTGTAAGTTTACTATCAATTTCCTCAAAAACCGTATTGTGAGAATTTTGGAACTTCAGAATTTGCGTGGCTTTTAGTTCCTAAATTTTATATATTTAATATCGAAGATATTTTGTAAAAATTCACTTTTGTTCGAACCACCTCATGAAACTTGTAGGTAGGTAGATAAAAGGGGGCGGCAGAACATCCTTGGCCCCGGGCACCCGAAGTTGTAGCTACGCCACTGAAGGAACCAATGACATTTGTGAAGTTTACGAACACGATGCTGTATCAGTTCGTGTAGCACAACAATGGTGCGCTCGTTTTCGTTCTGGAAATTTCGATGTGAAAGATACACCTCGCTCTGGTAGACCTATAGTTGAAAAAGTCAATGAAATTAAGGAAAAGACCAGGACCATCACATAAACAACCATGACATCGCTAAGGAATCTAACATTCATCATCAAACGGGTTTGAACCAATTAAAAAAGGCTGGCTACAAAAAGAAGCTCGATGTTTGGGTACCACATGAAATGTCTGTGAAAAATTTAATGGAACCGGATTACATCTGTGATTCTTTGCTGAAACGAAATGAAATTGAATCATTTCTGCAGCGAATGGTAACAGGAGAAGAAACGTGGATCAATCATGACAATAATATGCGAAACAGATCATGGTCCAAGCGTGGTAAAGCTCAACAAATGGTCGCGAAGCTAGGACTGACGCCTCGAAAGGTTATGCTGAGTGTTAGGTGAGATTCGAAAGGAATCATCCGCTATGAGCTGCTTTAGCTTTGTCGAACGATTGGTTCTCTATTTTAATGCATTTTATATTAAAGATTGTCAATTATTAAGTTCCATTCGCTCTGTAGTAGTTTTTAATATAATTTTCAAGACCAGGGTAGATCTGTTGAGCTTGTTGTTTCTTTCAAATTTCTTCCTCTTCACATATATCGCCAATTTACAAGCATTAAAACGAGCCAATAGCTCACGATCAACCCTTTGTAAGATAAATAGTGTTATTCATGATGTGAAATGCAATAAATACCCATGAGTATTAATCTTTACCGCAGCATTTAAATAACAAAATAAAAGGTAACCATATCAAACAGCCAAAAGCTAAAATCAGTATTCCCTCACTCACTGACAAGCCAGCACACACCGAGGCGAAAAGCATTAAATACCGCATATGGTAGGAAAACACACCGGAGCCGGCCGAAAAGCCTTCATCACTACATTTGCATGGGATTAATATGTGTGTAAATACTTAATTAAGCATTTCATTAAACCACACCGTTAAGTTGGCTGCTTGGCAAGTTGCCGAGCGGACGCTTCTTATGATTTTTAATGTACGACAATTATCCTTACCAAACCGGAAGATCAGCAACATGATACGCTATGCTATGCACATACATATGTACATATATGTAACTACTGGAGGGATTATGTGTGTTTGTATATACAATATATATGTGTGTGTGTGTGAGGTGAGCAGGTGTATTGTTGTTAATGATAGCGCCCCAAATCACGACAGTAAACAAATAAACGATAGCAAAATTGCGAAAAAATGAGGAAAAATAGGTGAAAATGGGAAAAAATTATGACAAGCCGCTTGGAGGAAATAAAAATTAAGAGAAACAACGAACGAAATTCCCCCATCAAATAAATAATCAAGGCGAAAGTGCTGTGCCGCATTGAACTGAGCGGCTAAAGCTGTGCTGTACGAGCGGTACTTGTGGGCAAGGAGTGGTCGATAACCAACAGCAACAGGGCTAACACACTTTTACATATTTACAAGGTGCATTCCAAAGTAAAGAGGATTAAAAAAAACAGAACAAATGGTTTATTCCGCTTTCCTTTCATAGGCAAATGCATTTTCCCGAAAAGGAAGAAGTCGCACGGTGCCTTATCAGGTGCATACGGGGAGTGGTTAACGGTTAAAATGTGATTTTTGGTCAAATAAACAGTTACAAGGTGTTCTTCGAAAGATGAATTCTGAACAATTTTTGATCGTCAGTCAATTTGTGCGGAACAAACTGTGCACACATCTTTCGTAAGCCGAAATGTTCGGTCAAAATGCGATAAATCGATGTTTTGGATATGTTCATTTCAATTTCCATGAATTTCACTGATGATTTCGGCTGATTTTTGAAGAATTCACGCACATTTTCGAAGGAATTTCCAGTGATCACGGATTTTGATTGGTCCTCATGTTGATCGTCATTTATGTCCTCACGACCACTTTGAAAACGTTGAAACCACTCGTGCACTCTGCTACGGGATAGGCAATCATCGCCATAAGCTCGTTTCATCATTTGAAATGGTTCGCTAAAAGTTTTACCAATTTTAAAACAAAATTTAATGTTGACATTTTGTTCGAAGCTCATTTTCGCACCGATAGCACAAACATACTGACACTTAAAACGCAATAACTTCACTTCCAATCAATGAAATGTCATGAAATTCTCACCGGACAATCGATAAAGATAGCAGATTCTAACACACCAATCGTCATATAGATGGCGCCAGCAGGGGCGCTAGATTCAAAAAGTCCTGTTTACTTTGGAACGCACCTTGTGTGTGCATGTATGTATATATGTGTGTGCCAACTATATAAAAATGTGTAAATAAATAAAATAAAACTAAAAATGGGGAAAAGCCAATGCCTTGCTGCTGCACATAGAAAATATACGTATATAGACTAATACATATGCATATATATTATAATATTACCAACGTATGTGCTGTTGATAGGAAATAGTGTTGACGCCGCTTTTATTTCATTTCAGCACTACTCCATTCCGGTGAGCCTTGGTTGCCTACCATTCGAAAAAACTATGACACACACACATATACGCACATATCCACACACACATACCAACGAACGAACAAGTGTTTTAAGGTAAGTTATGCGCGCGAAATACCCGTTGGTAATTGCAGCGGAAATGCGTCGACGGATTGTAGTTGCATGCCTGGGAAAGGGAAATATCATTGCCATCGGTGGGTGAGTTTAATGTGGCATATTTGCATGCGCGTGTGTGTATTTGAACAATACATATGAATATGTGTGGTTATATGTATGTCGTATACATATATATATATATACTCAAATTCGTGCATACTTAAATACATTCGCACATATCTGGCGCTTTTGGCGAGTTGATGTAATTTTTGCATTATATGCCCAAGTTTCCACGCATATAATACCTCCATATATACATACATATATGAACTCACAATGGCTACATACATATTTATTTGTTAATTAAAATTCTCACTCATTTCCAAAGGCTGTGTGGTAATGCCGAATTCTTTTATAAAATACACTATTATATTTACAGCTGCGATCAGAATAATAGGCGCGACTGCCAATAAAATGGATAAACAACAAGATAACAGTTCGTCAGACCTATAATTAAAATTTCTTAGCAAACGAGTTTTACACTCAATCTCGGAATTGAGTGTTCCCAACTACTGGCGTGTGCTTTAAAGGATAAAAGCATGAAGAATTGGAGATTGAAAAATATTTTTAAAGTAAGCGTCTTCGATCCTTCATTTCTGCCTACGCTATTTCTGAGTATCATCATTATTCAACTTGTTGTTCTAATTTTAGAACAGTTTTATTATCGCCAATGCCTTACGGGTTTACTATCTAAACTTAAATTATATTTACTTTTCTCATTGATATTATAATATTTAACAATATTTAAAAACAATATTTAAGATATAGCTGTTTAGGGGACACGTATTGATGGATGCTATTTAAAGTCAAGGGGTTATTAAAATCTTATTTTGCGCGGAATGAAACATTTTTTCGTCAAAGAGAGAAGTGGGACTGAATTGTGAATGTCTAAGAGAACATGTCAGCACAAATTTGCGATGAGTTTATTTAATTCTCAACTCTCAAACGGTTGGTGAATCGAATGTACTTTAAAGGAAAACTTTTCACTATACTATACACTGTTTAATATTGGCACGAGGGAAGAAATGTACGCCTAAAGAGCAGAGAGTAACAAAAAGCGTGCGAAAATGATGAAAAAGGTTCAGTATAAGTTAGCTTAGGTAACGTGGCTTATTTACATGAAGTCAAAAAGGGTCCCATTTTCATATGTAGCTAAGAACGCCGGTCCTTTGTGTTGCTAAGAACTCAAAACTGTAGATCAAAGCACTTTGTCGTAAATTTTTCTATTCCAATCTTTGTTCGCCGAATGTATGCTGAGATGCTTTAACTTCAGTCTGGTTTATGGTACAAAGTTTCTAGACATACTTGATATTGATTGAGTATCGTAAAGAGCAAGTAAATCAGTGAACCTCTTACGTCTCTCTGGGACAGAAGGATCTCGTTGCTGCATTGGTGATGGTTGCTGATCAATGCTTATTGAGCTCGGGTGGGGTCCAGAAAATAGTAGTGAAGTCATTGCTACTAAGTGCCTAATATTTAAGACTTGTGATACACGATGAATATCTTTAATTTTTATGACTAAATAAACCGATCGGCTGCAAAAAAAGCACAGCATATTGTAGAAAATAGGTCAGCAGTTAAGAACATCGTGAACCAAGTCCGATCATAATCGAAAACCGTAAACATACTGGTGTATATAATAATAAATTATATAATTCTGAAGTGAATGGTAACAGAAGACAGAAAGTGCATCAAATACGACAATAAAGTGCGAAAAAGATTACGGTTCAAGAGTGCTGAAGCTCAACAAATGGTCGCGAAGCTAGGACTGACGCCTCGAAAGGTTATGCTGAGTGTTTGGTGAGATTGGAAAGGTATCATCCACTATGAGCTGCTGATCGAACGATTGATTCTACATTTTACTGTCAACAACTGATGAGATTGAAGATAGCAATAGAAAAAAAAAACGGCCAGAACTGATCAACAGAAAGGGCTTCGTCTTCATCAGGACAACGCTAGACCACACACATCTTTGGTGACTCGGCAAAAAATGGGAGAAGTTTTGAAGCATCCACCATATAGTCCTGACCTTGCACCATTGGACCACCATTTGTTTCAGTCAATGTAGAACTCTCTTAATTGGAGTAATGTTCAAGAGAAGCCTGTGAAAATTACTTGTAGCAGTTTTTCGCCGAGAAACCAGAAAAGTTTTACACTGATGGTATAATGTCTCTAGCGGAAAATGGAAAAAGTGGTCGTCCAAAATGGTACATATTTGGTTCATTAAAGCTCATTATAAATATAAAAACAAAAAAAAGTTGAATTTTGATTAGAAATATGAAAAGACTTTTTCGACTACCAATATAGAGGGGTTTTCAAGATGAGTGATATGATGTATCTTCATAAAAACACACTAACTGTTAAGAAAATTAAAACTTTTTTATTTAAATTGAAGTAGAATTTATACAGTTAAGTTCTAAATATAACAATCTTCAAATAACCTCAACGACTTCGTTTGCAGGAACAAATTCAATAAATAAATTTTTCGAGTACTTTTTGCAATTAAACAAGACTTCTATTCTTCTATTGACTTCTAAAGCTTTAGGAGAGTCTGGTTTATTGCTAAAGACCAATGACATCAAATAACCCCACAAGGCGTAGTCGAATAGTGCTAAATCACAACTTCTTGGAGGCCATTCAATGTCACAATTTTTGGAAATAATCGAATCTTCAAACTTTTCTCGCAACAATTCGGTTGTTGCAAGTACTATGTGGCTTGTCTTGTTGGAACCAAATGTTGTCAGCATCAATTTCTTCCAACTGCGGCCATAGAGAGTTGAATATCATCGCTCTATACCGCTCTCCATTAACAGTAACGGCGTCACCAGCTTCATTTCGAAAGAAATACGGACCGATTATTCCACCAGACCAAATATCACATCAAACTGATAATTTAGGTGAATGTAATGGTTGTTCATGAATAATTTGTGCATTTTTTCGCAACATAATCGACAGTTTTGTATATTTACCGCACCAATCAGATGAAACTGAGTCTCTTTGGAGAAGATGGTTTTCTTAAACTTAGTTTACGGCGGTCCAATGGGTTCAGTTCTTGAGTGAGAACAATTTTATTTAAATAGAAGTCGAAATCCTTTCTCAAAATTTGCCAGGTTGGCGTTTGAGACAGTCCCAATTCATAAGAACGTCTTGGAATCGGCAAATTGCGGTCTTTAGCAGTACTTTGGTCTAAAATATTTTTAATAACCGAATATGATATTAGCACAAAGAATTAAGCCAAAAGTATAAGTCGAAGAATTTTTGAGTTAATGCAACTCTTTCGAGACAAAATATCAAATTTTATTTTTAGGGTTGGTTCATTCATATTATTATGACCGCAGCTGTAAGTTGGCATGTGCTTTGGCATGTACACACTCGAATTTAATGCCGGCTTGAATGCAACAATGACGCTTTTTCCTTTCAAACAACTTTTTGAGTATTCTTATAAATATATAGGTACATATATGTACATATGTATACGTGGAAGTACATTCCGTACGTGGATATACATACTTATATGCTTTCATTGTATGCAATCAGTAGCGCATTTCGATGCCAACAACCACATGATCGTGTTAAAAGTGGGACAATACGCATCCGTATAAATAAATGCATAGCTGGCATTTTTTCACTTCGATTAAACGGTTGCATTTAAGGTGAGTTTGCGGTTTCATTTTGCGCTTCGCATTCAGCTATTGTGCGCTGAGAAAGGGATTTGCTGGCGTATGCTATGTGAACGGATGGAATTTGTTGAATGTTAAAGAATTCGAGAATTAAATACAAAATCTGCAATGTTTTGTGAGCAGCATTTTCATTTCTACAGCTCCTCTGGGTGTAATAAGAGACTGTCTACAAATAGGGTACAACTACTTGGGCAGCGCCGTTTGAAGGGGTTATATAGTAAGTTTTCATTACTATTCATTGAGCATTTATTGCGAGTGAGTGAAAATGAGATTTCATATAACGGTGATTTTATATCCGAATGTGAATATATTGCAGTTATTTTTAGTTATTTAACAGTCGTTGATAGCATACATAAAATATACTCGAAAATGGGAGAATATCTTTTACTTAAAACTCGCTCCATCGATTTCAATAAATGGCAGTCCCGGAGTGTTCTACACAAGCTTAAGCCCTTTAGATGGCGCTGTGGTAGTTATTGGAAATACATACATACATATTAGTTAAGGTAAACAAATGCTTTCCAAATAGAATTGGGATAACGAGGATAATGTATGGTCGATTTATCTATTCAATGGGAATGTATGTACTTTGACTTAAGCTTTATAGAATTCAAAGTCAAAGTTGCCGGAAACCCGAAATAAAAAAAAAATTATTGAACCAATCGTTACAATTTTTAAAAACTTTCAAAATAGGCTCTTTCTACGTCGATGCAGCACTGCCAGCGCGATTTCTAAGCATTGAAGGCTTAGCGGAAAGCGTTCTCCAGAATAGCCTTGACAGCCGAGGTGCATACTGCTTGGATCCCCTCTGTCGTCTCAAAAGAAAAGGTACATTGCTTCTTTCTTTCGGAATCATACTCAAAAATCCATAATTCCTCACCTGTGATTATGTTACCCAAAAATTGGGGGTCACTTTCACACATGTTCAAATTTTCTTGGCACACTTTCACTCGCCGGAATTTCTGGTCATCAGTGAGCACTTTTGGGACCATCTTCGCGCACACTTTGCGCATGTTCAAGTGCTCCGTCACAATGTCATGAACCACAGATTTTGATAAATTTAACATCTGGGCAATTAAACGAATGCTTAGTCGATGGTCTGAGTTCAAAACTTTGCGCACACGAGTCACATTGTCGGTATTTGTCGAAGTCGTAGGTCTCCTAGCACGGTCTTCACGAAGCACACCACTTCTTGCTAAAGCAACATCTGGGTAAGCCTGCTTGATCATACTAAACGGCTCTGTCGCAGATTTACCGAGCTTCACACAGAATTTAATTGCGTACCTCTGCTCTAAGGAACGCTACATTTTCGGTTTGCACCATTCACAGAAACACCTTTTTCTGACACTTCAGGTGCTCAGAGATAACTAACCAGCGGCTCGTTCGTTAGCTAGGAACGCTGCGCGCGCTTCGGAGTACAGTCGCGGCGGAAGAAAATCAGTCCTATTACTTTCCGAACAAACCCTGTACAGCAGCCGTAGCTGAGAGTCTACACGAAGACTGTTGAGAGTCGATTCGGCGCCGTTCGTAGCAACTCGGACTGACGTATGGAACGACTTGGGATATTTTACGTCGTGATCTTAAATTGAAAGCGTACAAAATACAGCTTGTGCAAGAACTGAAACCACTCGACCTTCCCACGCGAAATTTTCGAGCCAAATTCTGTTCAACGGTGCAGCCCATTTTTGGACCAAAAGATATGGAAGCAAGTAATAGTGCCGCATTTGTGACGCAGAGTAACCTTAAGAGATTCAAAAGCTGTCATTTCATCCTGAAAAAACAAGAGTTTGGTGTGATTTGTGGACCGGTGGAATCATCGGTCCATATTTCCTCAGAAATGATGCTGATGAGAACGTAACCGTCAATGGCGAAGGTTATCACGCCATGATAACCGCTTATTTGATGCCTGAAGTTGAAGCTCGGTATCTGGGCGACATTTGGTTTCAACAAGATTTATTGAGAGAAGACTTAGGTAAGCAGATAATTTCACGTTTTCGATGTAACTGTAGATGTCATCATCTATTTCTCTCCGAAGTCCAATCGACAGTCATCCGCTGTACACGATGAACCTGCCCCAAAGCGTAGAAAAACGCAACAGTCGCGTGGAATGGGCATGAAATAGTTTTTATTGATTAGCTTGAAAAAGGAAGGACCATAGCGTTATTGGATCGTATGAAGGACGAAATTGCCGAAAATCGGCCGCATTTCAAGAAAAAGAAAGTACTGTTTCACTAAGGCAATGCACCGTGTCAGAAATCAGTGAAAACGATGGCAAAAATCCATGAATTTGGCTTTGAATTGCTTCCGTATCTATCGTATTCTCATGATCTGACTTCTGGTGACTATTTTCTGTTCTCAGATCACAAAATAATGCTCATTGGGAAGAAATCTTCGTCAACTGAAAATGTGATGACATATTTTGTAGTAAAGCAAAAATCGTAATACAGATAATGATATCGAAAAGTTGGATAGTCGCTATAATCAGTGTATCACCTTTGAGGGGAATTTTGTTTATTTCAAAAAAAGAATTTCGTCAAAAAAAAATATGTTTTACAGTGTTAGGCCGAGGACTTTTAAATTGGCCTATTAAACTTGAGATATTGCTCAATACTGAAGGCACGTTGTTCTATCGTATAATGCTCTATTTTAAGCCTAAACTGTCACTACATGTGTAAATGACGTTAAATATGAAGCTTGCATTAGTTTTGGGACAACCTTTAGCTGTCTTATAAACTGACAGATGAAAGTCAAATTTTTGTATTTTCAAAGGATATTATAACCTCGGTGCAACCGAAATTTGTGTGCTGTCTAGCTCAATATTTCATTTTAGGCAACATTGCTCAAATATCATACATTGGCTCTAATAAAGCGATTTTAACTCACGTGAGTGTGACGTTTTTAGGTTATAACATAATTATGATTTATCAAATAAAGCCATCTTTGAATACATTATAACTTGTAAAAGAAGCGAAGATAAATGTAACATCTATCCAACTTGGTGCATAAAGAACTTTAATGAACATTTCTGACTTTCAATTTCATACTGAAGCAACAGTCGTTACCAAAGAATACCAAACCTAAGCAAGCGGGAGTGGAAGAGTGCACTCTCAACTCAAATCGAATGTGACGCGGGCAAAGATGTAGAATGCATCCCTTGAAACTGTAAATCAGTGAGACAAAAGTGGCAAATTTAATGCGGCAAATAACAAAAACCAGGCGACAAGCTAGTTCAGTGTAAGAGCATATGCAGGAGTTTGAAGTTGAGGAGCTAGCAGTCAAGGGTGGAATCACGGCCTTTGCAACGTTGCAACTTTGAGCGCAGATAAGACAAGTACTCGTAAGTTAGGCGACGACAAAGTGTGGGCGGGTTATTACGAGTGTATTGAAGGGGCCATGAGGACTATGTTTCTGCAGTTGTAGAGGCGCCAAAGACGTGACTCAGCGACTGCAATATCCACACAACAACAAAGAAGCCAAAAAGTAAACGCGCCAAAGCGAAAAAATCAACTCGCCGGCACCTAAAAGCAGACTATAAACCCATAAAGATAACAATTGTGCGCCACGGCTTTTGTGAAAGGGAATAAAGTGCTTGAAGGGAAATCGAAAATAGAGAAATATTATAAGGTAAATGCATATAATGAAATAAAAAGGGGAGTAGCTGGAGTGAACAAAACAAAGCAATAACGAATCGATAAGCGCGCAGTTAAATGCTATTGTCAAAGCTTGGTGGGAAGGAAGCGCAACGCCAGCGAAGCCGTTGACAACGAAAGCGCGCACTGAAACAGGTCATTGATACAGAGTGAGTAGATAAAAAGGAAGAAAAGAAACAAAATGTATTAAAATAACTGAAAAAGAATAAAGAAATAAGTTTAAAAAATATTATATGCGCCAAAAAGTAGACTACAAAACACAACAAATACGAGTATCAGCACACAAAACGGAATGCAAAAGTCGCTAAGCAATTGAGGCGGGAAGAAGACTACATACACATACAGAATCAAGAGGCAAAAGTTAGATGGTCTAGCGTAGTGCTGAATTTATGCACCCGAGAGCAATGTCGTAAGAACACAATCGGTATTGTAGTGGTGTGACCGCTTGTGGCAGCGCCACTAAATATTTGCAGTATTTGCTTTGTTGTTGCTTTTCTTTTCTAACTCGACCGATGACTAGCTGTATTGTTGCATCCTTTGCAATTCGAAACAAATTTCGCTTCAATGCGTTTGAAATGCAAATTAAAGAGTCTATGGAATCACGGCTGAGCGCCACTAGACATGGTAGAAAGAACGAAGTGAAAAAACTAGAAATCGCGGGAGGCATGGATACAGTGAAAAATAATACTCTTCTAAATAAAAGTGACGTACGGTCCAGTGGGTTCACGGACGCCTGAAAGCCAAAGCACCTGAGAAATAAATTGGAAACTACTCGAACTTCAAGTAGATAATATAATTATTCTTATTTCTCTAAAATGATTTTTTTTATATTTATCCAAGCCTTATTTGATAGAATCGTCATCAAAAGGGGGGTCTCTCATCCGAGGCTGATTGCTAATTTTCATTGGTAAGATTTTTTTACGTAGCGGGTCCCAAACCCAGCGCACAACCCTGCGGAGGGGATGTTTCGCCTTCTCACTTTAGCTCGCCTTCAAACGGATGTTCTTAGGCTACCCAGAGGATACTTGGTCAAAGACCGGAAGTAGTGAGCTGCTTGAGTCATATGAATCGTTTCTGGCCACTCCCAAGTGAATGGCGCTCAGAGAACTTTCCTTACTTGCGTGAACTTCTACATATGACTCCATCCTCCTCCAGAAGAAGAAGATTTGATAGAATCAAGTAGGTATTGTGAACGAAATCATCAAATGGAAAACACCGAGAACGAGCCTTTGCGAATGGTTAGAATGATACAGAGACTCATCGCATGCGATACTTTCATTAGACAGCTCAGAGTCAACTTCGTAGAAGTAGGGTTTAAATGTTCTAGAATATACGGAATCAATTGCACGACGGGAAAAAACAAGGACATCTACTAAAAACCAGGAGCTGCTACATGGTAATCTATAGTAGTCGAAGCTTTCCATTTTTAGAAAATAGTACCATAAAAGCCTCGATACGAGAGTCCTGCAATAAAGGGTGAACTTAAAGGCTGTTTCAAAAGTGGATAACACTTGAGGACCAATGAACGTTTTCAACTACATGTATTACATCTGGAACAAATAGACGCTTTCTTTGAAGGGAAGAAAGGGATTTATAAGAATATTGACAAAACATATCCCAAAATTCAACCAAACTACCGAAAAAAACTTAAAAACAGAGAGAAATCGTAGCTTTAAAAACCCTTTTAATGCAGTGTGGTTTCCTATTTGCTATTGTCAGTCATGGCCCACAACAATTTATTCTATCAGGTGGCAGCTTCCTTCGTCTTCCTCACTCTTATTACAAAATCATAAGTTTCAAGGCATACTATTTTTTATAGTTAAAAAATTTCGCTACTTTTCCAAAAGTGCACACAAAACATTCATCTACAGCAAGCTCATTCGTTACCGCAGCCAACTTCGCTTACGAGGCACCCAACTCGCCTTCTTCATTTACGTTATTCTTGCTTTGTCTGGCGCTATTCTATCAATGCCGCCAAATGTGGCCAACTCGTATATTTTTTAGTCAGTATTTCCCTAGCTCCCCACTTTCACCCGCCTTCGCCAGCATTTATTATTTTCTTACTTTTTACACTTGCTTTTATGCGTGTTCTTTTATTTGGTGCGCAAACAATTCGCTTAATCCGTAAGGCAACATTAATATTTACACAAGAAACAAACGAAAAATGCAAAATGCAACAGTTCATACACCAGCGCCTGCCATCAGGCCACACACCATACCATGCACATCGTGCTGGCCATCACTCTGCCATTCTGGCATCGCTGAGCCAGGAAACAGTGTAAGGGATGTGCATAAGAAGTGCTGCTGCAAATAGAATTTATACGCTCTTCAATGGCCAGCGAGCTACCTGAGCGCGCCTGAAGCACTGCAACACTGCAGAGTTTGCCGTCGAGGAGCTGTGAGATTGCTGCACGCTTATCCGCGCAGGTGGGTGGGTCCAGCATTCGCTCGGTGGAACAATGTAAATAACTCGCTGCCAAGTCTTTTGCCACTCACTTTCACACATACATACATAAACACACACACACAATCGGACGAAATAAAGAAATTCACGAAAATAAAATTTTATGTTATTTACGAAAAAGTTTGCATATGTATGCGTGAGTGCGAGTGTAACGGTAACTAACGCTGAAACTGTAAAATATGCACAAAAGTTAAAAGCTACTTGGTATGTGAATTGTAGAAAAATGCCAAGAATTTTTTTAGTTTTGCTTCATTTTTTAGCTGAAAGAATAAAATTTTAAGTGCTGAAATGCTTGTAAATATATATAATTGTGTAAGGTTAAGCGGGAAATACGATTTGATGTCGGATAAAATTTGGAGCTATATTTATTCATGCTGACTCCTAGTTGTGAAATTGTATTTCCAGAGGTCTAATTTAAAAGAAATGACATGGAGAGTAACTGACTGATCCCTGCGTAAGTAGTAGCCCTAAGAAATTAATCGGAGTTGGAGAAAATGTTGCTCTTATTGAAGATGTCGTATAACTAATGTAGCACCATTTTCGAGGTTGATTTGCTTTCTATTTTTCTACGTCTTCATTCACAGATTAATACCCTACAGTGCTACAAACTCCGAAGAAATTGTTCAGATCAGAGGACTTTAGCATACAGCTGCTAATAAATAAAAGTCATGGTACGATTTTTTTATACACTTTTATGCTATAAACAGTTTTAATTTCTTTTCACCGGTCAACAAAAAAAAATTTTTTTTGGGGTTTCTGTTGATGCTTGAATTCTGATTCTAGACATTGAAAAACACTTAAAAATTAATCTTCTACATCGATAAGTATATTAAAGTGAGAGAGCTCATATGAGCATAAAAGAAATACAAACAAGTAAGGAAGGGCTAAGTTCGAGTGTCACCGAACATTTTATACTCTCGCACGATAAAGTGATAATCGAGATTTCATTATCCGTCATTTACATATTTTTCAAATACCGTATTTGTGTAAAGTTTTATTCCGCTATCATCATTGGTTCCTAATGTATATATTAACAGAGAAGGCATCAGATGGAATTCAAAATAGCGTTATACTCGTATTGGAAGAAGGTGTGGTTGTGATTCGATTTCAACCATATTTCGTACATGTCATCGGGGTGTCAAGAAAATATTATATACCAAATTTCATTGAAATCGGTTAAGTAGTTCCTGAGATATGGTTTTTGATCCATAAGTGGACGACGCCACGCCCATTTTCAATTTTTAAAATAAGCCTGGGTGCAGCTTTCTTCTGTGGTTATCATCCGATTCCTTCCATTTTTGAACTGTAGATGGAAATGCCTGAAGGAAACGACTCTATAGAGCTTGGTTGACATAGCTATAGTAGTTTCCGAGATATGTACAAAAAACTTAGTAGGGGGCGGGGCCACGCCCATTTTTTCAAAAAAATTACGTCCAAAATGCCCCTCCCTTAAGCGATCCTTTGCGCCATATTTCACTTTAATATTTTTATTTATGGCTTAGTTATGACACTTTATAGGTTTTCGGTTTGCGCCATTTTGTAGGCGTGGCAGTGGGCCGATTTTTATCATCTTCGAACTTAGCCTTCTTATGGAGCCAAGGAATACGTGTACCAAGTTTCATCAAGATATCTCAATTTTTACTCAAGTTACAGCTTGCACGGACGGACGGACAGACGGACGGACGGACAGACAGACAGACAGACATCCGGATTTCAACTCTACTCGTCACCCTATAACCCTATATCTGACTCTTTTAGTTTTAGGACTTACAAACAACCGTTATGTGAACAAAACTATAATACTCTTCTTAGCAACTTTGTTGCGAGAGTATAAAAATATTCACTTTTAGACAGTAATTTCTTGTTATTTTACGTTTATATATTATTGTTTATCACACATCTTGAATAAAAACGACTCTTGTATCTAAAAAAAAAGTTTTCTAATTATAATCTATAGTGGAATTGTAGAAAAAATATAAAAATCAGTAATTTCTGCTTAAAAATCGAAAAATTGCTCTAATTTCTACGAAAGCAAACTTTAACCGGAAAAAACAATGTTTTCCTTATTTTTGTTAAAGGAGAAACTAAAATTTAACATGTAGTTGTCAGACCCAAAAATCGTGTTGGCCGGTGTGATTAATCCAATGGATATATCGCAGTTGGGCAAGTTCATATAAAGCTGCAAAGGAAAACGAGCTTAATCTACAAGATGGTGTGTGGTGCCATAAGGTCCACTCCACTGCCCGTGGACGTCACAGGTGTATGGTTGACTTCATACCAGATCACTTGGATCAACCGCCCTCTCACGGCTCCTTCTCTACCCATATACCAGCGAGAGAGTTTTGGTTGGGAAGAAGCCGTTGGAGGAGAGGAGCAGTGAGCTTCTTCACGGATGGGTCAAAGCTTAGGGGGAAGGTTAGTGTATGGTTTTACTTACGTGAGCGCTCTATCAACTCTAGTTTCAGATTTTCTGACTATTGCAGTATCTTCCAGGCCGAGGTTATAGCCATTAAGGTAACAGTAGATCTACTGCTCCAGAGTGCAGCCTCCTTCAGGGAAATGAACGTCTACTCAGATAGCAGAGCGACGATATTAGCTTTGAACTCACTAAAAGCACTTTCAGGGCTGGTCAAAGTATTCCCATCTTTACTATCAGCAGGAAACTGTAAAGCTGATGATATAGCAAGAAAAGGCAACATAGAACCGCTATCGGTAAAATAGAAGCGAGTCGGTGCTCCCGTATCCTCTTGTGGTCTACTATTAGACAACTATGCTTCGTGGAAGCCTGGTCAGTTTTGGACTACCATCGGTACATGCGCTGCCGCAAAAGCCTTTTGGGCCTTTGCTTTATTAGCGTCCACGCAGTAAGGTTGTAATCCTACCAGACGCCATCTGTATAAACTGTGTGAAAGAAGATGAGGTGGAGAATAATAAAAAAAAAAATGGCTGGATTGCTTCATTGACTATTTGCGGGGCTTGACTGTCACCTGAGTATCATACCGCAGAATTCCTCTGGTACATGTAACCTACATTATTGCAACAATAACAACACCAAGATATGGTTGAGAATTCTACTAATATATTAACCACCAAATCAGCCTACCCTCAAGCTAGGTCAAATTGGTGTCAACTGAATCTACCATCTGGGGCAAAACTAAAACAACAACACGCGTTGCTTAGAAAACATAATTTCTGAAAAGTACTATACTTTCCACGAAATTCCCGCAACTCGCAAATATTTCCAGCGCTGTAAATTCGCTATTGAATTTCGTGCTCCAGTTTTGTGCGATTATGATGCCTACAGATGCAACCCAACATTGCGTGTTTTTTTTTTTCAGCCCGCATTTGGCTTTGAGTAAAGAAGTGCGCGAAATTCAATTGGTAAAAATTTCGCAGGAAAGCGGAACACATATACAGAGATCAATAAAAAGAGAGTGGAGGAAGAGCTCATAATGCTTGTGCAACAATGTTGTTGCTGGCAAGGATGCCCTCCTTTATGCATATAGAATGCAGCTGTTGCATATTCCAGAGGCGACAGAGATTCTACTTTTTATTTTAACTTCTCCTTTTGTTTCTTACTCCTTTATTTCGCTCCATTGTTGCACTTTCTGGCTGCGGTAAAATGTAGGGTTGCTTCGGCTTAAACTCACATACATGTTTGTGCTTGTTATTTTTTGTGAACTAAAATGTTTTCTTTAAGGAAATATTTTGAAAGCTGGAAGGTGTTGCATGTGAACTGAGTAGTACGTTTTCTGTTTACAATAGCTTTTAATTTCTTAAAACCTAATAAGCTCGTGTTAGTAGGTTCATTCTGTCTAAAATGTAAATGACATTAGATTTTGAGTTAAGAGGAGAACATGAGCAAGGATGCTCTTGTACATAATACATGTGTAGAAGATTATAAGGAAAAATTATCATAAGAATTGTCGCAGAAATATTCGTTAATATTTTGAGCCACCAGTAGTCATGCATCTATTCCAAATTGTTATCGCAAAGCTCCCAAATTATTTATGGAATACCATTTGTGTGATATAATATCCCCCAATAATCAGATGTAGCTAAGTGTACATCGAAAGAACAGAGAGAGTATAGAATACTAGCAAGAAGAAATAATTTTCTTACAATTGATCTTTTCAGCTCATCAGTCAGTAGATAAGTTACAGGTCCTGTATGTCTCTTTAGTTCAAAAGCACTATATTCTCATATTTTCAATGTAAGACCTTAATTTTGATCAATCAGTTTGTATACAGCATATACTTTCATATGCGACATTGGAGGTTCTGACAAACGAGCCGCTCCTCTTCTTAAAAACTCAGGGACGAGATCACGAATATACAGACTGACAGACACAGCTCGATGACCTCAGCTTGTCGCGGTGATCAGTTATACATGTAATATTTATAGCTAATAGGGTTTCAAACGTTTCCTTTTGGATATATCAAACTTCGTGGCAAACTTAATACACCGTTTTCAGGCCACAAAGATACCAGCAAGCATTGACTTACGCCACTTCTTGCCAAGTATAAGAGACTTAATTTTTGCTTTGCATTGACGATCTTTTGCTTCCCAGTATCAGATTTAAATAGTTTGGTTAACTTGCATTTTCATATGCGACTGTATCTTGATTAATTTTTTCAATGTTTATCACGCTGTTCAACCCAACGGGGATCCAATAAACCAATACGCATATGTATGTTCTGCCACCTTTGATGCCGGTATTTTTTCCCCGGTTATTGGAGAAATCAAATACTCACCTGTAGTTGCTGATATTAAGCTTAGTTTTTCATTACAAGCACAAAATTGTTTAAATTTGTATTGACATTTTTGTGAAGAGATCCCGTATGTTTGACTTATTTGTCAAGCCAGCTTCACAACTGATCCAGAATTTCATAAGGCAATATAATGGGCTGTCAAAAAAGTCTTGTGGTATTTTTATAGATTTTTTTTTTTTATTGAGATTGAAATGAATTTTTTAATTTATTTTTTTAACTCATGCCCAGCCCTTTGCCGAGCAGCTACTATGCCGGTCTCTTTCGACCAATTCAGCGATTTTATCGCAATTTTCGACGACAGGCCTTCCGGAGCGTGGCGCATCTTCGACCACCTCTACACCAGAACGAAAACGTTGAAACCATCGTTGTGCGCTGGAAATGGAAACTGTATCGGGTCCATAAACTGCACAAATTTTATTGGCGGCTTGAGATGCATTTTTGCCTTTATCGTAGTAGTACTGTAAAATATGCCGTATTTTCTATTTATTTTGCTCCATGTTTGCGACGCTATAACTCACGAATGACTTAAAAGACGACAATCAATCAAACACGTGTTAGCGCGTGAAATGAGCTTTCCAAAAAGGTATAGCATAACCCGATGCGACGAATAAAACTAGAACTACGCGCTTTCAGCGCCAACTAGCGAAGATACCGCAAGACTTTTTTTGACAATCTATACTAAGCGGTGAGACTCAAAACGTTTTAACATTAAACAAACTCTTCCATCTTCCATTTTCTCCTTCCTGAATCAATAATAAAATTATATATACGAATTTAGTGGAGAAAAGAATGACTATATCCAGAGCGGTATAACCGTTAGATAATCTGTTACTCATAAATTTTATGATTTAAACTAGTGATTTTTACGTAATGACTGCTTTGCCATTATAATAGAAAAAGCCATTGTATTGCTGGGAGACAATTTTTATGAGAGCGACGACTCTATAAAGCTCTTTTTAAACCAACCCTTCCATTATATTATCTCAGACCCGTTTATGTTTCTCACGGATTCAAAGTTAAGCCACTGGTTTGTAGAAATTATCCCCTAAATTTTAAGATATTGAGAAATTATCTTAATTTTGAGCCGATTTGCAAGAAAGAGTCAAATATGATTTGCGTTAAAAAAACATTTTAAGGGAGCATTTAATTGTTTTACAGACATATTGTACAGTGAGCAATAAGTTTTGCGATGCTCGATTTAAATAAGTAATTTCAAAACAAAGAGAACCGATGCATTTTCGTAGATGATATATAAGGGGATATTCTTGATTTGATGCATCATGAATTTATTATGGAGGAACGGGCAGTCAATAACGAGTTCTATTTGGCGTTTACGTGAAAACATCCCTTGAAAATGGCCGGTATCGTTGAAGAATAATTTGGATCGATTTTACACGATGATAATGCACCATCGGATCGAGCCACGATTGTAACCAAATTTAAAGCCAAAAAAACGCAATCGATTAATCACCGAGTGATTTTTTCTTGTTCCCCAAATTGAAATTTCCGCTTTGTAGAACCCGTTGCCAGTCGGTCGAAGAGATAAAACAAGATTCGTTGAAGAAGCTGAAGACCATCCCAAAAAAGCGTATGAAAAGTTGTTTGAGGATCTTTGGCATACGTGTATTACATCTGGTGGGGATTACTTTGAAGGCGACAAAATAAATATTAATAAATAGATAAGTTTTATTTACAATTGCCGGGCACTTTCTTGTGACGTCATTCTGTGCTAAAGACTAATAACGCATTATGAAAAATTATTCGATATTGTGACTTTAAAGATATGTCAGTAGAAAAGTTAATAAAAACCGCAACACCTTTTTTCAATCTCCCTCAAAACGAAAGAATTGGGCTTCAATTGAAAATATATATCATTCCCATTTTAAGTACACCACACAAGTGAACCATTTAAGGAGATAGATTCACTATAGAAATGCATTGTTGTTGGCATTGTCCGTTTCGGTATTAACTTTTTCGCTTATGAGCAGCTATTATTTCCAGCAACCTACCTCACTAATAGAAAAGTAAGCGACGGTCAAAAGCTTATTATCTCTATGCACATGCACACACACATACATAGATTAATTCTACAATCTTTTTCTGCACTTTCGTTGGACGCAAATTGAATTCTGCGGCAGTCATTCTGATTCTAACCATACGCACACTTCCCCGCACACACCCACACAAGTGGCAACGATAAGTTATACTTATACAAATGTATCCACTTGACGTCCCGCTCTCCACACCAGGCAAGGCACTGATTTCGCCACTAATTACGCATTCAATATGCGTGCCACGAAGCATTGCGTGCCGGCAACATAATCATCAGGCAGTTTGTAATCGCTCGCTTCCTTTCTACAATACTTACATACTTACGCACTTATACTTATGTGCGTCTGCATCGACTTAAGCTGATACGCCGCGCTTGGACGTTGTCAGTTAGTCAGCCGATAAATATTTTCGCTGCGGGTGGTTGACATTTCCAGTCTCCAGACGTCAGCATCAGGCCATTTCGAAATATGTATACATATATTCTTGTCAGTGTAAGGGAGTGCGCGTGCATGGAAATTTGCATAAGTGCGCATGCGCGTGTGTATTCTTTGTTAAGCAAATGGCTTTTAAATGACGGCATCGAAAAAAATCATTAAGTACGCTCCGCACGTATGACTTTATGTACGCACATACTTTTATCAGTTTATATGAATTCTGATGGTTAGCTGCAAGTTAGTCCGCCCTGCGTCATGTGACCATTCGTTCCATTTCGTTTTGATTAATTAAATATTAAGAGTTCTACGAATAGCCTGTATATACACTTATTGTGTCGTTGGCATTTTCCTTAAAGAAGGTTCCTGGGTTGCTAAACTCTAAAACATATTTCTTGGTTTCGAAAATGATTCGATTTGTAGTAGATGAAAAGTGTAAAAGTGCAAAAGAAAATATACCAGATAGAAAATTAAAATAAATGCCAGTCAGGCCGAAAATTAGCAACGTTGTAAAAAATATATATTTTTGTCAAAATTCAACATAAAAAGTCACTCATTCTAGCCTAGCACATTCTCTGAGGACCCATACAAACCATTTATCTGGTATAAGCTATAAACTCTTCAAACTTTTCAAATACCATAAATTCGGAGACGCTATAAAACATATAAAAAAAGAGTGAACAGCTGATGTGCTGCTTCTTTTAGTTAATACGCAATCTGAAATTTTTTTTTCACCAAGCAACTGCTCATTTGTCGGAACCGCCCATAATGGACAACTAAAAAGCTCAATATACCACAAAGTTGTCATGAAATTGACCGATCAAACTCAACTCCACGTATGGACAACTTTTTATTTGATAAGCTATTTTAACGAAATTCGGCATAGATTATTACCCAAATAATCGCTACAATCGCCAAGCAAATCAAAGCAATATATAAGGTTGTCAAATATCTTACTTCCGCTTTTTTGCTATTTATTCAATGCTTTATAAAAAGTGTTACAGTAATCGCATTTAGCTCAAATATGCGCCGTTTCGTTCGATAATCTGTTTCCATCTAGATGGCAACTACATAATACCCCCCTCGTAGAAGCCCCCCTCCTTTTTGCGAAGAACTCGGACGGACACTTTTCACAAGCCTCTTTTGAGTTCAACTTTACACCAACAAGGGGGTTCGCCATGGACAGGAACAGGTGGTAATCACTTGGCGCTATGTTCGGGCTATATGGTGGATGCAATAAAACCTCCCATCCGAGCTCCCGTAGTTTCTGACGAGTCATCAGCGTGGTGTGTGGTCTGTCGTTGTCCTGGTGGAACACTGCACTCTTCCTGTTGGCCAATTCTGGACGCTTCTCACAGTGGATGATTCCCTTTCAATCCCACGAAACACACAGCAAAACTTTCCTAGCTCGGCTTGGCCACTGTTTGGGACGATTCACCGCCCTTCGATCACCACCGTTTTCGCTTATAATTGTCGTATGTGATGCATTTTTCGTCGCCAGTCACCGTCCGCTTCCAAAAATGGGTCGAGCTCGTCTCGTTTCAGCAGCAAATCGCAGGCGTTGATTCGGTCCAGAAGGTTTTTTTGTGTCAAATCATGCGGCGCCCAAACATCAAGCTTTTTTGTGTATCCAGCCTTCTGCAGATGGTTTAAAATGGTTTGGTGACTAACTCCCATCTTCTCGGCGATGTCACGTGATGCCACATGCCAGTATTGCTTGATTTTTTCCATGATTTGATCGGTATTTATTCGTCGTCACACGTCTTCCGCCGGCTGGCTTATCCATGGTGTCGTTTTCACCCGAAACCATTCCTCCGCAGTTCGAAGTGATAGAGTACCATCCCACAAAACACCATTAATCTTACGGAACGTTTCTCTACGGATTTGCCTTTAACGAAGGAAAACTTTAAAATAGCGCGATTTCGGCGTTAGCGAACTCTGTGTTTACACGTATATAACTGTTGAACACAGTATCCAAACTAATCAAGCAAAGTGTCGTTTTGTAGGTTAAGTCAACACCTTTCAAAGATGTATAGTATTGCTAAAAACGAGCTCTGTAGCGCTTTATACATAGCCGCGAAGTTCAAAAGACAAAAAGAGGGATATTTGACAACCTAAGATATATGTATATAACTGTCATTTAAACTAAACGTTAAAAATCAGAATAAAGACCTTTTTATACCCTTTTATGCTATAAAAAATGCACATGTGAAAGGTATTATCGCTTCGTTGCAGCCGAAGTTGACACAGGGCTTGTTTTTAATTAACTACCGTAAATCATAAATTGTTATAATGATCTGTCACAATTTCTGCAGATTTTTACCAGCAGCAAAATTACAAATAGGCATTGCCAACTCAAAATTGTTATTAGCGACATAAATGGAAAGAATATAGTAAGTCAACTTTTAAAGGAAAAATGGAAAAAGATCAATTGAATTTTCGAATATTATGTAATATCGCGGAAATATTTAAAATTTAAATTAGGGGTGACACTATTCGTTTTATGTAATTTTGGATACAGAGCAAAAAGAAAATGAGATCACACTAGTTGCTACGGACATTTATCAGTTACCGAACGACTTAAATGGCAGGGAAAGGCTCCAAAAATATTCCCCAAACCTGAGTTTAATTAGAAGTGAGAAGCAATTTGCGGTCAACAAAGATAAACAACCATGAAATGCAACCATGCAGCATGCAGACATACAACTGTAAACCCACACAGTACTCGGCTAAGCATTGTGGCAGCACAGGCTGGAACAAAAACCAGCTTAGATTTTGGAAAGGTAAACCATAAAAATCAAATTCGGATTCGAAAATGTGCTGTGGGCGAGAGGGTGGTGCCGCCGAGGGATTGACTAAAAAGCAATCGAATGAATTTGCAACTGCCGGTTGCCGGAGGAAAAAATGATAAACCGCAAGGTAGGTAGGTAGGCAGCGTTTGTAGACACACAGTGAACAGGCGAGGGGCTATGCAAATATGTGGGTGGTGGGGCGCAAATAGGCAGCTAGTAGAGTAGTAGAAGTGGTGCGTGCATAGAAGAGTTAGCGGGCAGCACTCGGCAAATTGCATTTTTGAGGGTTTCGACAACGAAACCAATTCTCATAACAAAAATGAAAGCAACAAGATGGCGACAAAGTCATGCCGCATACAGTTATGATACAAAAACAAACATACATATTCGTATATCTTTAATAAAAAAAATTAGTTTGGACTGATTAGATAGCTGTTGCTATGAAAAACATGAAACTACCGACTGCTGCCGGCAGACCTGAGAGACACTAAAGCAAATGGATTAGAGTATGAACTCAAGTTTCAGGTGAGCTTTTGTGATATTGAATAATATGATATACATATATCCGGTACAAGTATATATGGGTCAGTTATACAGTTTTCCTGAACGGTGGCGTTCTATTTGGAGTGGCTATGTGATTTGGCCACGAAGCAATCTAAAAATTGTGCTTAATGACGAGCGCTGACTTGCTGTTGAACTGTCGCTCACTCATAGACTCATTTCTGTATGTATATAAGTTTATAAAGGGTGATCCATTTCGAGGTTCACTACTTTTGTAAAGAAGAAAAATAGAAACTTGAAATTTAAGGGGAATGCTTATTACCATTCGAAAGAACATGCTTTCGCACTTATCTTTTGAACAAAATAAAACACATCTCAGATGGTTCATTCGTTGGGCCCAATTTTTGAATTCGTTCGGATATTTCGACTATTAACTGGCTAATGACAATCGTGATGTTTTGCTCTAAGGTCTGAATTGAAGCGGGCTTGTCCGCATAGACTTTAGACTACACATATCCTCACAAGAAAAAGTCTAACAGTGTGACGTAACACGATCTTGGTGGCCAATCTGCCGGCCCATAACGTGAAATTATCTGCTCACCGAAGTGTTCT
The DNA here is from genome assembly GCF_016617805.1 of Bactrocera tryoni. Taxonomy (NCBI): domain Eukaryota; kingdom Metazoa; phylum Arthropoda; class Insecta; order Diptera; family Tephritidae; genus Bactrocera; species Bactrocera tryoni. The sequence goes on along the minus strand of NC_052500.1, from coordinate 49,051,228 downwards.
CTCAATAAATCCATTGATTGCTGCGATGTGTGGGAATTTGCACCGTCTTGTTGATCGCCGTCGAGATCACGAGCTTCAATTTCAGGCATCAAATAGTCGGTCATTATTGCGCGATAACGGTCGCCATTGCCGGTTACGTTATCACCGGCATCATTTGACATATGGACCGGTGTTTCGTCGGATCATCTTGGAACTTTTCGAGGCGAAGCGATTTCGCTTGCTTCGTTTCTTGCATATTCAATTTAAAATTTCCACGTAAAATACGTAGCAAGTCGTTCCATACGTCAGTTCAAAATGCGCGAGACATATTCTTTACTTAACGTGAATTTTCATAATAAAGTTGAACGACCTTGTTTAGGAGTAAGTCTTTCCATGATGAAATGCCAAACAATACCGAACAAAAATGACACGACAGCTTGACACGACTCACGGGTGCTTTGTCAAAAATAGGCTATCGAAAAACGTATCTCCACTTGGATGACCCGTTATGACCAATATATGCATAAATACTTAAAACTGACCATACTCAAAAACGCCGGCTGCGAATTGCAATTGTGTTTTGTTGACTCTGTTTTTAGAACACTAGTGGTTTTTTACAATGAACTCAATCCAAATCTAACATGGAGTACTGATCACTTGAGCATAATTCGTCTAAGGCTTGCAGAATTCGGGTATAGCACCCTTCCATAGCACAGTTAGCGTAGGACTTTAAAAAAACTCATTGACTGCTTCCTTCCCTTCATAATAACAGTTAAGTCATACGAGTATCTGCGAACTACAAGAATAATCGACTGACCGCTTTGATGTTTGTACCGTAGAATTTGCAAAGCAGAGAAAATTGGATTCAATGGATAAAGGAGAGAGGTTCAGCTACATCACAAATATTCAAATTAAGGCTGTCTAAGCGCATATGTGTGACATTGCTGAAATCGCACTGAAATACAGTTCGTTCATTAGTTCATCGGTATGATGAGCGTACATGGACACATACTTACGAAACTTCTACGCTTCGTCATTGAAAATCCAATGACCCTTATTGTCATTGAATAGTTCGGTTGTTTATTGTTGCTTTCGCAAAGTAGTTTATATTTTCGGAAAGTTTCCGCAATTCGATTTCACATTGTGTCAATAATTTCACACAGTGTCAATAATTGTTGTTGGAGTTGATTGTACTTGTATGTATGTACAGTTACGGACAGAGATATAAAACACCTTTGCTCATGAAAGATTAATCATACGCAATATCCAAACTAATCATGGATAGCGTCGTTTTGTAGGTTATGTCAAGACCTTTCAAAGATGTATTGTCAGATACGAGCTCTGTAGCGCTTTATACATAGCCCCGAATTTCAAAAGACGAAAAGGCGGAATGGAGATATTTGACAATTAAATTTATTGTTCCGATATCAGAGGCTCCGACAAATGAGCAGCTCCTTCGAGAGAAATACCGATATTTCAAAAACTAGTTCGCCTGTACAAATATACAGACAGACGGAGTGACTGACATGCTAAATCAACTCAGCTCGTCATGCTGATAATTTCCAAATATGTTTTATAGGTTATCCGACCGTTTCCTTTATCAATGAAATCAAGAAACTTTTCAAAAAACCATCGAACTCAGAAGCAACATAATAATTCGAAAAAAGGAGACTTAAGAGGCTTGAAGACTTAAGACTTATGAGGCTTGAGGTATAGTGAATACATGAAGTTCATTGTCATCGAATCTCTCAAATTTATTACAGAGAAACCATTCTCTAAGATAGTATTAACTAACTATGCGCTTACATTCTTTGAAATCGCCAGTGAAGGCAAAATTAATAGAACAAATTTGGGATAGACTCAAAGCGCTTTGTCGATTTGTAAGGGTCTTATGATCTATTATATAGCGGAATAAGAAAACACAATGGACCGGTGTTCTAAGTTGTCCAAATGAGATGTCTGTTAGGATCGATCTCATAACCTAACCTAGTTGTTACAGTGTCGTCTACTATTAAAAAATACGTATAGTTCTTGAACGATCTTATTCATTTGGTAACCAGCTTTTTATATACTTTTTGATATATTTGAACAGAAATTATTAGAACGAATCCAACTCTTTTGAGCAAGAAGAAAAAAAATTCTCTCAGCTAATCTTCTCAACAATATCCCGACCAGTTCTGTGAGCGGTTGAAAAATACATTAATAGGATCAAAGAGATCTGGCAACTATCCGCCATCAAAATTCAAATACCAACAACTACCAATGTCACATGGATTAAATTCCACCGCATAGACGATGTGTCTGTGGCAGCGCTGAGTGCAACGCCAAATGCATGTTAATGCGTTTTAGTTGGAAAACAACAACGACAACAACATCAACAAAGGATGAGTGTCGCTATGCAATTTAATTTGCCGACGAATGTTTATTAAATTTTAAAATCTCATTTGAATTTCACACCTGTTCGGATGGCGCAGCAACCAATTGAAGGTACGGCTACTCTTGCACAGCCGCAGCTGCATCCGCATGGCACCACTGTCATTGTCGGCACCTAAAGCCCTGATGTATGCGCTGTTTTAATGCCTCCGAATGACATAAATAGGAAAAATAACAAACATTGGGCAAGTGTGCGTTTTCACACACTTTAATTATGGTACACGCACACGAATTCGCCGGCACATGAGTTTTGCGTTCAAAGCGCAAAATTTAGATAGAAGCTTCTCTCTTTCATTCGTATTTGAATGGATCAGTGTTTAGCTGTTAGTGAGGAATTTGATGATAGCTGCATTCAAATATTTGTGCTTGTCATATAAATGATGAATGGTTTGAGAATTTGAAATGAAGGAACATATTTTGTTTTAGAGGTTATAATGAGGACGTTATATATGGACCAACCGAGTTTACAATCGAAGTAAATAACAATAAATTGCAGATATCAACTCCTAATGAACACGAATTTTTGGGTCGACAAGTGTTAGATGAGAGCAGACTCCAAGATTTCAATCCGTAAACCGATCGATCCGAGTAGCATTTATGCAAAGAGTCGAATCAAAACTAACGCTAATATAACGTAATATTTTGTACGACCATCTGAAAAAGAGCAACTATTATATGGCAATGTTGGAACATTGGAAGCACAAAATCTCAAACCCAATTTAAGGAAGAAAATCCACGATTACAGGTATAAAAGCAAAATTTTATAAATTGGGTATTCAACCAGACGGTTAATAGCAAATTTTTCTCTTTTTAGACCATGAGATTCATCCAGACGCTTCACAACGATTTTTTTCACTTTGCAGACCTCGATATCTGCTTTGTGTTAAATAATCTAAACGAATTTTTAATTGAAATTTGAACAATTTGCTTCGGCAGGAGCCTAACCTGTCTGGTTTCGTGGTTAATATGTCTATTGAACAATAGTTTCCTTAAATGAAATCTCTTCATATTTTTCGTTGTTTTATAAAGTATTTATTTTCAACCTCGTGTTATTGATTATAACACAAATTATACACAATGTCTTCCACTCTTCCCTTATAGCCCATACTTGGTTGTGAATTTGCTTTTTATTGGACAAACTCAGTTTTTGGTTTTGTTTGTTGGAAGGAAAGCTCACTGACTTTTTATACTCTCGCAACAATGTTGCTAAGGAGAGTATTATAGTTTTGTTCACATAACGGTTATTTGTAAGTCCTAAAACTAAAAGAGTCAGATATAGGGTTATATATACCAAAGTGATCAGGGTGACGAGTAGAGTTGAAATCCGGATGTCTGTCCGTCCGTCTGTCCGTCTGTGCAAGCTGTAACTTGAGTAAAAATTGAGATATCATGATGAAACTTAGTTAAGTTCGAGGATGGGCAAAATCGGTCCACTGCCACCCCCACAAAATGGCGAAAACCGAAAACCTATAAAGTGTCATAACTGAGCCATAAATAAAGATATTAAAGTGAAATTTGGCACAAAGGATCGCATTAGGGAGGGGCATATTTGTGCGAAGTTTTTTTGGAAAAGTGGGCGTGGCCCCGCCCCCCGCTAAGTTTTTTGTACATATCTCGGAAACTACTATAGCTATGTCAACCAAACTCTTTAGAGTCGTTTCCTTCAGGCATTTCCATATACAGTTCAAAAATGGAAGAAATCGGATAATAATCACGCCCACCTCCCATACAAAGGTTATGTTGAAAATCACTAAAAGTGCGTTAACCGACTAACAAAAAACGTCAGAAACACTAAATTTTACGGAAGAAATTGCAGAAGGAAGCTGCACCCAGGCTCTTTTTATACTCTCGCAACAATGTTGCTAAGGAGAGTATTATAGTTTTGTTCACATAACGGTTGTTTGTAAGTCCTAAAACTAAAAGAGTCAGATATAGGGTTATATATACCAAAGTGATCAGGGTGACGAGTAGAGTTGAAATCCGGATGTCTGTCTGTCCGTCCGTCCGTCTGTCCGTCTGTAACTTGAGTAAAAATTGAGATATCTTGATGAAACTTGGTACACGTATTTCTTGGCTCCATAAGAAGGTTAAGTTCGAAGATGGGCAAAATCGGCCCACTGCCACGCCCACAAAATGGCGGAAACCGAAAACATATAAAGTGTCATAACTAAGCCATAAATAAAGATATTAAAGTAAAATTTGGCACAAAGGATCGCATTAGGGAGGGGCATATTTGGACGTAATTTTTTTGGAAAAGTGGGCGTGGCCCCGCCCCCTACTAAGTTTTTTGTACATATCTCGGAAACTACTATAGCTATGTCAACCAAACTCTACAGAGTCGTTTTCTTCAGGCATTTCCATATACAGTTCAAAAATGGAAGAAATCGGATAATAACTACGCCCACCTGCCATACAAAGGTTATGTTGAAAATCACTAAAAGTGCGTTAACCGACTAACAAAAATTGTCAGAAACACAAAATTTTACGGAAGAAATTGCAGAAGGAAGCTGCACCCAGGCGTTTTTTAAAAATTGAAAATGGGCGTGGCCTCGCCCACTTATGGACCAAAAACCATATCTCAGGAACTACTAGTCCGATTTCAATGAAATTTGGTATATAATATTTTCTTAACACCCTGATGACATGTACAAAATATAGGTGAAATCGGTTCACAACCACGCCTTCTTCCAATATAACGTTATTTTGAATTCCATCTGATGCCTTTTCTGTATAATACGAGTATATACATTAGAAACCAATGATGATAGCGGAATAAAACTTTACAAAAATACGGTATTTGAAAAATATGTAAATGACCTATAATGAAATCTCGATTATCACTTTATCATGCGAGAGTATAAAATGTTCGGTGACACCCGAACTTAGCTCTTCCTTACTTGTTAATTTTTATTGGTGTGGAGATCGCTTACGCGGTTATTGCCGAGTTTAGAACAACGCGCCAGTCGAGCCTACTGACCACTTCCAAGATTTATAATCACGTTTTAAACTTCTAGCTCGCGCCAACAGTTTCAGATTCACTTTTCAAAACTTTCAACCTTGTCCTTGGGTTTTAGAGAGTTAACTGCATAGCTTTTAAGGCCTTAATTCTATTAGGGACACTTGGTATTGTGGAAGGAATTGCTTTAGATGCTTGGGGAAATATAGACTATTATCTCAAATTTGGAAAACATCTTGGAATCTGCTACATGAAAAAAGCCACCATATTTCCTATAGTCCGGTGGCTCGATAGTTTGTTGAAATGCTTGCGAGTTGCCAATAATTGGAGTGCAACATTTTCATTAAAAAAATAATTATCTAACTAATTTGTCCTTTTCTTCTCAAGGAGCTATTTTGTCGGAACCGAGGATATCGAACCATTACAGCCAGTAGTTGCCTTACAAACCGATCGAGTGATCATATTTTAGTTATATATGAATATCTTTGTGAACTCTCGTGTGGATTATTGTCCAATTGTACATTTACTGCCAACAGACTTGGTCTATAAGCAACTGGCAGCAAAGACAACTTTTAGACTGAGAGAATCCTCCTTATTAGCCTTTTGTAATAAAGAGTATTCTAAGTTGATGTTTCTATACAATACCACGGATTTTCGAATTAGCCTAAAATTCCGTCTCGACTAGAGCCTCTCCTTTCAGAGAACTATAGGGACACAGGGATAGTCATGTATACTAAGGGATCCAATCTAACATAGATACACGAACTGGAAGTGGTATCTTTAAAATTAGGTATCAGAATCGCCTGATGCATCGCTCCATAGCTTGGGTGTGGCATATAAATCTGTAATATTCTGACATGCATCAAGATCGTTTTTGGCAATGCCTTTCAATCATTTCATCAGACATATTTAAAGTTAGAGGTGCCTTAGTTATATCACACACTTGCTACATAATAATCTCAGTATAATCCCTGGCATGGAAGTTGAATGTATGTACTTTAAACGTTCGAACTCTTCGAGCATTCTCTGATCTTGCTTTTACAATTCTTCGATATGCAAGATCTCTTATAATCTCTCCGTCATCACCAAGCATGACGAAAGTATCCATTTCGTTGGATTACTTTGTCAACGATTGTTTTCATATTGGAATTCAAACAATGACTTCGATTAATGGCTTTCCATATATTTTTGGCTCCGTTAATGCATGAAGATTTACCTTTCACTGTAAGCCATATTGGGCCATAAACTTTCATAACGTACGTGGCTAATACAACTGGCTTTTCTTGGAATTCGATTAGTTGTTGTTAGCAATCTAGAATGGTTAAGGGCACCAGCTTCCATATTAGGTAAATCCGAAGGAAATATACCATACTGATAGCGGCCATTATGTCGTATAAATACTTTTGGTCGGTACAACCACGAAGTATTTTATTGCAGTAAGTTTGTCACGAGGTTTGTAAGTGAAGTTAGTTTTGTTTTTTAAAGAAGGAAGCGTCGGTGACCCTATAAAGTATATATATAAATGATCAGTATATCAATTTAGCCATGTCCGCCTGTCCGTCCATCTCGCCGTCTGTATATATACGAACTATTCCTTCAGTTTTTAATATATCGTTTTGAAATTTTGAAAACGTCATTTTCTCTTCAAGAAGCTGCTCATTTGACGGATCTGCCGATATCGGACCACTATAACATATAGCTGCCATACAAACTGAATTATCGGAATCAAATGCTTGCATGGGAAACTTCCTCATTTGAAGATATATCTTCACGAAATTTAGTATGAGAAGTAATGTAATATTGGTGGAAATTGTTCAGATCGGCTCACTATAGCATATAGCTGTCATACAAACCGAACGATCGGATTCAAGGGCTTATAAGGAAAACTTTCGCCTTTGACGACGTATCTTCACGAAATTTGACATGGATTACTGCTTAAGGTAATAACATAATCTCCGAAAAAGTTGTTCAGATCGGATTACTATAGCATGTAGCTTCAATGTTCATAGAAACTGAACACATAGTTACTAAAAGAAATGCTCCTGTGAAGTATATTGGCTTTTGTGCAGCCGAAGTTAAGGTTTGTTTCTTATTCTTCACAGTTAAAACTATATCGACACCGCCTATCATCATTTTTCTGTCTAGGTCTCCCTAATGCCCAAGGCATCAGTACAAATTTAGCCAATATGCAAAGGAAAATCATTATATGGAAATAATAACTTTATGTGAGTTGCATTTTGGTAAAGGAAGGAAATATAGAAATTATACCGTTAGATTCCTATGTGAGACCATACGCAACCAATGTTATTCAAGCATAATTTTCATAAGGGATTTAAAGCAAGAAATTTACTATTACTAGTATATTTACGGAAATACTAATATGGACACATCTATATATACTTGTACGTACAAATTTATGTGTATATGCATATGCAAATTCATTAATGGCTGAGCATAAACATAACAAGGTGTTGTGAACGAAAATGCACGAGCTTGACCAACTGATTAGACAACGAACAAACAGCAATACCCATATACACACGCTCACCCAAACCTTCATTTAGTTATATCGGGTGATTTTTTAAGAGCTTGATAACTTTTTTTTTAAAAGAAACGCATAAAATTTGCAAAATCTCATCGGTTCTTTATTTGAAACGTTAGATTGGTTCATGACATTTACTTTTTGAAGATAATTTCATTTAAATGTTGACCGCGGCTGCGTCTTAGGTGGTCCATTCGGAAAGTCCAATTTTGGGCAACTTTTTCGAGCATTTCGGCCGGAATAGCCCGAATTTCTTCGGAAATGTTGTCTTCAAAGCTGGAATAGTTGCTGGCTTATTTCTGTAGACTTTAGACTTGACGTAGCCCCACAAAAAATAGTCTAAAGGCGTTAAATCGCATGATCTTGGTGGCCAACTGCCCATGCATCCCGAAAAATGCACTGTTTGGTGTGGTTTGTACGCTGGTGGAATCATTGGACCGTATTTTTTCAAAGATGCTGTTGGACGCAACGTTACGGTGAATGGCGATCGCTATCGTTCGATGCTAACAAACTTTTTGTTGCCAAAAATGGAAGAACTGAACTTGGTTGACATGTGGTTTCAACAAGATGGCGCTACATGCCACACAGCTCGCGATTCTATGGCCATTTTGAGGGAAAACTTCGGAGAACAATTCATCTCAAGAAATGGACCCGTAAGTTGGCCACCAAGATCATGCGATTTAACGCCTTTAGACTATTTTTTGTGGGGCTACGTCAAGTCTAAAGTCTACAGAAATAAGCCAGTAACTATTCCAGTTTTGGAAGACAACATTTCCGAAGAAATTCGGGCTATTCCGGCCGAAATGCTCGAAAAAGTTGCCCAAAATTGGACTTTTCGAATGGACCACCTAAGACGCAGCCGCGGTCAACATTTAAATGAAATTATCTTCAAAAAGTAAATGTCATGAACCAATCTAACGTTTCAAATAAAGAACCGATGAGATTTTGCAAATTTTATGCGTTTTTTTTTAAAAAAAAGTTATCAAGCTCTTAAAAAATCACCCGATACATATGAGTGAAGGGAAAGCGTAAAGTGTGAGGCTACGCCATTGCGCCGAGAATTAGTTTACCCTAATGGAGTAGTGCCACGGCGGAGCGAGGAGTTCATTTTCTACAAAAGAGTAGAGCAGTGGTTTGTGTATTGCTTGCAACTATGAGGTATTGATTTGCATTCAGGCTGGGCGTATGTTCAGCTGAAGGCCGATAGCAGGCAGCTCGTGTAACCACAAATGTTTGCAGCTCAATGAGCATTGGGAGTCTCACCTGCTCCGTACAACGCAACAGCACTGCAAGCATCACAGAAACACGTACATATGTACAAATGTATGTGTACGTGTGCACACTGCAATCAGCCGCCTAAGGGCTTGTCTTTAATGCTCACCAAAACCTCTAACAAACCACCTGTGCCTCAATCAACGTGTCCGACTTCATGCAAATTTTCACATCGCCAAGCCGATACGTCGGTGTGAGTGTGGTGTTTGTGTGTGGTATACACCGATATGCATGCACTACCCCATGCGGGTGTAGTATAATGTTGTTGTTGTTGATTTTAATGGCATATTCGAGTAATACAATATTATTGCGTCAATAATAGTATTTTGGTAAGTATCGCCAATGTTGGCCGGAGGCTATATTCAAATGTTGTTGTTTTGTTGTTGCTGTTGTTATATTTGTACTTGTTTTTGTTGTTATTACTTCGCTGCTGCCCGTAATTGTTGTTGGTCAGTGTGAGATAAATTTTAATGGGTAATCTAAGCAGGAGCAGCCATTAAAAGGGAGTTAATATGCCGACGAAGGCCAATGACTTGCCTACACTGCGCGAAATAATTTTAAACATGGCAGCTTACTCTCGTATTTGTATTCCTGATATTTGATTCCATGTTACAGTGCATCTCCAGTTTGACCGATAAAGTCTTCATTTGCTGAAATTTTTTATAAATCGCAAACAGTTGAAGTGTAAGCGATTTTCGTCAACAAAAACTGGTTCGTATTTGTTCGACTGAAGCAAAAGTTGCAAATTACGTTCCTTCAAATGTGGCATAAACTCGCACTAAGACGTGTCCAGGACTCACAGTCTTAGTGATGAACTGGACTTCCATAAATCGGTCTGGTAGCTTTTCTTCTTCTTCTTAATTGGCGTTGACACCGCTTACGCTCGGATTACAGCCGAGTTAACAACAGCGCGCCAGTCGTTTCTTCTTTTCGTTACGTGGCGCCAATTGGATATTCCAAGCGAAGTTAGGTCCTTCTCCACTTGGTCCTTCCAACGGAGTGGAGGTCTTCCTCTTCCTCTGCTTCCCCGGCGGGTACTGCGTCGAATACTTTCAGAGCTGGAGTTTTTTCGTCCATCCGGACAACATGACCTAGCCAGCGTTGCCACTGTCTTTTAATTCGCTGAACTACGTCAATGCCGTCGTATATCTCGTACAGCTCATCGTTCCATCGAATGCGATATTCGCCGTGGCCAACGCGCAAAGGACCATAAATCTTTTCGCCAAGTAGCGATGTTTGTTTGATGACAGGAGATATTTCGTCTTGCCCTCGTTCACTGCCAGGCCCATTTTCTGTGCTTCAAGGTAGCTTTTAATCTAATATTTTCCCAGTTTGCAGAAGTCAATTTACTTCAGTAACATTTCAGACAGATCAGTTAGTTAATTATTTGTCGATCTGCTTGCTAACTCTTAATTTATTAGACATGGATGGCTTTGTGCGATGGTGCGTTATCGTGATGAAGAATCCACGAATTTTGGCCCACAAACTCGGACGTTTACGACAGATAACGTCTCGTAAGCGCCTCATAACACCAAGATAATACTCTTTGTAGACGGTTTGACTAGTTGAAACGTATTCATAGTGGACGACACGGCGAATACCGAAGAAAACAATGAGCATTACCTTCACTTTCGATCGGCTTTGGCGCGCCTTTGGGTCGCCATTCGGATGATTGCTGGTTCGTAAGTGTGTCATATTCGAAGACTCATGTCTCGTCACCAGTAATTATGCGTTCCATGAAGGTGGGATCCAAATTGGCTCGATCCAGCATGTCTGCAGCTATCTGCTCTCGATACCTTTTTTGAATCAAATTCAGCTCTATCGGAACAAGACTTGCAGCAACGCGTTGCATGCCCAATTTTTCATACATAAGCGTACGTACGCTCTCGTGTGACATCTCCAATTTATGGGCAATCTCTCTCAAGCTCACATGGCTATTTTCGGCAACAATTTCCCTCACTTTGTCAACGTTATCTGCGTTCACAATCGTTGAAGGCCGTTCAGAACGAGCCATGTCTTCGACGGTCTCCCGACCCTCCTCGAATGCTCTGTACCACTCGTAAGTGCGCGTTTTTGATAGAGCAGATTCACCAAAAGCCTTCTGCAACATTTTCAATGTATCGGCACACGAACACTCGTTCGCAACACAAAATTTAACGTTGATCAATATTTTCGGTCATTGTAAAATTCGACAAACACTACGGAGGTCGACTGACATAAACAGCTGCTGTAAACACACTGGTTGACGGATCGCGCTAATTTTTGGCATCATAATTAAGGACATTTGTACCAACCTGGAAAAGAGATTTACTTGCCGTCCATGTAAGCGGGAGATTTAAATGATACTTTCTTGACAGGGTGTATGTACAATAATGTATTGTATCTTAAATCGAATTATGCAATAATGACATGTTTAAAGTCTCTAACGTCTGTCCACCTATTTTCAAGTACAATACCTTCAACTCTATTGGCTTTAACAGAGGCGGATAAAAAATATACTGAAACTGACATACTCGGAACGAAGAGGTAGCCCACTCAAAACGGCGTACAGTTAGAAGCATCCTGTCACTACGTAGGGTCAGAGTCGATCTAGATTCCGATCTAAATAAAAAAAGTCGAGGCAAAAATTCGGTAGCTGGTTTACCAATAAAAAGTAAGTAAGATTTGGTGAAGACGCTTTGCAGGCCTTTCATCATCATTTCCTGCTCGCTGTATCAAAGTGTTGCTCTCTAATCATAAATTTTATATAAGAAACTTGAATTCGACACAGACTGGTCCCTTGAAGCTCGACGTGCAAACCGAATCGATACAACCTTGCTTCATACTGTAAAGACGATAATATCGAAAAAGGTTACGATACAGAGCTTGAAAATCGCCGTCTTGACATCAGAAAAAATAGCGACGTATATGAAAATCTCCTACGAATCAAAACTCAAAACACTTTGGATAAAGTTTCGTATACGAAGATTTTCAATGATAGACTTATATCAAAAAAACAGAATCTTTAGATTCGTCGCAATTTTGCCAAACACCCTGAGGAGGAGAGGTGGTTTTATGAATATGATGTTGCAACTTTCAATCAATATAGCGAAGGGTAATGCTAAATATATAAATGTTTTTGGACCCGTTTTTATATTGTGAATGGCTTAAGTGACATATAAGTATTAAAAATTATAAACTATATCTTTCTTGTAAGGATTTTATGATTTAAATAAGTTACAACTCTTTATAGAAAACTCAAGACATGCAGGTATTTGAAACAAAGAAGATACCAAAATGTTATTTTGCACGAAAAAGTATTTCTCCACCAAAAATTGGCGATCGGACAAAGACAACTGCCATAACTAGTTCGAATAGTTACTCACAAACGATTGCCGGGTTCAACTGTTGGACCCCCAAAGTTGAAAATATCATCTCTATTACTAAAACCATACATTTATCAAGTATTCTCATTGATACATCACTGAAGGTACAATTCGTCTGATAAGCAGTAATCTCCAGCAGTCATTAGATCAAAATTCTAAATTATTGCTAATTAAGCTCTACCTCTAACTTTCTCAGTTGACTGCTTTTGAAAAGAGCTGTCCATCTTTTTCGCATCTGTTAGCCTTTCTGCAAATAGTTTTATCATCGTCTCAGTGTATGAGTTGTGCAATTTTCCTATCGATTTCGCAATACAAATTCAAATTGTTTACGTATTTCCCCAACGAACACATCAACATCTTCACTTTAATATTGTTGACTGTCGGTGTGCAATGCTTTTGCCTGCCACTCTGTCGATAACAAAGCAAAGTGAAGCGACAAATAAGGATAATAGCAGGATATGCTAAATTGAAATTTCTTTCCAGTCCGACCCACCGGCATCGTTGAGCCATGCACACAGACCCAACAAATACTAAACAACAACAAGTGCAGCAAATTAATATGAAAATGTAAATATTTGCACAAATACTCACACATACACATACATGGAATATAGATTATATGAAAGAGTCCCTACAGGAACAGTGTCAGTGAACTGACCGGTAATTTGACATTCACAGCTGAAAAAACTTTATCAGCCCGCAGAATAGAGTTTTCATTGAGGACCTTGTGCAAAAACTGATGTAAGCAAACGTGTGAGTTTGAGAGTGAGTTTCCATCTCTCTTTAACGCATGTGTATTCGGACTTGATTCGCTATATATCTACACTGCTCACACCCTTGCCTTTCTCTGAGTCATTGCTGACCATAAATCTATCAAAGCAGAAAATTGTCCGCAATTACTGAAAATCTTTAATAGCCGCAACTTGTCAATTATGATTATAAATCTATCCCAAATGAAAAATTCTTTAGCATAGTAGATACAATTTTTTTCTTTCTTTAATAATTTTATAATTCTAATGAAATAAAATATACCAAAAAAAAATCAAAAAATATGGGATTAAATACTGAATTAGGAAAAAAAATTCTGATCTCTGCGTGCGGCTTTCTGTAATTCTTGGATATATTACCTTGTCAAGTATTTCTCTTCCGCCATTTTGTGTTTTGAATTTCGCGACTATGTATAAAGCGCTACAGAGCTCGTATCTGGCATTGCTATAAATCTTTGAAAGTTCTTGACATAACCTACATGATGGATATTGCGTTCAACAGTTATAGACGTGTAAACATGGAGTTTACAAACGCCGAAATTCGCACAATTTTAAAGTTTTCCTTCGTTAAAGACAAATTCGCTTAAGAAACGTTCCGTGAGTTTAATGGTGTTTTGCGGGATGGTACTCTATCACTTCGAACTGCGGAGGAATGGTTTTTTTGAAGCGGATGGTGACTGGCGACGAAAAATAGATCATATACGATAATATCAGGCGAAAACGGTCTTGGTCGAAAAAGTGGCTGTCCGAGTTCTTCGCAAATAATGAGGTGGGATTCTACAAGGGAGGTACTATGAAGTTGCCGTCTAGATGGAATCGGACGAAACGACGCATATTTGAGCTAAATCCGATTACTGTGACACTTTTTATAAAGCATTGAATAAAGAGCAAAAAAGCGGAAGTTAGATATTTGACAACCTTAAATAAGAATTAAAAAATCTCTAAATAAAAATGAAATTTTTGACATTTCAATTGAAAATCAATTAACTTATGTATATCATATATATTTGAAAACTCTTTTATTTCAAAAACTTTATATTTTTAACACAAAACTCATAAGAGTAGTTGTAGAGAAGCATGCAAAACTTTTGGTTTATGACAAGGTATAAAGCTTCAGAGGTACTTCACAACTTCCATAAAATCTTATGGCAATGTGCGCTGTCTCTTTTTGGCGTATACAAAAATAGCTTTTGAAAAAACTGTAAACATTGACAGTCATTTTACTGTCAGTGCTGACAGTACTAAAGAATTCAGCTATCTCATTCTTACATATACATACATTCATAGATGTAAGCATTATAAGTCGTAGCTATCTCTTTTTAGCGAAAACAGTGACAGTCAGCTGACAAGTAAACTGGCCGCCACGAGTGACATAAAAAATATAATTACATTGTGAATCCAACAGCTGTTTCCTGTAGGGTTATGCTACACGTTGGCTACAAGAATTAAGTTGGAACGTAATATTTGGGTTGGTATATTTCATTTCTATGTAACGGTACTCGTAAAATGTTCGAACTGCATATTAGAAGAGTATCTGAATTTGTATTTATTATAGCAAACAAACAGCTAGATCTTTATTCGTGTGCTTTTACTGGTAAGAAAATGTATAATTCCTTCCACAAATGTACATATATGTATGTAAGCATGTGTATGAGTATCCATGTACATATGTATATGTTGAATACATTTCTGCTACTCAATATGCATTTAGAGCAGATATTAATTTATTTTTTGCTTTGTTTTGTATTTTAACCTGTTGGCTATGCATTTTCTTCCGCTTTATGGCCGATTGAAATCTTCAGATATTCAACAAAAATTTTAAATTTTACGTGGCACAGTAAGGCAAGGCTGATTTTAGTGAGGCCGCACATATTCTAACTTCATACCCAGACATTTTTTATACTCCGTTGTCAAAATTTATATATTCCAACATTTATTCCTAACTATGCCTTATTCAAATTCAATGTTATAAGGATGCGAAGAAGTATAAACATAAAGTATGGGTTAGAAAAGAGTTAAGTGGCTTGTTATTGTTGTTGACGTTGTTGATGCTTAACATAAAGATAAGAGTTTATCAAACAAATACAGGGTTTGAGCAGAAAGTAAAAAGAATGAGTCGATTTTAAAAAATTTATTGAACCAATCGTTACAATTCTTTAAAAACTTTCAAACTAGGCTCCTTCAGCGCGATTTCTAAGCATTGAAGGCGTCACGGAAGGCATTCTCCAGCCTTGAGAGCCGAGGGTATGCTGCTTGGAATCAGTCTGTCGTCTCAAAATGCTTGCCTTTCATCGGCCTTTTCAGGCAAGAAATCTAAAAAAGTATGGGGGGCTATATCTGGGCTGTAGGGCGGCTGCGGAAGCGTCGGCCGGCCGGCATGCCAGCTTTGGTTAGGTAGCTGTTCACAAGAAAGGCGGTGTGAGACAGGGCGTTGTCGCGGTGCAACCCCCCCTCGGCTGCGATGTCTTGTCGGACCCGATTGACCCTTCGTTTGAGTCTCTTGAGGACTTCTACGTAAACCTTGACGTTGACGGTTTGTCCAGGAGTAACAAATTCATTGTCGACGATGTCTTTGATGTCAAAAAAGATAATGAGCATCGTTTCCACCTTGGATTTGCTCATTCATAAGCGACCTCATCTCCGCCTTCCAAAAAGGCATGGTACTCCCGAAACAAACCACTTCTTGCTAAAGAAACATATGGGTAAGCCTTCTTGATCATATCAAACGTCTCTGTCACAGATTCACCGAGTTTCACACAGAATTTAATCGCGTACCTCTGCTCTAACGAACGCTGCATTTCCGGGTGCACCACTCGTGCGTTAGCTAGGAACGCCCTCTGCCACCTCTGCCAAATCCAGTCGGTGCGCACACGCTGCGAAGTACAGCCGCGGCGAAAGAAAATCAGTCCTATTTCTTTTCGGACAAACCCTGTATATTGTAACCAATGGAGAACAAATAACACAAATGAGACTTTTCCATTTATTGCTGTCTTGTGCTAGTGTCTTGCTTTGACTTCAGCCTTTTTGGACTTTACATCCTTAGATACTTCGATGCTCAAATTTCCTTTACAGGATAGAACAGACCAGCCTTTCCGTCGGCTGTCTTGTGTATTCCAGTCAATAGCATTAGTTGATAGCATATGGACCTCGTCTCAGAACAAGCCCACCCAAGCCACATGTTTGTTTTTTTGCAAACTTCGCATTTTTAGCTTATGTTTGACCATAAGTTCGCGTAAGAGACGTTGACGGGCCGGGAAAACTTGCAGCTTTTAGATGTCAGAGCCCATGAATTTTTATGTTTAACAGCTTTATTGAAGTATGGACTTAACATTGGAGTTAATGCATTTTATTTTGGTATGTCGTGTTACTATTGAGGGCATCGAAAGATTAGCTTGTCTTTCTTTATACGGTCGGTGATGTCTTTCATTGATCCTCTGGTTTTAGATATAAAACTGCCCAAATAACTGTTAACAAGAAATTACAAAAGAGACGACCACCTTTTCATTTCGTTGTTTTCTATTTAAGTTAGAAATGGCTACTACCATCTATTTATTTATTGGATATAAGTTGCATCTCATCAATTTCATTTTACGAGATATGCAAAATATTCGACCATAACATTTAAATACCTCTCAACGCTATTGGATCCTTCTCGATTGAGAAATATAAACTTTTGTCTAAATTTCATTTTGTTCGAACTACGATTTGAGCGCCGGGTGAAAATTCACTTTTGTACACTGACCGCCATTATGCATAATAGGATCCCTACGGCGAAGGCCCTCAGAGCGCTGCAGCCAACAACTTTTCCATACATAAAGCGCTACTGTTACATGTCCATATCTATCTAAAGGGCTATGTATGCGTCCAGCTTTCTAATTATGCATTCATGTTGCACGTATGTATGTATGCACATTTCGATTTTTGAATTAAGGAAATTCCACTACAATTCAACAATTTCATTTTGGTTTAAACACGGGCCACAACAACTATTTGCATAAAACACGACAACAAACATATAAAGTTATCTTGTGAGGTATTTTTGCACAATCCTTTGGATATTTTGTAGATATTTAGATAACCTGGAGGGAAAATACTGGTTCCGATCTAGCAAAATAGTGAACTAGTTCACAGGTATTTGATTTCAACTATGTTTTAGGAAGTTGCTTTCAAAAACTATAAAATACAACTTTTAGCTTAGAGTAAATTTTAAGTTTGCAATTGATTAACGTTTCCTAGTAGACGGTAGACTGTTTTTTCCATATAAACATCAGAAAATGGTTTATTTGTCAATTACTAGGCGCAGGTTCACTCTACTGTCTACTGGTAGGTCTTGTGGGTACTTATTAGTCACTGTAATAACCACTTTGTTTTCCTACAGGGTGCGTAGGCATGTTTGTGGGTGTGTGGTTACTTCACTTTTCTCACATTTTCTAGGTGGATTGATAACAAACAGACAACAAAACAGGCCAATAAATTTTGTGTGTGTTTCCATTTGTGGATATTTCGTAATTTGCAATTTAATTACTATTTTTTGTTCGGAATGTGGAGGCATACATATGTATAAATCATAGTTAGTTAAACAAAAGCATGTGTGCTCGTAAGCATGTAGAATTTGCCTGCGGGCATTTGGAAATGCCAACGAATTAGAGAATTTACTGTTATTCTTATTAATTTTTCCATTATGCAAATTTGTGTAAAGTTGGAAATAAAAACAGAATTTTTTAGTTTTTGTAGTTCATAGTAAAAACGGGCATAGTCTTCCCCAGTTGCGTTCTAAAATTAGAGATTTAACAGCGTTTTTATCTTGAAATAAGTGTGTTTAATAAATTTACAGTTCTTTTTTCCGATACACTTGATCCAAAATATAGCTTGTGGGTTCTGAAATTGTGCTTAAGAAACCTATATCTAGAATTTATGTATATATTGGTACCGAGGAATTGAGGAAAAACGACTCAGCTTAAAAATTCTATAATTCCAGCTCAGAATCTGGAGTCATGTATAGAAGTTCACACAAGTGAGAAATGTTTTCTGATCGCCATTCACTTGGGAGTGGCCAGAAACGATTCTTTTACAGATGGCTCAAGCAGCTCACGACTTCCGATCTTTGACCAAACATCCTCTGGGTAGCCTAAGAACATCCGTTTGAAGGCGAGCTAAAGTGAGAAGGCGAAACATCCCATCCGCAGGGTTGTACGCTGGGTTTGAGACGCGACACGTAAAAAATGCACCCGATGAAAAAGTACAACAAGCCTCGGATGAAAACGAATTAGGGACTACGAATTGAGGGCATGCACCTGGAATGTCCGGTCCCTTAATTGGGATGGTGCCACTGCCCAGCTGGTTGATGTGCTCGTTAGAGAGAAGGCTGACATCCAAGAAATGCGATGGACGGGACAAGGACTGAAACGAGTAGATCCTTGCGGACATAGTGGTGGTGGTGGTGGAAGAGAGACTCCGTCGCGAGTAATGTCATTCGCCGTGGTTGATGAACGTCTAGCCACAATCCGCATCAAAGCGAAGTTCTTCAACATATCGCTAATCTGCGGTCACGCCTCGTCGGAAGAGAAGATGCCTTCTATGCGCGCTTGGTGCGCACCTATCAGAGCTGCCCCCGCCACGATATCAACATCGTGCTTGGCGACTTTAACGCCAGGGTGGGCAAAGAAGGTATCTTTGACACTCAGGTCGGTAAATTACGCCTCCACGATGAAACATCCACAAATGGGTTGAGGCTGATCGACTTCGCCGGGCCGAAATATGGTTATCTGTACTACTAAATTCCAGCATAAGAAGATACATCAAGCCACCTGGCTGTCTCCGGATCGAAAAACCACCAACCAGATCGATCATGTTGTGATAGACGGAAGACACGTCTCCAGTGTTTTAAACGTGCGTACTCTCCGAGGTCCTAACATCTACTCGGACCACTATCTTGTTGCAGCCAAGATTCGCACCCGCCTCTGTGCAATAAAAAACGCATGTCAACAAACACAAGGAAGGTTCGACGTCGAAAAGCTGCAATCATAACAGACAGCCGAACGATTTTCTACTCGGCTTGCACTATTGCTCTCTGAGAGCACTCGTCAATAACTATGGGACGGCATTTCAAGCTCCTTACGTACAGCTGCAACCGAAACCATTGGTTTTCGGAAAATGCAAAAGAATAGCTGGTACGACGAGGAGTGCCATGTCGCAGCGGAGAGAAAACAGACTGCCTACCTCGCAACGTTACGATCAACCACAAAACAAGCCGACAGGGGTGATGCTCGACCATGAAGAAGTTCGAATAGCAATGACCTGTCTGAAGAACAACAAAGCGATGGAGGCCAATGAATTGCCGGCCAAGCTATTCAAACACGGCAGCAAAGAACTGATAAGGAGCATGCATCAGCTTCATTGTAAAATATGATCGGACGAAAGCATGCCCATCGATTTGAATTTAAATAAGCTATGCCCAATCCACAAAACGGGAGACCCCACACACTGCGCCAACTACGTTGAGATAAACGTGTAACTTCTGGTTATTCAGCAAATTCACATGACCCCTCCGAGGCCACATTTTTGACTCAATTAAGGATATACAATCTGAATCGAAGAATGCTCTGATGGCCATCACGACGGAGGATTTTTCCAAGTGCTATGATGAGGTTTCTAACGAGGCGACTCCCTATCGTGCGACTTCTTCAATCTACTGCTGGAGAATATATTTCAGCTGCAGAGCTTAATCGAGAAAGTGCCATCTTCGATAAGAGTGTACAGCTGCTGGCATCTGCCGATGATATTGATATCATTGGCCACAACAACCACGCCCCTAGTTCTGCTGGGTCTGGTCGTGTACGAGGGCAAGAC
The DNA here is from genome assembly GCF_016617805.1 of Bactrocera tryoni. NCBI lineage: Eukaryota > Metazoa > Arthropoda > Insecta > Diptera > Tephritidae > Bactrocera > Bactrocera tryoni. The sequence continues at coordinate 49,031,065 of NC_052500.1, read as the reverse complement.
GAAATATCTCCTGTCATTAAACAAACAGAGTTGGCTTACACGTCTCTCACGTCACTGTTGATACTTTGTCTATGTCGGAACCAGTATTAACACCTCCAACAACATCAGCTTCGAACAAGTACTACTTCGAACTGAGTAAGCAATTGAGAAGTAAGGTCCTCTCTCGACGAACCGAAGATCGAATTCTACAAGTCACTCGTCATCCTCGTCCTGCTATATGGTGCATAGGTATAAACGATAACAACAACTGACGAGTCGGCGTTACGAGTTTTCGAGATAAAGTTTCTGCGTTGGCCACGGAGAATATCCCATTCGATGGGACGATGAGCTGTACAAGATATACTATACGACGACATTGACATAGTTCAGCGAATTAAAAGACAACGGCAACGCTGGCTAGCTCTGAAAGTATTCGACGCAGTACCCGCCCGGGGGGAGCACAGAAATAGGAAGACCTGCATTCCGTTGAAAAGACCAGGTGGAAAAGGTCGTGGCTTCGCTTGAAATCTCCAATTGGCGCCAAGCAGTGAAGAGAAAAACGACTGGCTCGTTGCTGTAAACTCGGCTATAACCGAAATTGAATAACCTTTTCTTTTTATTAGAAACTAACCTGTTTTAGGTATTTCTTTCTAGTTCCTGAACTTGTCAATTTGTCATATACTTAACAATTAACATTACTTTTGAACTTATGGTAAAGTGTTTCTCAATCTTTGTTGATACATGTTAGAAGAACTATATCATTTTATCTTTGCAGATTCTCCAATAAAACGTTTCATGCGCAAAACCTTCTGTTTTTACGGAAATCCTAAATGACGGAGAGAAACAGGAGAGACCCGAAGATGAAAGTTATATTTCCCATTCAAAATGATGCACAAAGAGTTCAGCCGATATAAATTATTGCCATCAATAGTGGCATACAGGTCCAAAAACCCATAAATATGTATGTAAGCCGAAACATGTCGAAAATAAAAATCTCACCTTTCTCATAAAAGGTCATATACGAAAATTTCGCAACTGAAATATGTTCCTTCCAAATATATCAGACTTACACGCAACACACTGGGGGCCAAGTGATTAGCGAAGCGTTGCGAACAAAGTACCCAGTTCCCTTTAATACAGAAATTATGCAAATGAATCAGTAAATGCGCGCACAAATAGCGTATGCAGGTGAGGCAACCAAACTGCATGTGGCAGCACATGCATGCAGACAAACGAACACTCATCTATGGAGAGCCAATTATATGTGTATGTACACTAACACTACTACAACAAGCTGTAAGCGGTTGTTGCTGACTAACGCTGTCCTCAAGGGACATTGCCAGCAATTAAAGTGTGCATAACTCACTGTTTGCGGGGAAAAGTCAATGACAAATTTCCATATAACGGGAAGCGATAATGCATGTGTGTGTATGTGCGGCAAGCGCGATATTGTGCAGTTATGAGTGCGATTACTTATGCAGAAATTATGAAAGGGCGCTGACTTCAATTTCAATAGGGCGCAAAATGTGCTCTTTTAATGCGTCCATATGTATGTATGTGTGTATGTATAGATAGTGCACATGAACATGCATTTATTCGCGCATTATTTTCGTTTTGGCCTTTTTTGCTGCATATTTGTAGGTATCTTATCAGTGCTTGTAATGTTGCAAGGACTTGTGACTGGTGCCCCAGGGTGGCAATCATTAAATGGAGCTTAGCGTAGTAAAGCGAAGTATTTATAGGACAGCGATATTAGATTCGTACGAATGTCCTTAGGGTTAACTTAAATATAGAATAATTACTGTATCCGTGACCATATTCTTCGGTTTTTATTCTCATGAAACATTTTGCTACAGAGTATAATATTTTTTTTTTACAAAACGGTTGTATGTATCACCTAAAATTAAGCAATATACTATATATATATTAGGTTGTCAAATATCTCTCTTCCGCGTTTTTGCTCTTTATTTAATGCTTTATAAAAAGTGTTACAGTGATTGCATTTAGTTCAATATGCACCATTTCGTTCAATGAAGACTCGACAGAAGCTACGGGAGCTCGGATGGGAGGTTTTATTGCATCCACCATATAGCCCGGACATAGCGGCAAGTAATTACCACCTGTTCCTGTAAATGGCGAACGCCCTTATTGGTGTAAAGTTGAACTCAAAAGAGGCTTGTGAAAAGTGGCTGTCCGAGTTCTTCGCAAATAAGGAGGGGGCTTCTACGAGGAGGGTATTATGAAGTTGCCGTAGACGAGGGTAAGATAAGCCTCTTTTGAGTTCAACTTTACTCGAACAAGGTCATTTGCCATGGACAGCAACAGGTGGTAATCACTTGGCACTATTTCCGGGCTATATGTTGGATGTGATAAAAGCTCCATTCCAAGCTCCCATAGCTTCTGACGAGTCATCAACGAAGAGTGTGGTCTGGCGTTGTCCTGATGTTCTGGCCCCTCCTTTTGACCAATTCCTGACGCGTCTGCTTCAAGCGGTCCAGTTGTTTGCAGTAGATGGTAGAATTAAACGTCATATGGGCCATATGGGAGCAGCTCATAGTGGATGATTCCCTTCCAATCCCACCAAACACACCGTAAAACCTTCCTGGCCGTCAATGCCGGCTTGACCACTGTTTGCGACGATTCACCGGCCTTCGATCACCACCATTTTCACTAGATATTGTCCTATGTGATTATTTTTTCGTCGCCAGACACCATCCGCTTCAAAAATGGGTCGAGTTCATTCTTTTCAGCAGCATATCGCAGGCGTTGATTCGGTCCAGAAGGTTTTCTGCGTCAAATAAGGCGGCACCCAAACATCAAGCTTTTTGTGTATCCAGCCTTCTGCAGATGGTTTAAAATGGTTTGGCCATCTACTGGGCGATATCACGAGATGACAAATGCCAGTCTAAATCGACGTTTTCCATGATTTGATCGGTATTCGTCGTCACAGGTCTTATCCATGGTGTCGTTTTCACCCGCTTTGAATCGTCGAAACCATTCCTCCGCAGTTCGAAGTGATAGAGTACTATCCCCCAAAACAACATTAATCTCATGGAACGTTTCTCCAGCGGATTTGTCTTTAACGAAGGAAACCTTTAAGATAGTGCGAATTTCGGCGTTAGTGAACTCTATGTCTACACGTCTATAACTGAACGCAATGTCCAAACTAATCATGCATAGCGTCATTTTGTAGGTTATGTCAAGACCTTTCAAAAATGTATAGTATTGCCAGATACGAGCTCTGTAGCGCTTTATACATACTCGCGAAATTGAAAAGACAAAAAGGCGGAAGGGAGATATTTGACAACTTAACATATATGTAAATGATCAGGGTACCAAAACGAGTTGAAATCCGGGTGACTGTCTGTATGTCCGTCCGTCTGTCTGTTCTTGCAAGTCATAATTAACTTATCTTAATGAAAATCTGTCAGCTGCCATTACTAAGCACTTTGTTTCCTCTAAATTTTTCATTGGGACTAATATTAGACGTCAAGGCATCGAATGTAGGAATGACTTAGGACACTGAGTCTTCTCCTTCTCCTCCTTCTTGAATTGCTTATTTTAGCTGCGACAGTGGCGTCTACCTTTGTAGATTTGCTTGCTAAAAATGCTTCAGAGATTATACATTGCATCAAGGTCTGGACTAACTGCAAGCCATTTCAGCACAGGACGACGCGAAAAACTCCTTTATACACTTTGGATTGGAGCACTGTACTGTTGAAACGTCCAACACCCACAGTGATATTCTTCTGTAAAATTTAATAAAATATCATCCAATACTTCTACATAATTGTCTGCGTTCATGTTATGAAAAAAAAAACATATTGGTGGGTGCCACGTTAGCTAAAAGCAGCCAAGGTCGTAAGATAGTCACTTTGGAAATTTCGCGAGTGGCACATTTGTCGCGGTTCACGAATGCGGTCCATCCAAATAGAGTTTTTTCATCGCTCAAAATTGTGGATTCTCATTCATCATCTCAGAATTTATGTTTGCAAACTCGAGACGAACCGTTTTATGACGTCGAGTAAGCTTTGGCGTAGGCAGTCGCTTTTGGTATTTTAAATTTGTATCTCCGCTCCAAATTTGTTGAATTCTTCTCTTTGTAACACTAGGAGAAAGTTCACTTTTCACCTTGAGACGATGTTCACTTGGCATTTTCGGTTAAAATCAGCAAGAAAAAACTGTTTAATGTCATCTAAAAGCACTTTCACTTAATGCTTTGCAATATTTCCAGTACCTGTAAAAGGCATCATCTAATTTCCTATCAATAATAACACAATTTTCGCTTTCTTTCTTCCGCGCGTTGACTGCATTACGCTGTTGCATGATAACATTAAAATGCACATCACACCTACACACATACAGGCATATGTACGTGAGAAAAAGAAAAAGGCTTTTAGCTGCGCTACATTAAAGAAACAAGGGGGAAAATGCTGTTAAGCGCCAGCAAGGGCAAGCGCATTAAAAGCGAGCCAAATGCCATCCAAGCGACTGCTGCAAGATCGTAGCCAACGCACCCATACAAGCGCATGCATAAGTACGCACACCCACACGTATTTTTATGAACAAATGCTGATGCGCAGAGGGACGGACGGACGGACCGCTAACGGACCCTTTTCTTGCTTAAAGTGAGCAACAAACAATTTCTTTATGTGGCAACACTCTGTTTACTATGCATTGTTATTGCCCAAGTGTCGCTGACAGCAACAAATAACGTATAAACGCAATAACACCAACAAACAAAGCGGCGTAAATAACAAATAGTGCGTCTTTCAACCCCGACATTAACCGCAACTAAATTCCGCATGAAATAGTAGGAGGGTTGCATGAGTAATAAAAATGCGTGGGCGCTCTGATAACAGTAAGATGAGGGGGCATAAGAGCTGAAAAGCGGAGGGATATTATGTATTGCATGGCACACTAAATGCATTTCGTTGTCCATTCATTGCCCAGTCTCTTCGCCTTTTTCTGTATTTTTTTGTTTGTGCGATATCAGTTCGTTGGGGCGTATACGTAATATTTATTTCTGCAGCTATGAACGGGTGTGAAGCGCGTGGCGGGAGGAGAAACGTTTATTTGTATGAATTCGAGAATTTATTATGAAGTTTCAGATTTTAACTTTTATTTGTTAGCAACACTGTTGCTTGCACACGCGTTCGCTTTCTGCTTGAGTTGAGTTGAAGTGAGTGGCAGCTCAAAGTGTAAACACAATGGCTACGACAGACTGCAAACTACATCTGTCAAATATTAAAATACACACGTTCTTATGGGAAGTGTTATTTTGACAGCTGCACGACTACACGACTGCAGGCCGACAGTTGTCGTTCTCGCTAACTTCAATTTGCTCCTATTTTTGCCAACGACAGTAGAGTTGACAGTAGAATGGAAGATAGAAAGAGGAGGTAGAGTGGTGATACCACTAATATGTAAAATGTAAAATTATTCACAGCTCTAACAAACTTGATGCTATTTTACAAATAAAAGCATAAAATAGCTATATTATAGCTCTATTATATCATTTGTAATAACAAGTGATAATTTAAAGCAAAAATATTTACCTATTTACTTATTTTTTGCATAAAAAATTTCACTTTGAACAAAATATTAAAACTTCATTAAAGTGAAAAGTATTAGTATGGCCACAACGAAATTGTGTACATGCAAAATGGACAACTGCGTTGTTTTGTGTACATGCCGGCCATTGTGTTGTTGTTGCTTCTCAAAATGTACATGTAGTAAGATGAACAACGACGTTTTCAGTTCACTGTCGTGCCGTTGCAGTCTGTCGTAGCCATTGTGTTTACACTTTCAATGCGCGAGCTAAGATATCTGTCAAAGACGAAAAATGACCAGTTCAAAGCGAGGGCGAAAAAGTTATGGCTTTCAAAAAAAGTATATAAAAAACCGAATTAATTTAAAATAGATTATTACATAAGGTAAGATTAAAAAAAGAAATATTTTAAATAAATAGAAAATAACAAAACAATAAACACAAAATTTAATCATATGTATATAATAATAATAATAATAATAATAATAATAATAATAATAATAAATTAAAATATAATAAAACAAAATATTTATTAGGAATATAATAAGCCAAAATCAAATAAAAACAAAAAAATCGTTAAATTCGGCTGCACCGAAGCTAATATACCCTTTACAGGTGCATTTCTTTTAGTAACTATGTGTTCAGTTTGTATGGAAGCTATATGCTATAGTAATCCGATCTGAACAATTTTTTCGGAGATTATATTATTACATACTTTAAGGTTGGTACGCAGCTCTCAAGTAATTGCTCAAGAAAACAAATACATTATTTCTCAAGTAATTTTGACAGCTGGTTACGCATTGTGAATGATCTACATTAGAAGAGCAAGGGAGAATAAACAAAGAAAACAAACTTTGTGCATAATATGTATGTGTGTATGTGTATGGTAACATAAATATTTTCATTGAGATTTAAGAAATGTTGTTGATGATTGGTAGGTTTTATATAACATTTCAAAATGGAATATACTTCATAGTAATGATTTCAACTAATTTAGGATGAATTTGACGATTACTTCGAATTTCCGTCAAGAAACAATTGTTGATTTGATGTTTCTTCGCAAAACCAGGTTTGCCATATTCACATTTTACTGAAAAAAAGTATCAAAAATTTGTACTAGATTTCTTGCGAGCTGCGTACTAGCACAAGTAAATTTATCGCAGGAAAGTTTCTTGACCGTTTCTTAAGCATTTTCTTATATGAAGTTTTTACGTTTCTTGAGAGCTGCGTACTAAGCTTTAAGCAGTAATCTATGTCAAATTTCGTGAAGATACCACGTCAAATGCGAAAGTTTTCCATACAAGCACTTTATTCTGATCGTTCTGTTTGTATGACAGCTATATAATATAGTGTGCCGATCTGAACAATTTCTTGCGATATTACATTATTTCTATGAACAATAACTCATACCAAACTTCGTGAAAATATATCGATAAATGAGGAAGTTTCCTATGCAAGCATTTGATTCCGATCATTCAGTTTGTATGGCAGCTTTATGTTATAGTGGTCTGATATCGGCAGTTCCGACAAATGAGCAGCTTCTTGAAGAGAAAATGACGTTTGCAAAATTTCAAAACGATATCTTAAAAACTGAAGGACTAGTTCATATATATCCAGACAGACAAACGGACATAGCTAAATCGACTCAGCTCGACATACTGATCATTTATATATATACTTTACAGGGTCTCCGACGCCTCATTCTGGGTGTTACAAACTTAGTGGCAAACTTAATATAGCCTGTTCAGGGCATGACAACATAACAAAAAGTGCCGTCCAAATGAAATAATACTAATACAAAAACCGATTAAAGGCAAATTGCATAATAAATAATTAATATATTAAACCTAATTGCCTCCATTAACTGCAATATAAACTCTCAAAGTTCTCTAAGTGAACCGGATTTTCGCAAAAATTTATATTACCTATAAGGGGTCTAGGTAAAGTATAGACTCGATTTTACCAATTTTTGTTAATGTTGTTCTCTTAAAAATATTCTCTCTAAGTATGAATATTAAACATCTTATTTGCTGGTACGGGATAGTTTCGATATAAAGTCAGTCATTGCCAACCGGCTGCTCCAATTCGGTATTCCTAAAAAGCGCAATATGGAATATGGAGTAAGATTGGAATGTCTGTAGAACATTACACACAAACTTTGGTTAAATTTGGCTTAACAGTTCCTGAGATACAGCATATCACTTTAAAGAGCATAACTTTACTCAGCCTAATCAATAATTCCTAAACTTGAAAATTCTATTGCAAGTGGTATGAAATTTTTAATTATCGCTACTATCGATTGGAAACTTGTCGATACGTTGCCACGCCCTTTCTGCACTTTCGATACAGAATCCAATGAAACTTCACACTATGTAAAATGTGATACTCAATGCATCTGCCGCAATTATTTGGTGATTTATCGCAGAATTTTTAGTCGTTTTCAACACAACCCACTTAAAGGCTGCTTTAGAAGCATCAAAAAACTTAACTTTTTTTGTTGCTTAAATCTTTTTAAAAATTATCTAAGAATATGTTCCCAAAGTAATAGATGGGAATTCGAAATATTATCGAAGCTAGAAGAGAAATAGTGACCGAGCGTCTAACGGATATATGAGGGCTTGGGCAGAAAGCAAAAACTTTGACGTGCGAGATCTCGGTTTTTCTTTTTTACGATTTTTCTTAATTGGCGGGCAGGATAGAAAACAGATTGAACGTCGTATGGAATTAGGGCAAAGTTTATTATCTTTGGCATTAAATTATCTTCTATTAAAAATAAAAAAAAAAAACTAAACAACTTAAAATAAAAAATTTTTTGGTCAGAAACCACTTTTTTTAAATTAGAAATAAAAAAATTGCAGAATTTTACACCTTTTTTGGAATTTTCTTAGTTTAACTAGAAGATAAGTTATTAACAAATATGAATTTGTTTGAATTTGCGACCTGCAGCCTGCCCGCCTTCCGACAAATGCACATGCGAGATGTATCGGGCAATTGCTTCCCAAAGGCAGAAGTTCAAAGATTTCGTATTCAATAAATTTTCGGATAATACTTAAATTTATAACTATAAGCACTAAAAATTTCGTTTTAATCAATTATTTCTTTCCCTACCAAAAAAATCCTCAAAAAAAACTGATTTTTTGAATGGGCAGGGTTATCAGCCATGTTCACAGTGCTATATGAGCTGCCAAAAAAATGTACACAGTGTACTATGTACATATGTATATATACTTTAAACATTTATGAGATACATAAATTGAACCTTTTAGAGGGATGGTGCCACGCTCATTTGTCTCAAATTCTGTTAAGATTTGAGTCAAGCGCAGGCGTCCTAAAGGATGACTACTCCTCATGGACCTAGCGTCTGAACTCCATCTGACATCGCAAAGGACCAAAACAGGTCTAGGCGTGGCTCATTGGTCTACCAGATTAACCTAACATAACTTAACTTTCGGTTTATTTGAAGGCTTTCTATAAACGGCATTCTGTGGGCGTTAAAATGGTTCGATTATGCCCATCTGACCACTCACGCCATTTTCCAACGAACATGTGCATAAGATTTCCTTACGAAGTCTCATTTTTTACTCAAGTTGTAGCTTGTATGGACGGACAGTCAACTGGAACTCAACTCGTATCGTCGGAATATAATAAACAGCCCTACATATAACTGGATTAGTTTTTGCACAAAAAACCCTTAGATGAACCAATCTGTAACTGATTTAATCGCAATTAAGCACAGTAAATTTAGATTTCGCAAATCTGTCAAATAAAGTCACATTTGAACAACGGAGTTGTGCGCATTCATACCTTCCTTGAGAAGTAGAGTGTGAGCGCCTCTCTTTTGTGGCGCCACGCCAAGACTACGTAGTACACGTGAAGCTTTGACGCCAATACGACTGTAAGTACGCACTCAGGAAATGTCTGCATTTCAACGCTGTTGCAGTTGTTGTCGTCAATTTCTTTTCACGCTGACACCCTTTCTTGCAAATGTGTTGTTTAAACAACGCACCGGAAAATGAAAGGGTGCGAAAAGTGTGTACTTGGTAGAGAACTTTGAAGGACCCACATGACTGGCTAGCTACACACACACTCACATCCACACAAACATTAATGTCGATTCGGGTTAAGTAAGTCACATATTAGCATAAACAAGTATTATATTTGCTCGCTAACCCTATAAACATTCGCGTGTGTTTTTGCATATTTCCTTACAAGCTCGTTGCTTTGCCCTCGCTTGACATTTTAATGCGCGTGCACTTTTGTGCACTTTGCTGTGCAGCATTTATGCATAATAGCAACGAAAAAGCAGCAAAGTAAGTGCAAATATAATTATGCAAAAAGCGAAAATCGATAAAGCTGCGCATAGCCGCGTCGGCGATAAAATAAGCGGCGACTACCATTAAATCCATTGGGTAACAGCTATTAAAATGAGTGCCTGGAATGATGCGACTATTAAGTCAAATTATGCGTGAGCAAGGGGCGCATACTTTTCGAGGTTACGAATGAACTGCTTGAAAAGAAACTTTTATTTGATATTTACGGCATACTAAATTGTATAGCGGAAACAAATATTTCACCGCGAGTTCACTAGAGCAGTTATGTGGAAGTTGGAGCAGTTTGTTGAATACTATCGATAACTTTGTAATCGATATATTGAATAACATCGACAAGTTTGTAATCGATATATTGAATAATATCGAAAACATTGTAATCAATATATTTAATAATATCGATAACTTTGTAATCGATATATTGAATAATATCGACAAGTTTGTTATCGATAGTAGCGATAATTAAAAATTTTACACCTTTTGCAACAGAGTTTTCAAGTTTAGGAAGTATTGATTAGGCTGAGTAAAGTTATGCTCCCAAAAGTCAAATATGCGTAGGAAAGGGGCGCATACTTTTCGAGTTTATGGTTATATTTTATTTTATGAGTATAAACTTCTTTTAGGTATTTACTTTCAAAACATTAATTTCATATGTTTACTCAATAATATCGATAAGTTTTAATCGATAGTAACGACAGTTCATAATTGGACAACACTGTCATTAGAAATTTGTCCCCCTGACAGATACATGTCGGTACTAGAATTAAATTTTTAGTTAGTTAACTAACCCAACCTTCAAAAGGCGCGTGTATAAACATCAAAAAAGTGAAGAATGACCAAAAAGTGAAGTTGTTCGAGATAGCAGGCACTTTAAAGTATCAACAGAACGTGTGTGGCAATGGATGAAATATGGCTTGCACTTCGATCGACGGCCATCCGAGTGGTCTGCACACGATGAACCCGTTCCAAAGCGTAGAAAAACGCAACGGTCGGCTGGCAAGATTATGGCGACTGTATTTTGGGATACGTGCGGCAAAATCAATATTGACTACCCTGACAAAGGGACGACCACGTTACTGGATCGCTTGAAGGACGAAATGGTCGACAAACAATGGCATTTGAAGGAAAAAAAATGCTGTTTCACCAAGAAAATACACAAGTCAGTTGGCAAAAATCTATGAGTTGGGTATCGAATTGGTTCTGCATATACTGTACTCTCTTAATCTGAGCCCCAGCGATTTTCTGCCCTCAGATCTCAAAAGACTGCTCACTGAGAAGACATTTTCGTCGAATGAAGAGGTGACCGCCGAAACTGAGGCCTATTTTAAAGGCGAAATCGTGCTACAAAAATGGTATCGAAAAGTTGGAGGGTCGCTGAATGATCACTTTTGAAGTTAACTATGTTGAAAAAAAAAGAAATTTGCTCAAAAATATGTTTTAGTATGTATGGTAGACCAGGAACTTTTCAATTGACCTGTTTAAGGTCACAAATTTATTTCGGTGATTTATTTTTATTTCCGCTAGGAGGTTTTAAGCTCATAAATGTTGGTTCGCAATCAAGTAAATTCCACCCAACCAACTAGAGAAAGACGAACTTTGCTGAGAGCGAAGAGCCTACTGAACCTCATACAATTTACAGGGATCCAGCGACTCCGCAGGCCCTAGACCATATATTCAGTAGTGAACCGCAAAAAGATAGCGTTTACCATTCTACAAACAGAGGTGCCTAACTACGATTCAGCTTGAAAATCTAGAGCTAAGGGACACTTCCTGACAATTCACTAATCCAGCACCTTTTCCCGCAAGCTTTAATCTGTCTGTAAAATAGTCAATTGCTTCCCGCAGCACTTATTTCCCACACAGACTATATATATAACAGATATAAGTTAGGCGAAGTTTGTGAGCCACGTGCCATCGAATGGAACAAATAATTATCGGACGGTGCAATATCTGGGAAATATAGTGGGTGGGGTAGGAGGTAGGTTTTAACGGTCTTAGCAACGTGAGGTTGTGTGTTGTCATGAAACAGAATCACTTTTTGTGCCTCTCTTGGTATTGAGGCCATAAGGAAGCCAAGTTCTATTACTTATATTATTGATAGTATAGGTCCGAATTAAGAGTTGGCCCGTAGCAGAGCAGTTCATGGTAAATCAGGGATTATCCCACCAATCACATAGCAAAACTTTTCTAAATTTGTTTCGATCCAGCAGGTTTAGCTCCGCAGCAATGGAAACAGTGCTTACGTGGCGTTCGGACTCGAACGTTTCCCTTATTTTATGGACATTTCGACTTGACCTTCCAGAGCGTGGTGCATCTTTGACAACTTTGAGCCGTGTTCAACTATCTAATTTTTAGTAAGAATCTTTCGTACACCATATAGTTATAACCCGATCGAACTTTCACAACGCAAGATACAGGCTATTAAGGACAATATTGGAAATAGTGCAGAAATTTTTAAGTGAACGCAACTCTTAAAAGCATGCCAATACTATGTATTCAACATAATATTGTCAATATCTAACCATTAAACTCCAATTCAGCGTCACTCTTCCTCCTTCTTCTCACTCATATAAACAAATTATAGTGCTTACTTGCAGTATATTGTGTTTATTCTACATTGGATTACTTACGAGTTGCTTGCGGTGTATAATAACAACAACATTATAAGTGAAAGCAAATAAATAAAAATGCTCCTTACCTTCACGCACGTCCTTGTAAGCATCGTCGACATGCGACTCCTTGTAAATAATGGAATGGAAGCCAGTATTCCGATTGTCATCAGTTTGTCCGTTTTTATGATTTCCTCCGGACGTTGGAGACGCTTTCACTGTTCTCTCAGACGTTGTCCGCATACGCGCCGTTGTTGTGGTGGTTGTTGTTTTTGGCGCTGGCGATGTTGTTGTTGTTGGGCTCGTCGCCGGCGACGTTGATGTTGTTGTTGTTGCTGCAAAATATTGTTCTGCAACGCGTCGCTGTGCCAATGGCATTTGTGCGCCATCCGCAGCTGCTGTTGTTGCATTTGTTGTTGTTGGAAAATATCGTTTGGCATGTTCGACATAATAGGCATCACGTTCTGTTATTATTTTACCCTCGAATACCCCGTCCAGTATGGAACCAAATACATAACTATTACGATCCCCTATCACTTCGCCCTCATAGATGTGATCGGTGGACACATCCAGGGGGAGATTGTTGCTATCATAAAACTGCGAGGAAAAGAGCCGGAAATTAATTTTTTTAGAATTTCAAGTAGATTTTCTTTCGATTTCTTTGAGAGAGTATTAAAATATAAAAAAAAAAAATTCTTTGGAAATTCATACTCACCTCTAACTTATCACTAAATGTATTTAAATCACGCTTTAGCCTAAGATGGAAGTGTCTTCCGTGTGCTGAAAATTTTAAATCTACATGATGATCTTTGGTCACGGATCGTCTCGCTCTATTGTGACTAGTTCGGATGTGTTCATGATCATAGTTGAGTACTTCATAGTGCGATATGTATTCGTTGAGTCGACGATGATCTGAAAATGGAGGCGCATAAATTAATCAAATGTTACTACTTTAATATAATTTTGAGAAGAATATAGTAATATATTTTATTTGAATTAATCTTTAAGTTTACACTGAAAGCTATACGAAGCCAATGGAAAATGTCAAGAACTACTTTATGTAAGGCTAATTGGTAGTAAAAACGTATCCTAAAACTTTGGTTTAATGTACATAGTACATATGATAATTTTTTTTTATTAAAATAATTCTTTATTATGTGTACTTTTCTGAAATACGAGAAGTGAAAAGGCTTATATAAAATATGCCTTGGTAGATACAAAAACACCTTACAGAACAACGCACCATTGTGGGCAAAAAACAGTAAGAGTTCTTAATTAAAATTTCGAGCGTAAACCCATTCGTCGAAATATTTTTTTTCTAGGATGGTATGACTATCAGTGACATCTGTATCGAATGTCACATCAAAATAATTATTAGTCTTCAATATACACTTGTTTTTTTTTAAGAGTAATAAAGTGCATTCGGCGATTTTAACGATTAGTGAAACTATTCAACAAAGAAGTTCCATTAAATTTCGTACGCGGAATCAAATTTCGAGAGCCGAACCATTCAGAATGTTAGAAAACTCGAGATCTTCTTGTCATCGTTGAATTATCGGAATGATCAAAGAACGCCATTTTAAATGATCATTTTGGCTTAAGAAAAACGCACAATTGGTATCAAAAACACAATTTTTTTTTTTTCGAAAAACAACGTTTGTGAAACAATGCATTCCGTTTACAATGTTATGAAAGATATTATTACTGGCGATGAGCTTTAGATCTGAAGAAGCAGAAGATCAATCGGCCGAACCTCGTGACAAAGGTGAGCCGAAGCCGAAAAAACCACATCAAAGCAGGTCAACAGAGGTTATGTTGACAGTTTTCTTCGATTTACGAGGTGCGGAGAACTCTGAATGCCTTCAAACAGTCAACAAGGAAATCTTTTTGAGTGTTGTGCATCATTTTCGCAAAGCTATTCGTAACAAGCGGCCGGAATTATGAGCCGAGCACTCTTAACTCTTGACTCCTGGCTATCCAGCAAACTCAAATGACCACTCCGGGAAATCAAAGACATTAGATGATTTCGGGGTCTTGATTTAGACAACGACTCGTCCGCTCGCCGTTCAACTCACATGCAACGGTTGCATTTACTTTTTTTTTTACATACTTTATTGTAAAATAAGAAAATTTAGTTTTTTAAATAAAAATTTACAATAGGAAAACGATCGATTCTGTGTACACCTGCAGTTTAAGTGTACCGATCCGAGACTAGATGGGTGTTCAATTCATGTCTCAGTTCTAACTCACAAACTATACTTCTTTACTTCAGCACATAGCATATATATATGATTCCTTTAACTGGCATATCTAACCTATGGCACAAAATCTCAACTATTTAATATTAGATTGTCAAATATCTCCCATCCGTCTTTTTGTCTTTTGAATTTCGCGGCTATGTATAAAGCGCTACAGAACTCGTATCTGGCAATACAATACATCTTTGAGAGGTCTTGACACAATCTAAAAAACACGCTACGCATGATTAGTTTGGATATTGCGTTCAGTTATAGACGTGTAGACATGGAATTAACTAACGCCGAAATTCGCGCTATCTTAAAGGTTTACTTCGTTAAAGACAAATCCGCTAGAGAAACGTTCCGTAAGATTAATGGTGTTTTGGGGGATGGTACTCTATCACTTTGAACTGCAGAGGAATGGTTTCGACGATTCAGAGCGGGTGAAAACGGCATCATGGATAAGCCAGCCGGCGGAAGACCTGTGACGACGAATACCGATCAAATCATGGAAAACGTCGAGTTAGACCGGCATGTGGGATCTCGTGACATCGCCCAGAAGATGGACAAACCATTTTAAACCATCTGCAGAAGGCTGGATACACAAAAAAGCTTGATGTTTGGGTGCCGCAAGATTTGACGCAAAAAAACCTTCTGGACCGAATCAACGCCTGCGATATGGTGCTGAAACGGAACGAACTCGAGACATTTTTGACGCGAATGGTGACTGGCGACAAAAAATGGATCACATCCGACAATATCAAGCGAAAGCGGTCGTGGTCGAAGGCTGGTGAATCGTCCCAAACAGTGGCCAAGCCGGGATTGACGGCCAGGAACGTTATGCTGTGTGTTTGGTGGGATTGGAAGGGAATCATCCACTATGAGCTGCTCCCATATGGCCAGGTGTTTAATTCTACCATCTACTGCGAACAACTGAACCGCTTGAAGCAGGCGATCGACCAGAAGCGTCCAGAATTGGCCAACAGGAAGGGTGTGGTGTTCCACCAGGACAACGCCAACCACACACTTCGTTGATGACTCGTCAGAAGCTACAAGAGCTCGGATGGGAAGTTTTAGCGCATCCACCATATAGCCCGGACGTAGAGCCAAGTGATTACCTCCTGTTCCTGTCTATGGCGAACGCCCTTGTTGGTGTAAAGTTGACCTCAAAAGAGGCTTGTGAGAAGTGGCAGTCCGAGTTCTTCGCAAATAAGGAGAGGGGCTTCTTCGATGGGGGTATTATGAAGTTGCCGTCTAGATGGAAACAGATTTTTGAACGAAACGGCGCATATTTGGACTAAATCAGATCACTGTAACACTTTTTATAAAGCATTGAATAAAGAGCAAACAAGCGGAAGGGAAATGTAACGCCAAACTCACCATACCGAACAGACCACGTCCAGCACGCAGTGAAGAAAATACAGCAACCGTAACTGAAACTGTACGTGAAGGCCGAAGAGTTGATTCGCCGTCGTTTGCAGCAACTCGGACTGACATATGGAACGACTTGGCGCATTTTACGTTGAGATCTTTTATTGGAAGCGTAGAAGGTCCAGCTCTTGAAAAGTTAGAAGAAGATCTGATTTTTTCGAGCGAAAATTTGTTCAGCGATGAGGCACATTTCTTGCTCAATGGGTAATGTAATCAAGCACAATTACCGCATTTGGGACGAAGAGCAACCTGAAGAGATTTAAGAGCTGCCATTTCATCCAGAAAAAACAACAGTTTGGTGTGGTTTATGGGCCGATAGAATCATCAGTCCATATTATTTCAAAAATAAACATTAAATATTCCGCATTAAATTTGAAGTCCCTGTATTTTTTCTTTGAAAAAAGTAGGGTCCTCGAAATGGATCACCTTTTATTATCACGTAACTTTCGGTATTATTGTTTAAAAATTTATGTGTTATTGCATTATGAGCTTCTAGTTGCTTGAAGATTACAAAACTACTTTTAAAGACGTCGATGATTGCGATAAACGCCAAAAAAAAAAACATAAGTAAAAGATGTGGCACAAAGTATTGATGAATGAGCAAACAGAAAATTATAATTGCGAAGCAAAAAATTACGAAAAAAGTCTGGAATTATTATGACATAAGCGATTTTAGAGTGTAAGATAAAGCAATTCGCCGCTAAAATCAGAAATAGAGAGAATAGATGACGTTTCAGAAGTCTGAGTGGCGAACTATAATATATTTAGCCGAAGATACACACAGACATATTTATTTAGGTAACCGCAACGAATATTGGGTTAATGGGAAATAAGTGAATCTTGTGACTGCAAGACACATACTTATTGCATTGTAGTATTGGTCGGTATTTACTTGCACTTGCCGACACATGCTCACATATATATATGTATGCACTTATATACATTTTCACATACCCACACTCATCTTGAGACAACCTGCTGATCGCTGAAGCATTTTGCCAACTCTTACATCGAGTTAGTTACTTAGTTGTTGCTAAGTTGCCACATGCCACATATTGCCACCGCAATACAATTTTGCCGCTCCAACCATACATTTACGCGCACAAACACACGCATGCTCGAGCGCGCCAAAGTGCCTAATCCAAAGTGCCTGGCTGTGGTTCAACAAGATTGCTGTTGTTGCACACATTTTTGCTGTTGTTGTTGTTGTAGGCAATTGCAGGCGTTTCACTTATGCCCAAAGTTGTTGCCAGTTTCATATGCTGCTACCAGCACCACCACCACCACATACCGAACCTTCCGAACGCCGCACATGCCACTGCTGTGTTGGTTGTGCAACACTTTTATGATTTTGTTGCATTACCACATTTGTTGTTGCCAAAGCTGCCCATTTGTCCATTAGCTGCCTGCAACATTTGTCGATTGCACATTATTGTTTCGCTTACGCCAGTGTGGCTGTGTGTGTGTGTGTGTGTGCGGGTTTGCACCGCAGCTGATTGCCACACTTTTGGGGCGCCACTTAACAAGTTTTTGTGTTGCTGCTGTGATTGCTGTTGTTGTTGTTGCGCTTGGTTGCCCACTTGCTTGCTGGGCAATTTTCCGAGCGACTGCCGCAGTTGCAATCAGTTTTGCTGCAGTTGATTTCAATTTTACAACACGTTTTGGCAGTGCCTGACTTTACTCCCGCCACCGCTGTTGTTGTTGCTGTTGTGTCTTATTGCTTTCGCTGCCACCGCCGCTAACGTCAATAAATATGTTATTGCCGCTGATCTGGGGCACTTGCTTGTGGCCGGGGCCAGCGTACAGGTTCTCATGCGCCATCGCCTCTCCCACTGCCACAATTTATGCACTATGCCACACCCTCTTGCCGCTTCTGCTTCCAGCATGTTTTTCACGCTTTCCCATCTACTCTCCATCTACACTGGGGCTTCTAATTGAGTTTGACCACATTTGGCGCTTAAAAACCGCTTTTCGCCTCCCTTATAAGTAAGTGCTCACTTTGTGGCAAGAATGGCAGTAACAACAACAGGAAAGAGCTTAAAGCACATGCTGTAAAAACAACAAAGATAGGCATCTACATAAGCGTAGCTGTGCTCCAGACAACTTATAGCATTGGCTCTTTTTCTGATCTTACTTCTTCTTCCATCTGTCCCTGTATGGGGTCAGCTACTTTTTCTTCGGGGAAAACAATTTTCTGGAGCGCAAATAACAACAGCGGTGGAAAACTTTTATAATTTACATATTTAATGAGTTTTGTTGGTATTGGTAATTATCATTTGCGAAAGCAAAAGCGATCAGCTGCGCTCATGTGGCGGTAGGAATTTGAAAACTCTAAGCAAGCGGAAGAAATTACCTTATTAACTCAGAAAATGACAGTTATTGTCTGTATTAGAAAAGTTTCAGTTAACATAGCAAGCACCTGAGGTAAAAATTCTAAAGTGCAATTCAAAAACATTAAGCTTCTCTTTTTTTCGTTCTTAAAAACACCTTTCTGATTATTATTACAACAGGAAAGAGAGGCATTATAAAGCGATATTGAAGAGTCTTTATCACAGCAGCGCCAATAATGAAAGAAATAGAGAAGTGTCGTGCCATCATAGAGCGAAAGTATAGTCGCGGATAAAGCGATTAAAGATGGCGAGCGATAAAAGAGAAAGCGGGTGTATTTATTTTCAAAAGTATATGAATACTGAGGGCTTACAACACAGAGAGGAAGAGACTACAAAATGTATATCAAAAACCTAGTCATCTGTAAGAATGAGACATCGGCTATCCATTATTATTAACAGATTTCCAGTTTGCAATCCAAAGAAGATTCTAGATAAGTTACCAACAACTAATATTGCACTTGAGTAATACTCAAGCAATGGTTTCTGGTTAGTGCTTGTTTCAGAATATTCTGGTATTGAACTAATATGAACAAGGTAGACATGGTTCAATTCGCACTGTTGCATTCCAAAACATCTTCAGACTCTTTATGTAACGGATTTCCCTTTTCAGCCAATTTGAGGTATAAGAGATATGTTTTCGAACTTTTTCGTAACTGTAGACTAGAAACTGATAGGTCAACATCCACATTATGTATTTATCGATTCTTTAGTTTAGACTTCGAATGTTGTGATTAAGGTCAAATATAACCGTTTTGGTCCATATCAGTCTTCTTGTGGATCTCAATCGAAAGCGTTACGTTTCGGAAAACTTGCAGGTTTTTGATGCTAGAGGCGACTAGTTTTTATGTTGCACAGCCGTAAAGAAGTGTGAACTTAACAGTGGAGTATGAAAGCTTTATTGACCTTCTTTATATGGTCGGTGACGTCTTCCCTTCGTTAGCATATACTATATAATATTGCCTATGTAAGCGGGAACATATACTCTATGATAATAAGTTCGAAAAGGTCACCCTTCTCAGTAAAATACAATACTTGCTTTACGTATTGATTTAAAGACATTTTATGTTAACATATAAAGCGGCTTCTATTTTTACAAGAAACAAGTCTTTAAATTGTGTTACATTGGTGTTTAACCTTGTTTGAAGTATTTGAGCTATAGAAGCGGCGGTGTATATCGCCTTTGAGTTCTTTTTCACAAAAGCTTCAAAAAAGAACTAAAAAATTATTATTAATAACACAACGATTCCCGTTATTAGGTGTTGACTCGAACTATTTCATGCATACAAACATATCATCTTGCCGAAAACTGCGCATAAAATAATTTTCCCCCTCAACAAATCGCTTAGTTTGCGTTTCTTTCCCTCTGACGTGAAATGAGAAATGAAGAAAAACAGATGATAATGTGCTGAGTAACACATAATTTAAACAAATTAGTATTAACAAAACTACTA
Organism: Bactrocera tryoni; assembly: GCF_016617805.1. Classification (NCBI taxonomy): domain Eukaryota; kingdom Metazoa; phylum Arthropoda; class Insecta; order Diptera; family Tephritidae; genus Bactrocera; species Bactrocera tryoni. Next base: position 49,011,089 of record NC_052500.1, on the reverse strand, counting down.
ACGCATGTCAAAAAACACACATCTAACAAGTTAATGTATACACTAACAGCTTAACTGCTTTACGGGAATAATAATGGCGACACACATCATGATTATGGTTCGAGAATGCCCGAACCCAAGCTAATTTACATACTCAAGTGGAAATATTATCCCAGCATAACCCAGCTGCGAATACCTTGAAGCACACACAACTTGGATGTAGATTTTAAGAAAAAATAATCCACACATAAAAAAATGGGGTTGGCTGGGTCGCGTGGGACTATAAATTAGGCGTACTCACCTGTCACAATACGAACATGTCACGACACAGGTATGCGGCAATCCCTTCGGGTGTTGTTTTTCGGTGTTTAACTTTGCGATTAATATTCTCGCGCTGAAGGCAACAAGATAATAAAGACCGAAGACTTTTTGTGTGTAAGAAATCTTTTTATACCAAATTTTTGGCACACATTTGCGGTTTATTTGCTTTAAGTTACGTTAATTGTATTTAACTAGAATTTGACTATAGAATGGAACCAGACGAAACTGATATTGACAGTTTACTGAAAAATACTATAACTCTGCCAATGAAATTTTAGTAATAAATTTTCTAACATCATAACATCCATAACGAAATATTTCAAGAATGATGGTGATGAAAAATTGAGTTGGAAATTAGTTCTTAACACTAAATCGAGCAAGTGGGACAAGTGGCACAAGTAACATTCTCAGAGGGGACAGCAATTCCGGAATCGGAATTTCACTTATGTAGATTAATATAATAAGATAGTCCATTTATCTTCGGATTGCAGACGACAAGCAGTTATCATGACTTTTACAGTTTTCACTTCAGGCTTAACTCCAAAATAACTTGTAGAAGTATATTATGGAAAACGAGGTCCTCAATCTACACTACTGGGTCCAAAATAGACTTTATACTATGTTCCCAAGAAAAATTTTAAATTATTAGATTACATTTAATCTCTTCACTAATCTAGCCGTTCTCACTGCCGTTCTCACTGCCGTTCTCTCTGCCGTTGCACAAATGATAAAAGAGATGTTTTTGCCATTCAAGAATTCACATCGCTTAATATTTATTAAAAGAAAACATTGTTATATAGCATTTTGTTATAAAAGCCATCTTCTTTTAAATATTTTCCCTATAATGGAAATAATGGACGCATTTTTTTCTTTGGGATACCGATTTTCAGGTAAATTCAGATTCATTGCGTTTAATTCATTTGTTTGTTTAGATTTTTTTCTCTTTGTAGTGTCTAAATCAGCTGTAATAATGTAATAGATTTCCAATGCGAGTTACAAAGTAGTTAAAACGTCGGAGGAATTCTACTGAACAAAGAAGCGAGTAAGAGAAAGATATATATGTATGTAAGTAGCTAACAGCTATAGGCGTATAGTTAGATCTCCAATGAGGATTTTGGCCAATGTTGGAGTTCCTTCTCAAGATACTGAAGAATTTACTATATTCCGTTCGTAGACATATGTGATATGTGCTTTGTTAGGGAATTTAGTTCTCATTTTATTTAAAGTCGTTTAAAACCGCTGTAAGGCGTTCACGATGTAAACGTGAAATAAATTTTAGTGAAGTCTAAAGGAGTTTGTAAATGCTATGACATATTTTCTCCAAGTATATGCCAATTATTCCTAATGGCTGGATCTTCCGCGCGGGTGTCGCTGCTTAAAATGCGTGGTCTCCAGATGCCTCTGGGCTGGTTGAGTAATGACATTGGAGGCCCTATTTATTCCTTTCCAGTGTAATGCTTCATATGCAGCATCAGTAGAGGGTAAATGGGGCAATGGAGTTACCACCTGACGGACAGTATAAAACGCTAGACGTAGAACCTCCGAATATAAAACTCAATATGGAACCCAAAGAAGCATACGAAAATGAAAAGAGTTCAGCGGGTCAATGCGCTGTGCATAACGGGAGCTCGAAGAACCACCTCGTCTATAGGTCCTCTTTGCCGAAAAGTGTGCGTCAAAATCGGCGGGAATACTGGCTGCACGAGAATTTAAGCATAGTACCTTCGAGCATAGCTCGTTGGATAAAGGCGCTTTAGGGAGCACTAATTATAATAAAGGTATGATAGCGGCGCGCAATATATTAAACATGTATGCAGTGTTACGAAAATGGAGGACGGAGTAGGCATAAGGCAGTCTTCGAAGCTTTCGGAGCATTGCAGCATATTTTAGGAAGAAGTCTTTGCTATTGGAAATGCAGCTAGCAACTCTGGAGTTAACATCTAGATACGTAGACAGCCAAATCAAGGCAATAACTTTGTTTCGCTTATCGCCCCAAGTCCCTCAAAAAGAAAGGCAGCAGTGTCACCAGGAACAAATGGGTGGCTGGTTACAAAACTATCGAATAGTGAACGAGATTGCTAAGAGTGGTGTAGGCTGTAAATTGAAAACGTAATCGGTATTGATAAGCGCAAACATTGTCTATATAACGATCTGGACAGAAGCTTGGCTAAGAAAATCAAAACGCTATGGAATGATCTGCAAGGGTGCAAAACTGCAAAAGTCATGTGTAAAGTGCTAGATCAGAAATATACAAAGCTCATACTGTCACTCGATATATGGGACTGTAAGAACAAATTGGACTACTCACTGGCCACAGCCTGGTACCTCCACACGCCTGTTGAATGGAGCTGAGAGACCGAGAGGGCTACAGGAAATATCAGGAGCAAAGCATCAAGGAAGCAATGGAGGGTCTCTTGTGCATCTCTTGTAACCTAACTATGTCATGATTTGTTTAAGACAGCACTAGTAATATTAGATTAGGTCTCGGTATTAATATCTACTTCGGTTTACGGCTGGATTCTCTTTATAGCAAACGAAAGAATTGCAGCCTTCATAGCATAAGCAAGTAATTGTGCATAGGTTCAAAGGGTTAGCAGAAATCCGCTAGTAAAGGTAGTGTTGTAAGCTCTAGTAATAGTCAAGAATCTAGAGATTTATCAAATTCTTTTGAGGGAATTTTCGCTATAGATTACATATTTCATAAAAGAGTTAAATCTAGACAAACTAGAAGTCAAAATGAGATGATCTTGAATTTTTAATAAGGCGCTTGACTCAGAAATTGAAATATTTTTATTCCAAGTATCACATATGAATTTCATTTTGAGAATATACATTATTCTCCGAGAGAGCACCATAGAGGTAATTCACATTACAAGCACAATTACACTGCCGTACTTCAATTACATTTGCGTTACTTTACTTGTATTTGAGTAAATCATAAATTTATGCGTAGAAAAAAATGATTACGCAAATGCACTTTTTATGAGAGTGTGCAGATAAATAAAATAAGTGCAATAACGGTGCGATAAAAGAAGGTAAACGAAGCTTGGAAAGAAAAACTTCGACATGAAAATGAATATTCAGGGTGAGTGTGTATGAGTGCGCAGACACTTTCACTGATTACGGGAAGATAAAAGGTGCGTAGAGCGGCAGGAAGTGCGTCGGTAAAGTTGGAAAGTAATAATGAGCCCGCCGCTCTGCCGCCAGTGCGCTGAAGTCACCTTCGCGCGGAAGTAATAACAACAAAAGCCGTCGATGCCAAAAGATGACGAGGAATCTGAAAAGGATGTAACAAAGCAACATGCCAAGTATGCATACACAGCTGCAAAAACACTAAAAAAAAGCATGACAGCGCGCCAATGAATGGCGTAGATGCGAGAGACAAGACAACTCAACTGGTGGGCTGAAATTTATGTGCGCGTGGTTGAATGGCGGATATGTGTTCATGCGAAAATGCCTCAGTATAAGTGCGGGTTAGTAGATGTCTGTGGCGCGTATGGGCACCAAACGCATAGCACGCATGCTGCAAGGATATTTTCTTCACGCAATTTGTATGTGTGTGCGTTGTGCTAGCGCAAAATCACAAAATTTTGTTGAATAAAGAAAAATGCAAATTGTTAGTGGCACAAAATTGTATATAAATACAACAGACTACAAAAATACATATACACATCACTCATGCATACGCACACACAACAACAACTGTGGCAGAAAAATTCGAGTTTATTTGAAAATTCCATAGCCTTTTAGTTGATTTGCTGCCAGGCAGTCAGCCGAAAGCCCTGAAAAGGCGTCTGCATAAAAATAAATATCCACAATAATATACTCAGCATACATCGTCGCAAGCGTAGCAGCAGCGCGCGCGCAATAGAGTGGAAAATATTTAAAGAAATATTCGTAAGAAAATATGCATCCGTTTGCGTCCGTGGAAAATTTGATAAATCATAGCTAAAATGCTACGAAATGCACGAAATTGTGAAGCTTAAGTGATGATTGCTATGGCAAGTGGTGTACAAGGCATAACAAAAAGCGTAAATATAAAAAGGAAAATACTATTTGCTAGACGAAGAGCTGCAATGCCGCACATGTGTAACGGGAAATCAAAGCAAATTTGAGTGGCGGTACGTGATATTTGTCAAAACGAGTATTTGTTGGTATTTTGTATTTATTTTGAGAATGCAAAGCATTCAATTACAGGAACTGGCGAATGGAAATTAAATCTGATAAAACGCATGAAAGACTGGAGATACATATTTTCAAAGTAAATTAAAGGCAAAAGACGATAGAATGCTGCACCACCTCACTGAGAGAGCGTCATTGGGATGGTATCCAGAATCTTTACTTGAATCTCTTCTTCTTTACTGGCGTAGACACCGCTTACGCGATTATAGCCGAGTTAACAACAGCGCGCCAGTCGTTTCTTCTTTTCACTAAGTGGCGCCAATTGGATATTCCAAGCGAAGCCAGGTCCTTCTCCACTTGGTCCTTCCAACGGAGGGAGGTCTTCCTCTTCCTCTGCTTCCCCCGGCGGGTACAGCGTCGAATACTTTCAGAGCTGGAGTGTTTTCGTCCATTCGGACAACATGACCTAGCCAGCGTAGCCACTGTCTTTTAATTCGCTGAACTATGTCAAAGTTATCGTATAAATCATACAGCTCATCGTTCCATCGAATGCGATATTCGCCGTGGCCAATGCGCAAAGGACCATAAATCTTTCGCAGAACCTTTCACTCGAAAACTCGTAACGCCAGTTGCTGTCATCGTCCAAGCCTCTGCACCATATAGCAGGACGGGAATTATGAGTGACTTATAGAGTTTGGTTTTTGTTCGTCGAGAGAGGACTTTGCTTCTCAATTGCCTACTCAGTCCGAAGTAGCACCTGTTAGCAAGAGTTATCCTGCGTTGAATTTCCAGACTGACGTTGTTGGTGGTGTTTATACTGGTTCCTAAATAGACGAAACTATCTCCAACTTCAAAGTTATGACTGTCGACAGTGACGTGAGAGCCAAGTCCTGAGTGCGACGACTGTTTGTTTGATGACAGGAGATATTTCGTCTTGCCCTCGTTCATTGCCAGACCCATTTGCTTTGCTTCCTTGTCCAGTCTGGAGAAAGCAGAACTAACGGCGCGGGTATTGAGGCCGATGATATCAATATCATCGGCATACGCCAGCAGCTGTACACTTTTATAAAAGATTGTAGCTCCTCGATTAAGTTCTGCAGCTCGAATTATTTTCTCCAGGAGCAGATTGAAGAAGTCGCAAGATGGGGAGTCGCTTTGTCTGAAATCTCGTTTGGTATCGACCGGCTAGGAGAGGTCCTTCCCGATCCTGACGGAGCTTTTGGTGTTGCTCAGTTTGCACAGCCGTATTAGTTTTTCGGGGATACCAAATTCAGACATCGCGGCATAAAGGCAGCTCCTTTTCGTGCTTTAAAATCGACGAAGAGGTGGTGTGTGTCGATTCTCTTTTCACGGGTCTTTTACGAGATTTGGCGCATGGTGAATATCTGGTCGGGCAATGGAACTTCTGTTCCATCGTCATCGATTGCGGAATCGGGTTCACCATCTCTTGATGTTATGCTTTCACTGCCATTCAACAGAGTATGGTGCAGTATTCCCTCCATAATTTTAGTATGCTCTGGACATCGGTGACTAGATCACCTTTGGGGGTTCTACAAGAGTATGCTCCGGTCTTGAAACCTTCAGTAAGCCGCCGCATTTTTTCGTAGAATTTTCGAGCATTACCGCTGTCGGCAAGCTTCTCAAAATCTTCATACTGACGCATTTCAGTCTCTTTCTTTTTCTGTCTGCAAATGCGTCTCGCTTCCCTCTTCAACTCTCGGTATCTATCCCATCCCGCACGTGTTGTGGTCGGTCGTAACGTTGCGAGGTAGGCAGTCTGTTTTCTCTGCGCTGCGACACTGCACTCCTCGTCATACCACCTGATTTTTTACATTTTCCGAAAACCAATGGTTTCGGTGGCAGCTGTACGTAAGGACTTTGAAATGCCATCCCACAGTTCCCTTATACCGAGTTGTTGATGAGTGCTCTCAGAGAGTAGGAGTGCAAGCCGAGTAGAAAATCGTTCTGCTGTCTGTTGTGATTGCAGCTTCTCGACGTCGAACCTTCCTTGTGTTTGTTGACGTGCGTTTTTTGCTGCACAGAGGCGGGTGCGAATCTTAGCTGCTACAAGATAGTGGTCCGAGTCGATGTTAGGACCTCGGAGCGTACGCACGTCTAGAACACTGGATACGTGTCATGATCGATCTGGTTGGTGGCTTTTCGATCCGGAGACAGCCAGGTAGCTTGATGTATTTTCTTGTGCTGGAATCTAGTACTACAGATAACCATATTTCGGGCCCGGCGCAGCCGATCAGCTTCAACCCATTTGGGAATGTTTCGTCGTGGAGGCTAAGTTTACCGACCGTAGTGCCAACGATGCCTTCTTTGCCCACCCTGGCGTTAAAGTCGCGAAGCACGATGTTGATATCGTGGCGGGGACAGCTCTCATAAGTGCGCTCCAAGCGCTCATAGAAGGCATTTTTGGTCACATCGTCCTTCTCTTCCATCGGGGCGTGAACGAAAATCTGCGATATGTTGAAGAACCTCGCTTTCATGCGGATTGTGACTAGACGTTCATTCACCGGAGTGAATGATAGTACTCGGCGACGGAGTATCTCTCCCACCACGAATCCCACACCAAACTTGCGCTCCTTTACATGGCCACTGTAGTAAATGCCACAAGGACCTACTCATCTCTGTCCTTGTCCCGTCCATCGCATTTTTCGGATGTCGCTGATGTCAGCCTTTATTTTCGCGAAAACATCATCCAGCTGGGCACCGGCACCTTCCCAATTAAGGGACCGGACATTCCAGGTGCATGCTCTCAATTCGTAGTCCTAACTTCGTTTGCCATGGTCGTCATCAAAAGACGGGTCACTCATCCAAGGCTTGTTGTTGCTTTAGTTTTTCTTTACTTGAATACGCTCCGAAATTTCTTAACTGATTTGCAAAATTCTTTCAATTTCTAATCTTCTAATAAAAGCTCTTTATTTGTATCTAAGCATTTGTCCGTTTCAAACTTAATAACTTCATAAATTTTTAAACTATTCAATTCGGACATTCTATTCGAAAGATATATGAATTTAAAAAAGTGAGTATTAGAAAAAAAAACTTAAAACGGATTTTCAAACATCTGGTTGACTTTACATTTTTTATATTGGTCAACATGGGGAGGCATCTTAATGAAACTCAGAAGGAGTTTTTGCTAGTTTTTTAATTAAAACAAACCTTTAAGTCACAGGCGGCCAATAAGCTTATGAGGTTTGAGATACTTAGCAAAGCAAGTTTTGGTATTTTGAAAAAACTGAATAAAACGAAATATCGTGTGATCTTATTGTACGGACCAAATGAGGAAGAAACATCCGAACTGCTTCCTATTTATCGAATTCCACATTTTTGTTGAGCTTTTCATAGTTCAATATAAGATCATTTCTGAACTTTTTTTAAAATTGGTTGGATAATATTTGAACTGATAAGAAATTCAGATTTATTTCGCGATATCTTTCGGCCCATTTCGGTATGTTGCTACAGAGTAATATATTTAGTTTTGTTCACCTTACGGTTGGTATGAGAGAGCTTTATGAGACCCGTTGTGAAAATTGGAAGTAGGGCGTGGCACCGCCCTTTTTATGGTGAAATCCGATATCTTGAGGCCTGACTGACCGATTTCGACAAAATTTGTTATATTGTATGTTTTTAAAATTTCTATATCACGTTGTGAAAATGAGCGAAATCTACCTACAACCACGCTTACTTCCCATATAGCATAATTTTAAATTCCACTTGATTCCTTCAGTTTCTTGTATATAAATCAAGAAGCAATTAATATAAAGGGATACAACTTTGCACTAATAATGTCTTTAGTGTGTGTCACCTTATTACCAAAAATTGTTTAAATCTAATAAAAACTGTTCAAGGCCCGAGGTACTGAATATTTAGACCCCGGTACCCGTAGTTGACTTTTGATCCAAAATGTCGGTCAATGTGTGATATAATAACTGAAATTACGGGATAACCCTTCTCTTATATTGGTATGTCTGTATGTCAAAAACGGATCGAATCGGACCAATACTTTTCTTACCCCCCATATACTTAAAATAAAGATTTTCCAACTTCCGGGTGACTTTACTCTATAAAAATGGTTTTGCACCAAGAGTATAAAATGTTCGGTTGCACCCGAACTTAGTTGTCACTTGTTACTTTTTATTATGTGTATCCGGGATCAAGATTTGTCGCGACTGTTTAAAGTTTGCGATTATTTCGGAACTTTTTAAAATTACGAGGGCTGCTATATATATTCTGGCCTAGGGCAACACTAAGTGTTGCCAGGTGCAATCTGACATTTCCGTTGGAAAGTTTGACATTTTTTAGCATAACATCACTCAGAACGTTTTGTCATTTAATCGTGAATTGTTTTATTTTTGGGGAATTAAAAAATTCATCTTGGCCAAAAAATGAAATTAACTCGTGAACATTTTCGTGCGATCATTTTTCACAACTTTCGGCGTGGATTATCACAAGAGTGCATCGATGAACTAAAATCTTTGTATGGCTATGAAGCACCATGCTATAGCACTGTGAAATACTGGTTCAACGAATTCAATCGTGGTCGACGCTCGCTCAAAGACGAATTCCGTGAAGGTCTTCCAAAAACAGCCGTTGTGCCAGAAAACATCGGTGCCGTACGTGAACTGATAATGCAAGACCGTCATGTAACATACCTTCAGATAGAGGCATGCCTATGCATTTCTCCCACCAGCATACATTCGATATTGCATGAACACCTGGCCGTAAAAAGGTTTGTTCTCGTTGGATCCCGCACAATTTGACAATCGCTCAAAAAAAGGCTCGTGTGGATTGGTGTAAAGAAATGCTGAAGAAATACGATCGCGGTGCTTCAAAAGATAAGATCGTCACAGGTGACGAATCATGGATCTATGCGTATGAGCCCGAAACAAAACAGCAATCGACAAAAAAAAAAAAAATGAAATAAAAAAAATAAAAAAAAAATAAATATGATATTTACATTATTAGGCCAGAAATATATATAGCAACCTACGTTTACGGCATAAGTTTGAGTCCTGTCTTGGAGAGGTTTCTGAACTTTCTTTAATAAATTATTTTTAAGATTTTTACTTTTCCGGGAAAAATTTATTGTTAAACCTTTTAGCATAAATTATTAAGTCATATAATCACTTTTATAAAATAAATTACATAACATAATTATTATTTTATAATTTTTAAAATAACATCGAAGTTGGTACATTGTAGTCAAACATTTGGTGGACAAAGCTTCACCATATCCAAGTCAATAGAGTTCGCTATGGACGCCTATAATATCGAATTTATTTAAGGTTCTCAACGATTTAATCTTAATCTAAATCAGCTTAAAGTGTAGTAGTAGTGCTGGCTCAGGTAAATGGTTAGTCATTGCTTAAAAGCAAATATTTCGTAATTCTGTCGCGTTTTGAATGTTCCATTTATCTGGCGCTTCCGGCAAGACAATATCAAAGAAATTAACTTCCGATCACCTTTTCAACACCTCAAGTATCTCTTCTGCGACTTTGTAACCAGCCGTCACGAAATTTTTGCTATGAAATTTCAAACTGAATTAGTTGTGCACATTCTTCAAATACTCCTCAAAAATCGACCTTAAATGCAGTTAAAAAGGTGATGTTAAACACGCTTATGCGACAAAAATTGTATTATTTCGCAATCTTGTGTAGATTAGAAAACCTTCTCGCCTAATATAAATTTTTAAAGTGCAACGTTTGTGTGTGCGCTCGCTGCGAAATAAATCCTTCACCCTGCTCCTAACATAATTTACATAGAATTGCAATTTTTCTCATAAATTGAAAAAAACAAGAGTGAAGCAGGCAATGTAGTATAGCATCATGGCTGTACACATATTGTTTGTAAACAAGGACACTTGTGGCCAAGAAAAGAAAAAATAATGAGCATGTGTGCAAAATACGAGTAACATACATCTCCATATATACATATATATATGTGTATGTGCATATATGGCCATGCTTCCAAATCGAAAAAAGTGGAATAAATATGCAAGACAGTTAGAAAAATCCAAATATACACTGTTGGTTTCATAATTAAAGCGAAGCGAGGGTAAAAATTTAGTTTAAAGCTAATTTTTCACTTGTAAGAGTAGTGAAATGATTAAGTAATAATATCAATGAATCTTAGAGACTCGTGATAGTTCCAACCTTATGATGCGCTTACCACCAAATTAAATCCAAATTTTACAAAATTTCTAAGAAGTTGGAATTTGAATTTTTTTGCTCTAAAAATTAAAATTTACGCACCAAATCGCAAAACTCATTTATGGAAGTTGCTCTTGTTGTGCCTAATTATATGTCCACCACTGTATATGCAGCTCCATTTCAAACATATGCTTTAAGATATCATACTTTAAAACATTTTCTGTTGTCCTTAATTATATGCACACCACTGTAACTTTTTTTTCGCCCTTAACAGCTCGTAAATAGTTCTATGTTGGCTTGTACCTAGTATTTTGTTTCCGGCTTATAAATGAAATAACGCACACATGGAAAATGCATTTATGCGCACAAAACAAGCATAAATTGTTTAGCATACTTGCGGGCGTTGAAGCGTAGCAGGAACTAAGAAAAAACGTTGGCTGCATTTTATAAGTGCACACAAAGAGCAAAGCAAGTACATAATTGTAATTCACCATTGAGAAAAATGTGCTTCATGTTAAGCACTTGTGAATGCATTTGTATGTATATGTGTGCATGTATGTGTTAGTGCCGGTTTTTACTATTCACATATGTGCATAACTTATTGGGTGGGTGCATTGTTAAGGCAACAGATTCCGAATGTGCACAATGTTAGTTATGTGGCATGATTTTTCAATTGTGTTCCAATTTCTATATAATTTAAAATAATACCTTCAATTATTGTATTTTTTGTATCTTTATCTTTACATTTGAATACCTTCACCAAGAAGTTCAAGGTTACTGTTAGCAGTAAGGCTAAATGTAATGATTCAACTTTCGAGCTACTACTTAGGGATAATACAATCAAATGGTACACCGATCGATCGGAAACACCGGAGGGAATTGGAGTTGCAGCACCACGTACTAAACTCTCAATACTTTTTAGAAGTTTACAGAGCATTTTTCAAGCATAAGTTTTTGCCATAAATAGATGCGTAGAAATAAACCTCCAAAGCAACTATCGTAACTAACGTATAATCATTCTTAGCGACAGTCAAGCGGCACTTAAAGCAATCTCTGCCTATGCGATCAAATGGCTACTGGAGCAGGAGTGTATCGAACGGTTAAACAGTCTATCGGATTGTAACCAAGTTCACCTTATCTGAGTGTACGGTCAAAAAGGTATAGCCGGGAATGAACTGGCTGATGAGCTCGCCAGCTGCGTAGCATACACTAACCTGATAGGACCTATACCCTTCCGCTTTTTTGCTCTTTATTCAATGCTTTTTAAAAAGTATTACAATGATAGGATTTAGTTCAAATATACGCCGTTTTGTTCGATAATCTATTTACATTTAGACGGCAACTTCATAATACCCCCCACGTAGAAGCCCATCCCTCCTCATTTGCGAAGAGCTCAGACAGCCACTTTTCACAAGCCTCTTTTGTGTTCAGCTTTACACTAACAAGGGCGTTCGCCATGGACAGGAACAGGTGGTAATCACTTGGCGCTATGTCCGGGTTATATGGCGGATACGATAAAACCTCCCATGCGAGCTCCCGTAGCTTATGATGAGTCATCAACGAAGTGTGTGGTCTGGCATTGTTCTGGTGGAACACTACACCCTTCCTGTTTGGACGCTTCTAGATGGTAGAATTAAGCGTCTGGCTATAAGGGAACAGCTTATAGTGGATGATTCCCTTCCAATCCCACCAAACACACAGCAAAACCTTCCTGGCCGTCAATCCCGGCATGGCCACTGTTTGGAACGATTCACCGGCCTTCGACGACGACCGTTTTCGCTTGATATTGTCGTATGTGATTAATTTTTCGTCGCCAGACACCATCCGCTTCAAAAATGGGTCTAGTTCGGTCCGTTTCAGTAGCATATCGCAGGCGTTGATTAGGTCCAGAATAATGCGGCACCCAAACATGAAGCTTTTTTGTGTATCCAGCCTTCTGCGGATGGTTTAAAATGGTTTGGTGACTAACTCCCATCTGCTGGGCGATGTCACGAGATGCCACATGCCCGTCTAACCCGATGTTTTCCATAATTTTATCGATAATCGTCGTCACAGGTCTTTCGCCGGCTGGCTATTCCATATTGTCGTTTTCATCCGCTCTTAATCGTCGAAACCATTCCTCCGTAGTTCGAAGTGATAGAGTACCATCCCCCAAAACACCATTAATCTCACGGAACGTTTCTCTAGCGGATTTGCCTGTAACGAAGGAAAACTTTAAAATAACGCGAATTTCGGCGTTAGTTAATTCCATGTCTACACGTCTATAACTGAACGCAATATCCAAACTAATCATGCATAGCGTCGCTTTGTAGGTTATGTCAAGACCTTTCAAAGGTGTATAGTATTGCCAGATACGAGCTCTGTAGCGCTTTATATATAGCCGTGAAATTCAAAAGACAAAAAGGCGGAAGGGATATATTTGCCAACCTAATATAATCTACCTGGTTCTGCAACAGGGAGCCTGATACTCTAGAGCACCTTGGATCCATGTTTCCCAATAGGAATCGAAGCCCTCACTAGCACCTAGCAGTATATTGAAATTTATCAATATTCTGGGCCTAAGTGGATTGTTGTGACTTTGGAGAGGGCACAATAGACCTTAGGTCGCGGTGCAATCCTCATCTTTTTATCTTATGTTATTTTATCATTATATACAGCGGTGGTCTTATGATTAGAAGCTTATTGGTTGTTTGATGAAAGGAGATATTTCTTCTTGCCCTCGTTCGCCTCCTGACCCATTTGCTTCGCTGCCTTATTCATTCTGGAAAAAGCAGAACTAAGGCCAATATCGATAACCAAAATTTCTAATTATCAACATAAACCCAAATTTTCCTTCTTCATTATCTTAGTTCATAGCAAAAAATATGATTCAATCTTTTCCACAACAATTAAATTTAAAAGAATTGAAATATCCTCAATACTTTAAGGTTCTTCCGATGTTAATTGCGTAGATAATCATCTCTTCTTTTATTTCCGTGTATGTGAGTAATTTAATTTGCTTGTTTTCGGCTAAACTAGTTGAGTAAAGTTGACATCCAAATTAAAAGACAAAAACAAGTTTTCAACCATGAACATAAAGAACAGAATAAATTGGCTGTGTAAAAAATAAAGCAAATAAAAAAGTTGGCATAATCGCTGGCGCATATTTTATAGGAAGAGACACATGCTCCGGCAATATCCTCCACACACATATGCAACTAAAATAAGAAGATAGCTTTTATTTGCGTGAGGCTGATGCAAATCGGCAAGAAAAATTGTCGGCGACAGCGACGGCAACAAGCGGCGACACAAAGTAACTAATTTGCCTTAGTACTTGCGGCATGGCGGTGAGGGAAGCGTGAGCTTCTCGTAAGCAGACAAATTGCAAGTGATGGCCGCACTCATGGATGGTATATATGAGAGAGTGTAGAAAGTGTGTATGAATGTAGCCAGTAGGACTCTGAAAAATACGGCTTAGGAGGCGAGCTTTTGCATATAAATATTAAACGAGGTCAAGTCATGAAGACGGGTAAGAAGTTTCCTTATGTTTTCACTAGGTGGAAAACCTATTTTGAAAAGTCCTACAGGCAATGCTTAGAAAGCTTCGTATTCACATGTATATATGTGCATTAATCCAACGCATTTCTGGGTTAGAAGTACTGATTAAGCTTGTTCCCAGTAGGAACTGATATGACACAAATCTAGAGGCACGCATTGGGGATTTTAGTATTTTTGATTTGGTTTCAATTTAGGTTACGGCTAACATAGCATAAACCACTGAAGTTACAGCGAAACTCAGAACGTGTACTTTTGAATGAAAGCCCGAAGCAATTTTTCTTATATACTTATAACAATCAGATGTCATAGGTCAGAAAGTAATGGAAACATAATTTCCGGAATGAAATAATACCTGAACTACATAAAGCGGAAGAAGTTGGTTTTGTGGTGATCAAGGGTAGTTCAAATTATCTGGAGGCCGTACACAAAAACACTACCCGTGTTGCGAACTACTTCACTGTTTTTAGCTTTAAATTTGCTAAAGTAAAGGACTTTGCTTTTTTCGGAACCAAAATAAGTACCAGCAAAATTCAATGCCTCAAGATCAAGCGCTCTATAACGCTTGCTAACAGGTGATACTTTCTGATAGGTAGGCAATTGAGAAGCAGATTCCTCTCTCAGCGGAACAAAAATTTATCTCTATAAGTCTCTTATCAGTCCACTTCTATTATAAGGCGCAGAAATATGAACGTTGAAGTAGCGCGAAGATAAAGCAATTGGTGAATTTAAGAGAACCGATATTCGCAAGGTCTTTGGAGCCCTCTACATCATCGATGAGTACTCAAGCAGGTGAAACCACGAATTGTATGAGCTCACCCGCGACCTGCATATAATTAAGCGCAGAAAAATCTTACGGAGGCACTAGTTAGGCAAATACGTACTTATGGCAAACGAAACTTCAATGAAAAGCTCCTTCGATTCGAGATCCATTGGTGAACAACGGAACCAAAAGCGCCGACGCATTTAATGGCAGGTCTGAATGGGGATGGGTTATATAACTGTCGTATTATTATGTTTTGACCGACATTTATTCACAAACTTTAGGCTAATGAGTAAATTATCTTACTAAACTACAGGATTTGTCAAAAACAGCTGTTTTATAAATCTCCACCGGCAGTGAGAATAGTCTAGATTATTGAATAGATAAAACGGAATCTAATTACTAATAAATATTTGGTCGGACCCTGGTCTAACGTCGCAAAGGATAGTTACAGCTGGCGAACTTTCGTGTTCATGTCACAGACCGGGCGAACTGATGAAGTGTCAGTGAAGAAGAAGAAGTACATCAAATTTATTAATATGAATTCAGGAGTATTGTGGAGCTTTGTATTCTGTATGAATGTGACGAAATTTTGTTGCGTTATGCAATTTCGTTGCCGTGGGTGGATTATTATTCCCGTGGCTAAAGAAGTTTTGTTAATATATTTCAAGCAACATACAGGAAATTATAAAAAATAAATAAAAAAAATATTTTTAGTTTTTAACACAAAATAAATTTTCTACACAGTCACCTACATTTTATCTGCCCGATTTGCTGCTGTTGCCCCAGTTAAGTAACAACGCCAAAACATATGGCCGTGGCAAGAAAATGAGCTCAGCACATGTCGGTAGAGAAGGGCAGACAAACACACAACGCAAGAGAAGGGAGCTAAATGCGTATATATGGAAATAAACAAGCCGCGCCAGAGGTAAGTAAACACAAAAACAAATATTTCTATATATATATATGGTAAGTATAAGTACTTAAGTAGCAGGGTAATGAGCATAAGGTGGTTGCTGGCAGCCACAACGAGGAGCACACACGAAGCCGCTGCTAGAAAGCGAAAATAAAGGCAGAAAGAGGTGGAGAGTGGAGCATAACGAGTCACGGAAGTGGTGGCAATGAAGAAGCGAAAAAAATAACGGTAAGCAAGCAATGTGCGGTGATTATTGGCAACAGCAGACACAACAGCGAGGCGGCAGCAGCTGCTGCTCCCGCCGTCATTTGATGTTGGCTTAAAAATTTGCCTAAGCTTCCGCCGGCGACGCGCAGCACCCACAAAATAAAACGCACATCCCCACACACACAACCACATACGTGCATATGTAATTTGTACATACATGTAGCTAAGTAGCCGGATTTGCCAGCGTGTGCTACAACGAAAGTGATTACCGAAAAATCCTTGACAACCGCGCATTGGCAACAGACGGCGCATGAAGTTAAGGCAGGGCAAAGACGGCTAAATCAGTTATATTTAAATATTTATATATATATATATATATATATGTAAATGTGTCGGATATGTAAAATTTATCCTTTATTGACGGTTGGCGCATGTAGCTTTGTTAAGCGTGGCCCGCCAACGCAAGCGCGGCCATGCCACCTCTAACCACATTTTCAGCTGTCATTTGGCGCATATTTATGCGACCTATGTTTGTTGTAATTGCATGGCTGTAGACGCTCGATATTTGCGCTTGATTGCTTCTGTTTTTAATCGCTAACATACTTATAGGCGCTCATGCACTACTATCACGCGACCGCAGTTGTGCCGGTGACAGCGCAATCAAGTAGATAAATGCGACTGACACTTTGAATATAAATTGACGCTCGAGTGTGAAAGATTGCCCATCTGACACGAAATAAATAAATAAATAAATGTGCTAGTTTCAATGAATTAGCGAAATTCAGAATAGTTTCGATGTCGGCCGGAAAGTATTGAAACAATTTTATAAGTAAGATTCATAAAATGTATGGAGATCAAAA
Organism: Bactrocera tryoni; assembly: GCF_016617805.1. NCBI lineage: Eukaryota > Metazoa > Arthropoda > Insecta > Diptera > Tephritidae > Bactrocera > Bactrocera tryoni. Next base: position 48,994,229 of record NC_052500.1, on the reverse strand, counting down.
ATTAACAACCCAATTTGAGATTTTGTAACAAAAATATTGAATAAAATTAATTTTGTTTTTGTAAAATTAACAGATTATTGTTTTACCGAGTAACAATAACCTAAACTGGCAAGCTTGATAATGTTTTCGGTATTTGTGAACATCAAAACGGCTTTCTGTTTTGCTTTGTTGCCTGAGAAGTTCATTTGATTTGCGAAAAAGTACATTTGCTGCTCGCTACGAAATAATTTTTGACACATTTTTTTAAAGTAAGTATTTAATAAAACTTAGCTGGTTTAGAGCGAAATTTACCACAATTCGAGGTAATTATCAGATTAAGAAGTTCGCTCTGAACACCGCCAATGCTTTTCAATGAAGCATTCGAGTTTTTATATCAGCTTAAAATGAAAAATAAAAGTTTCATTTATGACTATCAACTCTAAGTCTACGAAGTCTTTGCTTACAACTTACCGGACCCAAATTTTAAGAGTAACCTCTTACTGGAAAATGTGAAGGCCGCCACAAAAATTAATCAATTGTCATGAGATGACTTAAAATCTACTGGCACCTTTATCTCATATTCATGTTAAATGAACTAATGGTAATGAGAAACAAAAACAACGTTAATTTCGGCTGCTCCGAAGCTAATATACCCTTTACAGGTGCGTTTCTTTTAGTAACTATGTGATCAGTTTGTATGGAGGCTATATGCTGTAGTAATCCGATCGAAACAATTTTTTCGGAGACTATATTATTACCTTAAGCAGTAATCCATGTCAAATCTCGTGAAGATACCACGTCAAATGCAAAAGTTTTCCATACAGCCCTTGATGCCGATCGTTAGGTTTGTATGACAGCTATATGCTATAGTGAGCCGATTTGAACAATTTCTTACGATATTACATTATTTCTATGAACAATAACTCATACCAAATTTCGTGAAGATATATCGTCAAATGAGGAAGCTTCCCATGCAAGCATTTGATTCCGATCGTTCAGTTTGTATGGCAGCTATATGTTATAGTGGTCCGATATCGGCAGTTCCGACAAATGAGCAGCTTCTTGAAGAGAAAATGACGTTTGTAAAATTTCAAAACGATTCGTATATGTACAGACGGACAGATAGACAGACGGTCATACTGATCATCTATATATACTACTGTGCCCAAAAAATAAGGTGACATTTGAATTTAAACTGCGCGCGTCGAAGGATTTGGAGAATTAATTTTTTTTTAGGTTGGTAGTACTGTCAGTCATATTTATGTAAAATTTCATGTCAAAATATTCATTAGTGTTTGAGATACATGTCGTTTTGTGAGCTGCGAAAAGTGAGTTTTTCGTTTTTTGCGATGTCGAAATTTGTTGAGCAAAGAATTTGCATTAAATTTTGTTAACGGAATCAATTTTCTGCTGCGGATACATTGAGGATGGTGCAGAAAGCCTTTGGTGATGAGGCTATGTCTAAAAAAAGTGTTTACAAGTGGTATGGTGAGTTCCAAGCCGGCCGTGAACGTGTCGAAGACGAAGAGCGTCCAGGGCGACCATCAACCTCAACCGACAAAGCTCATGTTCAACAAATCAAAGATTTGGTGTTGAAAAACGTCGATTAACAATTAGAGACCTAGCTGATGAAGTTGGCATGTCAAAAGGCTCAGCCAATACCATTTTGAAGGACATTTTGGGCTTCAAGCGCGCCAAATCTCGACTGGTACCGAAAACATTGATTTTTTTGGAAAAAAGGCGTCGCGTTGAAGTGTGTGAAACGATGCTTTCCGACTACCAGGGTGTCATGAAACGCATTATAACTGGCGATGAGACTTGGATCTATGCTTACGACCCCGAAACAACCGATCAATCCAGCGAATATCGTGCCAAAAGAGAGCCGAGACCAAAAAAGTCGCGCCAAAGTCGCTCAAAAATCAAGGTCATGTTGACTGTTTTCTAAGATTATCATGGTGTTGTGCATTATGAATTTCTTCCAACCGGTCGAAGAGTCAACATGGAATGTTATTAAACGTTATGCGTCGTTTGCGTAACGCTATCCGCCTAAAAAGGCCGGAATTGTGGAAAGGCAGTTCTTGGTTTTTACACGACGATAATGCACCATCCCATACTGCCCTCGTAATTCGTCATCATTTCGCCAAAAGCTCAACCCATATCGTTCCGCAACCACCGCATTCACGTGATCTGGCGCCGTGCGACTTCTGGCTGTTCACCAAGCTCAAAAGATCGCTCCGGGGATACCGTTTTTATACGATAGAGGAGATTCAAGCCGCAGCGAAGACGGAACTGAAGGCCATTCCGGAAAGTGACTACAACCAGTGTTTCGAAGATTGGAAAATCCGTTGGCATAAGTGCATTGCATCGGGAGGGGATTACATTGAAGGGGATGAAATTGATTTGGAAGAATATTTTTTTTTTATTATTTTTATTATTTTTTGGTCACAGGTTTATAGGGTCTTCGACGCTTCCTTCTAGGTGTTACAAGCTCCGTGGCAAACTTAATATACCCTGTTCAGGGTATAAAAAAATACTTAGAACGTTTATACCCTAGGGATCGATCGAAAAAAATTTAAAATAAATAATTGAAGGATCCGGTAAAACATGATTTTTTTTGGCAAAATTCGTTTTTCTTTTTATTCCACATAGTTCGCTTCAAGGGTGATACACTGATTATAGCGATCATCCTCTAACTTTCTGATACGATTTTTCCGGTACGATTTGCTTTAAAATAGCGCTTAGTTTCGGCGGTCACCTTTTCATGGCTACTAGATTTTTTTAGAGCGAGCATTCTTTTGAGTTCTGAGAACAAAAAATAGTCGCTAGGAGCAAGATCTGCAGAATACGGTGAATAAGGAAGCCACTCGAATACCAATTTATGAATTTTCGTCGTCGTATTCATTGATTTTATGACACGATGCTTTATCTTGATGAAACAGAACTTTCTTCTTTCCTTCCAACGGTCCAATAATGCAATATAATAGTCGCTGTTAAAAGTTGTTTGTCCCTTTTGAAGATAGTCGATGAATATTATACTTTGCGTATCCTAATATTCTAATGCCATGACTTTGCCACCCAAATTTTGCGTCTTTCCACTCTTTGGAGCAGATTCAATGTGTGTAGTACAAACGGTTGACTGTCGAATGGTCTGTGGAGTAAAATGATGGAACCATGTTTCATTCACTGTCACATATCCGCACAAGAACTCGGGTTTATTACGCTTGAACATCTCCCAACACTGCCCCCTATCATCAACTCGTCGTTGTTTTTGGTTAAAAGTCAGCTCGGACGCACCCACTATGCACAGAGCTCTCTCATATTCAAATACAAATTACTGATTGATATTATGTGCACGTTCCGTTGATACCTTTGGGGTGCGTGCTATCACGAACTACTTAACTTTTCCCCTTTAAAATCAATACTTTATTAAAACCCGAAATTTTTTTTTATCCTTTTTTTACAATAATCCAAGTTGATTCACTCAAAAAGATATAATTTACACAGTAACGATCCGACATCTGTCAAATTTATACACACGTCTTTTGAAAATGAGGGCTGATATGGTTTTAATTCTAGTATCGCCATCTATGAGTCATGTCGGAGGCTTTTTAATCGATCTGTTATATATACCTGGGTCTCCGATTACCACAGAGTGTTATAAACCTAATTATTAGGGCTCCAACTATCAAAAATTATCTTAAAATACGATTTTTTTGTTTTCAGTGTTATTAAATGCTTATCTATATACTGTCATTTAAGTTGATGCACCCTGTATATGAAAATTATCTTGCAGCTAAATGTTTACATAAACGAAATAAATTATTAACGAATTCATTTGTTTCATTTCCGTTCAAGCAAGCTTAGGCCTTTAAGTCTTTTAATAATAATAACAATATTATTGCAGTCGTTAAAGTTATGACTCGTAATCATTAACGTGTAATTCATTTGAAAGAAATGTTATGGCAGGGAAACCAGCTCTGAGCGAATGAAAATGGGCGACAGCCAAAGAATTTCCGATGGCAAATGAAGGAAAACATAAAATAATAAAGCACCTTTTTCGACGGTTCTTAATATAGTTATGGCAAATTAACCCAAAAAGCAACAACAAAGACAAAGAATAAGAATTTCTAAGCATAATATTGGCAAGAAAACACAACAAAGAATATGCGGATTTTACAAACAAAAAATTTTGTCATCCTTTAAACCTCTTTCGAACAATAAGAGAAATTACGAGCTAATTGTTTGTTTTTATAACTTTTTCTATGGCGTGGGGACTTTTTGCTGATGTAGAGGGGGGAAATATTTTACATCTGGTTGGCTTTTCTGTTTCGAGCATTTTTTCTAAATCATTAACCTGTCTAGTTGATTCATTGCGCATCAAATATTTTCAACAAGTGAGGTGGCGAATTACGGTTATAAGATCTAAAAAAAATATATCATAAATATAAGTAAATTTGGAGAACCTCGAAGTGAACGTCAAAGACCCTATATTAGGTTGTCCTCCCTTCCGCCTTTTTGTCTTTTGAACTTCGCGGCTATATATAAAGCGCTACAGGGCTCGTGTCTGGCAATACTATTCATCTTTGAAAGGTCTGGACATAACCTACAAAACGACGCTATGCATGATTAGTTTGGATATTGCGTTCAACAGTTATAGACGTCCCCTCATTTAAGGCAAATCCGCTAGAGAAACGTGCCGTGAGATTAATGCTGTTTTGGGGGATGGTACTCTATCACTTCGAACTGCGTAGGAATGGTTTCGACGATTCAGAGCGGGTGAAAACAACACCATGGATAAACCAGCCGGTCGAAGACCTGTGACGACAAATACCGATCAAATCATAGAAAACATCGAGTTAGACCGGCATGTGGCGTCTCATGACATCGCCCAGAAGATGGAAGTTAGTCAGCAAACCATTTTAAACCATCTGCAGAAGGCTGGATACACAAAAAAGCTTGAAGTTTGGGTGCCGTATGATTTGACGAAAAAAAACCTTCTGGACCGAATCAACGACTGCAATGTGCTGCTGAAACGGAACGAACTCGACTCATTTTTGAAGCGGATGGTGACTGGCGACGAAAAATGGATCACAAACGACAACATCAAGCGAAAACGGTCATAGTCGAAGGCCGGTGAATCGTCCCAAACAGTGGCCATGCTGAGATTGATCTGTTCGGTGGGATTGGAAGCGAATCATCCACTATGAGCTGTTCCCATATGGCCAGCCGCTTAATTCTACCATCTACTGCGAACAACTGGACCGCTTGAAGCAGACGATTGACCAGAAGCGTCCAGAATTTGCCAACAGGAAGGGTGTAGTGTTCCACCAGAACAATGCCAGACCATACACTTCGTTGATGACTAGAAGCTATGGGAGCTTGGATGGGAGGTTTTATCGCATCCACCATATAGCCCGGACATAGCGCCAAGTGATTACCACCTTTTCCTGTTCATGGCGACTGCCCTTGTTGGTGTAACTCAAAAGAGGCTTGTGAAAAGTGCTTCTACGAGGGGAAACTGATCGATCAAGGTCAAGATGAAAATATTTTTATACCCTTCGATGCTATAAGAAATGCACCTGTGAAGGGTGCCATAATGGCTTGTAACTTTCAAGCTGCTTTTTAACTATAAAAGTAGTTGCGTGGTGCCGCCTTTAACTAGAGCAAATGTTCAAGCTTGTGAATTCTGGTGTTTATTTGGCGTGTACTGTAAATTCAAATTATGATACTGCCAACTACATATACATACATACATACACTCGGCGAAAAAAAACCCACGCACTCTGCAGAGTGCTTTTATATAGCGCAAAACTTGGATTCGTATTATTCTAAGTTAAACATTTTTCTTTGAGGGTCAACCACTTTTATTTAGTTTATGTTTCTAGCATTTTTATATAAAAAACTTATAGTTTAACACTTGTTATAGTGAAAAAATGTGAAAACACACATATAACAAACCACAGAAGTAAATTTCAACTTTACAATAATGTAATTTTTGAACAAGTTATTTACATATTTTATGTTTTATACGATTTTTATTTAGCATTAGAATACATAACGAATCAAAATAATATATTTTGTATAAAAAAATAAAAAAAATTATTAGTATTTTGTAGAACTACCCCTCTTCCTAATAACCTCTGATATTTGTTTAGGCATCGATTCAAAAAAGCGTTGAAGATAATGTTTATTGATTTCTTCACAGCTTCGCTTCAGTAATGTTTTCTATTTCTTTTAGACTTTTTGGACGCTTTTCTCTTATCATTTTGCCCATCATTTTGTCCAAGTAATGCCAGCAGTTCTCAATTGGATTGAGATCTGGACTGTTTCCTGGCCACGTGAGAGACCCTATTCCATAAAAATCTTTTTGTTTTGAAACCTGTAAGTGTTTGTAATAAATTATTAAAAAATCTATTTCAATATTTTTACTGGTTTATTGGTTACCGCTTTGGCTCTATGAAAAGGGGCTGAAATACCCTGAAAATAAACTTTTTGGGCGTGTTCGGACAGCTGCTGTTCAATAGTTGGCAAAACGCCTTCTCTCAAAATTCCAATTTATATTTCGGCATTCACAGATCTTTTTAGAATATTTAGCGGTCCAACACCAAACTTGGTTACACCACCACCCACACCATTAAATAAGGCGAATGCTTTCCGGTGGGCCAAACACAGTTTTCCAAAAAACGCTCCGCTTTCCTACGACGCCCGGTGGCATTTCCGTCGGTTTTCAACAAATTAAATTTCGATTCATCAGAAAAAATAACATATCCCCAATCTAATGTAGTCCAAGTTTTGTGTTATTTTGCCCGCTCTAGTCGCTGTTTCTTCATTCGCGTATTGAGAAGTGGCTTTTTTGCTGGACGTCGCGGTCGAATTCCAAGATTATTCAGCATATTTTGCATAAAACTTGTAGTTAATTTAACCTCAGTGGTTTCATAAAAAGTTGCATTGATTGTTCCAGCATATTGAAAACGATCACTAATGCACATCCGTTTAATTTGTCGTTCTTGACGAGGTTTTACTGTTTTCGGACGTCCACTGCCCTTTTTTCGAGCTAATCAATTAAAATACGTACATATAATTTTTAACTATAATACGCACGTTCCAATCCCTTATGCCCATTTCACGAGTTATTTGACCTTTTCTTTTTTGTTGACCCCACCATTATTAACTTTACTTGTTTTCACAACTTATTCAAAAGAAAATACCGCAAGTTCTGTAATAAACATGTGCGGACGCTAACGGTTTTAACAATAAAGGTAAAATAATGTAGTCACATGACAAAACAGCCAAATAAGACAAATGGTGAATTTTGAGCAAATAGTGACAGTTCAAAATAAGAATATTAGAAAATTTTCGACTGTGTGGGTTTCTTTTTCGCCGAGTGTACATATTACATTATATACCTAAATACTAACCAAAAAGCCTAACGGCAACTTAATGTTGCATGCATTTAATTTCTGCAGTGTGCTTGTGTTTTCATCCTTCCGATTATAGACTTGTTGCACCCGCTCCGTACTTTCATTTCTAATTTGGCGCACTTTGCTTTTGCGGTCGTTCCCTGTTAGCAAGAAACTTCTGTAGAATTCAAATAGTTGTTTTATATTATTTAAGTGTATCTTATAGTTTTTATTGCGCCACTGACCCGCATAACCCACTTAACCCAAATATTATGCATATTAAGCAGCGAACCGCAGCAAGCATGGCCGAAGTGGCCAGCGTTGGCATTTACATCGTTTGAACCGAGTGAAAGTGGTTGTAGATGTGTGTGTAGAGCTGCTAGCAGTGACCCATTCGTAATGGCAGATAATAAAAGTGCTAGTAAATGTGTGTGTGTGTGTGTGTTGGTAGCAACTGTCAAATGCCGCAGCTTGAATGCAGGCATATTTTTGACAGCATATAGAAATTTTCATTTCACTTTGTGACATACTTTTTGATTATGAAATTCGCACAATCAATGATGACAGCGGCGATTATGACAAAAGGAAAAAGCAAAAATAATACGATTTGAATGAATTGCCACTTGCAACAACTGTGCAAATTGCGCTGTTAGTCGCTAGATATTGCAAGAAATCGAAATTAGCTTTCAATTCATTGTGATTTTGCCATCAAGCCGAAATTGTATAAAATTATATAACACTGAATGCGAAAACAAAAGACATAACTGCCGTTAAACTCATAAATCACATTAAAATCTTTCTCAAATGACAGTTTCGCAAATTTTATCTAAAAAGCCACAACGAAACAAAGAAATTGGGTGATTTGAATGAAAAACAGTGACAATTTAAATTTCAAATAAAATAATTGTCATTTCACAGCCAAAGCAGCGACACAGTGGTAGAAGATGGCAAAAACTAAATTAATAGAAGCTTTAACACCAAAACCTAAACAATCTAAACTGTGCTCAACAAGAGGTGAGTTATGCTTACTTATTTCAACCGAATTACCGTTAGGCGGAGGACCTTCCCGTTACAATTAAAAACTCATATTTGGAGAGGCTTTCTTAGAGGTGTCTAGGAACCTATTTTTGCGAGTACCAATTGAAAAAAAAAAAAAAAAAATTTTGAATCACCCTAATATACATATATTAAAGTTGTTAGAGGGCGGAGCTACGCCCACTTTTTCAAAAAAATTTCCTCAAGTGCCCCTTATTACTAAGATGCTCTGTATTAAATTACAGTTTTATATCTCAATTTAGTGTTAAGTTATGGCACTTTATATGTTTTCGATTACGCCCATCCACGAACTCGAACTTTTTTTTGCACTAAGAAACCTGCATCCAAGTTTATTCAAGAAGACAGCTTGCAGGGACGGACGGCCATACAGACAGTCAACCGGATTTCATTTTTTCCGTCATCTTGATTATTTATATTATATATAGTATATCTCCAGCTCCAGCTCCAGCTCTGAAAGTATTCGACGCTTACCCGTCGGGGAAGCAGAGAAAGAGGAAGACTTCCACTCCGTTGGAAGAACCAGATGGAGAAGGACCTGGCTACGCTTGGAATATCCAATTGGCGCCACGTAGCGAAAAGAAGAAACGACTGGCGCGCTGTTGTTAACTCGGCTATAATCGCGTAAGCGGTGTCTCCGCCAATTAAGAAGAAGAAGATATAGTATACATATATAAAACCCTATATCTATATCGATTAGTTTTAGGCGATCCGTACAACCGTCAGATGAATAAAACTACTAGACTCTGTAGCAACTGGTTGGAAGATTAAAAAAATGTACATTAACGGAATTTGAAGTGCTTCAAAAATACGCGATTAATTTTAAAAATTTTGAGTCACAAGGACCTTATAGCCGTTCTCCAGGGAAGAAAAAATCAAATAAATTATATCAATTCCAAAAACCACAAAAAAATGTATTATTACTAAAGACGAGAGTATAAAAACAACGAAAATTGTTTCAATGGGTTTGGGGAAACTTTAACGTTTAAGCCCGCACGTGGTGCGAAAATTCATATTTGAACTATTTTTTAGTTAGAAGTTTTAATGGGTAAAATGGGTAAAACTCGATTTGTTTTAAAAGCAGCGTTTTTGTCAATTATTTATTTTTAATCTAGAATAGGTCACTGAATGGATGGATATAGGATATAGTAGGACTTCATATACGGAGAGTGCCGGAACCACTGCAATAGCGGAAGACCATTTTTAACATCGACGGAAATCGAGTTTTCTAAGGAATCGTAGACTATATTCTTAAAATATGTATAAATACACCGTTCGGAACAACTCATACAGTTTTTTTAAAAGGCTGTTACACCATGCCCCTTAAGCACTGAAAAGTACTTAGGCTACTAGATGAAAAAATTAAAGCTGCGACAAAGCTTATTTATCTCATGCGACATGGTGAAAGCTTCATGTGTAATACACGGATTCAATGAAACTCAAACAATCACGAATATATGGAGCTCAAATGTTATGGTTATGGAATAATTGCGATCACAGGGTGTTAAATTAGACTTTTAGCAAAGAAGCTAAGTGCTCATTTCGTACTGGACCATTATCAAACTTTGCCCAAAAAATGTACGGAATCATTTAAATAAGGCTGGATACAAAAAAAACCTGAATTCCATCCGTGAAACGCTGCTGAATCTGAACGAAACTGATCCGTTTCTGAAGTATGTGGGTAATTACTAGTGATGAATCGCTTACGGAAACGTTTAAAGAAAACGGTCGTAGTCGGAGCGTGATTAGCCGGATTGCACGGTGGTCAGCCAGGATTGATGGTCAGGGATTCGGAATGACGCGATTTACAGGGATTATGTTCTATTAGTACAATGTCCGACTGCACACATGATAGTGGCTCGCCAGAATCTACGCAGAAATTCCAATACATTCAACTTTTATGTCGGCATGGTTCCGGTCTATGACGAATAATTTTGCTGGTGAAAAACTCACCTCAAAAGAAGCTTGTGGAAATCGACTTCTCACCTTCACATCTTCAAAAATACTTCATTTGAATTGCTAAATTTTTCTGGTAACTATATGTTATAGTGATTTGATCCAAAAAACTTTACAAATACCGTCAAATAAAAAGATTTCAATACTAGCACTAGTATTCGATTGTTCAGTTTGATGAAAGCTACATATATTCTATAGTCCGATATTGGTTCCGACAAATGAGCAGCTTCTTATAGAGAAAAGTACGTGTGCAAAATTTCAAATGGAAATCGCGAAAACTGAGGGACTTGTTGGCGTCTATATAGACAGATGGACATACTGACTTGGATAAGTAGGAAGCTTCAATAAGTACTTTACGGGTTTTTAATAATTAACTTAAATGTTCGCTTCACAAAAAAGATGGCAACCCTTCCCAGATATTTTTCAACTGCCAGCCTTCTAGTACTATAGATTTGTTTTAAGTCAGTATGTATAAAATAAAGAAAAGGATTTTCTCGGCAAATATCAGCTATAATTTACTGTAGCCACTCAACTATTGATCGTCTTCAAAAAAAAGAAGAGAATAGTGATGTTTCGGCGCGTAAAAACGAATGCAGGTTGTACTCAAAAGTCAACTGAGAGAACAGACAACTTACTACGGCCGATAAGATGCAGCGACCGCTTTAAGAGTACACTTTCTATAAAAGCGGAGATGCAAACCTTTGACCAATTGGATTTAAGTGTCGAAACCGTACGTAGACGGCTTAGAAATGTGGATTTATATGGAAAAAAATTAAGACTGTACGTCTTCTCTGCGCGAAAAAATACCAAAATTGGGAGCAAAATGATTGGCAACAGATTTACTACTGACAATTTTTGTAGATTCAGGTAGATGTACTTTTTTCATGTTAGTTTTATTCAGTATTGTTTGACATTTCATTATGGAAGGACTTACGTCTGAACAACGTTTACTAATCGTTAAGCTTTCTTACAAAAATTCACGTTCTGTAAAGAATATATTTCGCAAGCTTCGCTCAACTTATGATCAACATAGCACATGTATTCCCAACACCTTTACCCATATTGAGCCCCAGCATTCATTATTAGAAAATATTCGACCGACGTTCAGCACGCAGTGAAAAACTTATAGCAACCGAAACGGAGAGCGCGAACGAAGACGGTTGAGAGTCGATTCGGCGTCGTTCGCAGCAATTTGGACTGAGGTATGGAACGACTTGGCGCTTGTTGAGAGCTTAAATTGAAAGCGTACAAAATAAAACTTATGCAAAATATAGGAAGATCTAACATTTTCGAGCCAAATTTTGTACCTCGATGAGGCTCATTTCTGACAAAGTTGTCGTATTTGGGAGGAAAAGCAAGAAGAGATTCAACGGCTGCCATTTCATCCAGTTTGAAAAGTGAACTTTCTGAATATGTGATGTTTATTTTTGAGAAACGAATATTAGTTAGTAAAATTTTAGTTTGAATGAAAAACGAAAATTCCTATGTTAAATCTATGGGAACATAAAAAAAAAATAGCGACTCCTTAGAGTTAAGCTACAGCGCCTGGCTTGAGGGAGGATTTTTTATTTGTCAATCACTAGCATTTGATGGGGTAAAAGTTGAAAAAATTCCAAAAAATTTTTTTGAAGCACCCTAATGCATATGCATATGTAAAATTTTAAATCGAAATATGTACGCAAAGTAAGCAAAATGCCTAAGTAGTCCTTTCAAGTAATTATTTTTCGTTGCTGATAAAACAAACCAACCAGCATAACCACTTCCGGTATTCTGTGGGGCATGCAAATGTGTGTGTAGGCCCGTACTCTCATCTGTATTTGTTAGCAAATTACCGCAGACCACAGCAGACAATTAGCAAATAGATAGGCGGGGGAAAAAGTGACGAAGTTGAAAACATAAAATGGTTAAATTGCAGCAGCAAATTGCATAGAGACACACACATACATACAAACACATTTTGGAAAACTAACTACAGAAAAAAATAATTTATTTGCGGCAAAAGCAGAAGCCAAAGTACAAGGACTGCAGCAATAGCACCACACAGCTAGTCCGGCGTCGTTTATTAGATTTGGGTACAACAAAAGCAAAAACAAAAATGTGTCTGCCCACAACAAACGACAGTAAATTAAGTGCATATCTGTGTGATTTGAGGCGAAAATTGAATATTTGCACAAAATTCGTGCAACAAAAATGTGGCATTGCATGCCACTTCGTGTGGCGCAGATGAATGCTCGTAAATTTTGTAGAAACTTTGCACTTAATGTAATAACAATTAGAATGCAATTTGAGCAATGATATTTTTCTGAAAGCAAATATTTACAATTACAGTTGAGCGAACGGCAGAAATTTAAACGAGTTGAAGGCAGTTGGATTTGTAATTTCCTATAAAATTCGCCACACACGACGCGCTGCTCCACACCGACGTTGGTGTGGGTGTGCTGCCCGTACTTTTGGCTCGGAAAACTGTGAGCTCAAACTTAAAACGGTATTTACAAGCGCTGCATGTATGTATGTGTGCGTATGTGTGTATTTGGGCGCGCTGAGTATAATCAACGACCTCTTACGTACAGTGCATGCAACACTGGGCGCGCGCTGCTTACAACAAAGTCAGACGCACACTGACCTAGTTTCCGTTTTAGTTTCAGTTGCAGTTTTCAACATTGACGCTCCTGAGTGGAAATGTATAGTAGCGCACAAGTGCACTTCGATGCAACAAATACATGCCGCACGCGTGCTCTTGTGCTTGTTGCAAGTGACAGTGGCAGTGTCAGCAGACAAGGCAAACAGCAACAGCGGCAACTTGGTGCAGCGCAAAAACGCCAAGAAAAAACACCAAACGAAAACAACAACAATTAACGCGAAAGTACTATAGATTATGCACGTAAATGCACCACCAAACTACTGTGGCCTGATCCACTTGCGCACTCCCTCCCCAGCCCCACACGCCGGCGCGTGTGTAATGTGTTGCATTTATATTTCGCTTTTATTTCCACAGACTTGCACACATGTGCCTTTTGGAATATGCTTTTTCTCTGTTTTTGTTGTTGTTGTTTTCAACTGTTCCACTTATTTTTGGTTGTTGTTTTTGTTTTCTCCTCGTTGTTGCGTTTGTGCATGTGCTTTCGGCTTAAAAAGCGGCGTGGCACGAATGTCAGCTGGCGCTACGTAGATATTGACTTTTTGTAGCATGCTTTTCGGCGCATTTAGGCGCACTTTTATGATGTCTTCACGTTTCTGCTTGTGTTTGCGTATTTGTGAGTGTGTGTGTTTACCCCAAAAAGGCAACGTTCTATGCTAGCTCTTCCGGCAAACAGACAAAAATAAAATAACAACAACAAAAGTAAGAACAGAAAAAGCAAAATGTTGCGCCTTTAACTTTGCTTAAGTAGACGTCTAAAGAGCTTGTGTGGATTTGTGGAAGATTTAAGTACAAACTTTTCCTTGTCTTGCAGTCTTAAAGAGAATGTCTAAGTGGCTACGTATTGATTAGTGGTTTGGCAGAACAGTTGCGTTAATCGGAAGAAAGCACCGCTACGCTGTCTGTATTGTTGTTGTTTGCCTTGAGGCATTAAAATCGTTAGTCTTGGGGAGTAAATATTTAAAAGGGTAACTCAATCTAGAAAATAAAAACCTGAATGTATATATGTTACCACTGAGGTTTCTAACAAGTAAGAAAAATAGAAATTCTTAAAATATTTATGATTTTGAGATTTAATTCAAAATATTATTGTTAATTCAATTATTTTTGAATGCATCATTTGCAAGTTTAGATTAGGTTAGGTTAGTCTGGTAGGCCAATGAGCCACGCATAGACCAGTTTTAGTCCCTTGCAATATCAGATTTGTTGCAGTTACTAGTTCCATGAGGAGTAGTCATCCTTTAGGATACCTCTTTCAATGTATCACACCTTGGGGATCTAGAAGCTTGCAACAGTCTTGCAAATGCTGGACAAGAGCGCAAGGGATGCTCCACTGTTTCTCTGAGAGTCTCTAGAGTCTTCTCCGTCTGTCAGCCCCATTCGCCAACCGACAGCCACCAGTTAGTACTATGTCGATCATATTCTCACAGTTTCTTCTATCGAAACCCAATAGCAATTTTGTGTAATTTCGTTCTACTGTTTACACATGACTTTTGCAATTTTGCGCTCAAATACCTCGTTCTATCGGGTTTTGATTTTCTTTACCATGCTTCTGTCTAGATCGTCTTTCAGACAATGTATGCTTTCTCAATGTTCAAGGTACGTTTCAAGGTAAACAGGAATTAAAAAAAAAACAGAACGAATGTTTTTTTCGGCAAAATCAATTTATTTTATTGAAAATAGTCTCTTTCTGCTTCTATACAGCTGTTTTCACGGTCTAAATGCCGCCGAACGAGTGTTTTATCTCTTTGGCCGGTATGGCCGGTGCAAGGCTTTTGAATGGCCCCTACGTCTGCATAACGCTTTTCTTTCATTAGCAAATGCATTTTCCCAAAAAGCAAGAAGTTGCACGGTGCCATGTCAGGTGAATACGGGGAGTAGTTAAATGTTAAAATGTGATTTTTGGTCAAATAATCGGTCACAAGCGTCGATCGATTGTTGGATTCTGAGCAATTTTTGGTCGTCAGCCAATTTGTGCGGAACAAACCGTGCACACATCTCTCGTAAGCCCAAATATTCGGTCAAAATGCCATAAATCGAAGTTTTGGAGATGTTCATTTCAATTTCCATGAATTTCACTGATGATTTCGGCTGATTTTTGATGAATTCACGTACAGTTTCGATGGAATTTCCGGTGATCACGGATTTTGAATGGCCCACTTGTTGATCGTCATTTATGTCCTCACGACCACTTTGAAAACGTTGAAACCACTCGTGCACTCTGCGACGGGATAGGCAATCATCGCCATAAACTTGTTTCATCAATTGAGACCTTTCGGTAAAAGTTTCACCAGTTTTAAAACAAAATTTAAAATTAAAATTTGGCTCTTTGTTCGAAGCTCATTTTCGCACCGATAACACAAACATACTGACACTTAAAACGCAATAACTTCACTTCCAAACAATGAAATGTCATGCAATTCTCACTGGCCAATCGATCGAGATAGCAGATTCTAACGTACCAGTCGACATATAGATGGCGCCACCAGGGGGCGCTGGATTCAGAAAGTCCTGTTTACTTTAGAAAGCTCCTTGTATGTCGCGTTTTCGGGTGTTAGCCGTACACCATTCTTGGCAATCTCATTGGCTATTTCATTGCCCTCGATGCCTTTGACCTGGCAACCAGTAGAAGAGAAGTTGCTTGCTTCTGGCAACAGTTTCCACCTCTACCCTGTTTCTGCGGCAATAGCAAAGACCTCAGCTTGAAATATACTGCATGTATCAAAAATAGTAACAGAAATACTTAATATTTTTGAAAATATTTTGTGACCTTTTTAAATCAAGTTTCAAAGATCAGGAAAGAATTCCCGAAAAACAAGTCTGCAGCCCTGATGAACCTCTAAATGTATTGCCATCGATTTAAAGGTATGTCATTCTGATATGACAATATGAGCAGTTTACACAACACGCCTCGACGCAAACTATGATGTTTTCGTATTTAGTACGACCAGCTCAAAAGTATTATCTTTCGCAGTATAAAGCAGGTAATGGAGGGTCTTGGCTACTGGGAGATTCTGCTTTTGGTAACGAACCATCTTACTAAATCCATAAAGAAACGACCCATGATCACCAGAACAAAGATTCAACTAACAACATACAAAGGCGCTTAGCAACGTGAAGCGCGTTAAAGAAGATCTAAAAAGTCGGTTTGGCGTTGGTTAAGACTAAAGAGTATCCATCGCAATAAATTTGCTATTATCTCTGGTGTGGCCCTCAGCATTTAGCAATGGGACTAGATCCTTCTTCTTTCTGCAACAATCACTATTTCGGCATTTGTGAAATTCCGTGCCGAATCTGCATGCAAATCCGCGGAATTTGCCGAATATTAAACGTGAAGAATATAAAGATTCCAATTTTCAAAACAGGGCGAGAAATCGATTTGCTGATGTTCGAGAGAACGGAAATAGAACGATTTACAGAACATGGCAAACGATTTGAAAACGGAAAGTTATGCCAGGTAATGCTATTTCTAAAGGGTTCACAGTAGGCAACTTTTACAAAATATCAGGCAAAAAAAATTTGTGTATTCATGGAACCGTCTCGAAACAGTACCGTCTCGAAACAGTACCGATAGAAACAAAAGTTGGATCCGAAATGGGTTACAATCAAACCCAAAATTCTTAAAAAAAAAGTTGAAAGAAGAAATCATAGAAACTTTTTATTCTAAATTTCAGTATAAATATAATTTGTTTAAATATTTATATAATTATAGAAAATTATCTTAAAAATCAACGTAATCTTATATAAAACAATATGCCTTAAAAATATGTAAACTGTTTTCCAGTGGTGGATCTTAATATTAGGTTGTCACATACCTCCCTTCCGCATTTTTGTCTTTTGAATTTCGAGGCTATATTTAAACACTACAGAGCTCGTATCTGGCAATAATATACAT